>NC_084679.1:7659166-7962196 GCF_028389875.1 Rhea pennata | reverse complement strand
AGCCCAAAGCCTATTGCCCCCAAATAAACCAATGCATTTTTTTTCTAGTACAAGGTATACGAAAGCCCAGGGTTATCTCTTCCCCCCCCCCCATTATACCCATTATGCCATCCACAGGCAGGGGAAGTTTTTTGTAGAGTGCTACACTGGTCCTGCTGCAAGCAGGAACTCATTAGGGCTATCGTAGGGATCCCTAGAGTGCTCAGAGGCCTGGGAAAATTTTTTGCAATGCCCAGCTCCAAAGCAGAGCTCAGGCAGGTCTTGGCAGGCCATCTCTAGCTGCTGAACTGTGAAAGGCACCAGCCCTTGGAGCTGTTCAGAAATAAGGAGGCTGTAGGGTGATTTAATGACATCCCCATCTCCTGCTTTCTGATCTCCAGGGTCTTGCGTGCAGAGCACTCGCCCTGGCATGCTGATACACGCCCACTGTGGTTTGGCCAGCAGAGCCTTCGCGGGGCGCAGGAGGCCCAGCTGTTTGCCAGCTGCAGCGCTCTCCTGTCCAGCTGGTAGCAGAGGCTGCTGCAGTTGCCACAAGCAGCTCCAGCTGGCTGTGCAGAGCCACCCTGCGGGGCACTGGCACTGTGTCCCTCCCGTCCCTCCAGAGACCCAGCTCTTGACAAAGGCTGGTCCCGTGCTGCCATCGGGGAGAGACTGCGCTTCCGCTGCCACAGGCCCTGGGAGAGGACAAGCTGAGGAGCCACTAAAGGCCTCTCAAGCACACGAGGTGACAATCATCTGAGTTATATCTGCAAGTCAGGGAGCATGAAGGAAGCTGGAAATAATTACAGAGCTTATGGGGGAGCTTGAGTGGCAGAGAGACTGCAGAAACCATGATAAACCCCAGGGAACTCAAACTATATAATTTACACAGGCTTATGCCTGAACTTACCTTTACAGTCATGCTCTTGGATAAGAGTTTACTTAAAACTGAGGGGATACATAAATCTCTAGGGCTAAAAGAGAGGCCAGGCAGAGGCAGGTTTATGCTTCTGAGATTTGCATACCTCCAAATGCACGCAGCTTTCCTATGCTTTCTTACAGCAGACACAGAGCCAGTAAGGGAATGAGTTGGCTGGTCCTGCCTGGTGCGTGAGCACCAGGTGTTAGGAGGTGATGGGTGACTGCAGGGAGCACGCTGAAGTACTGAAATGTACTGGGTGATGCTTAATGGGAACTGGTGTGAGTGGGTGTTAGAGCCTCCTGAAGACAGACTTATTTTGGATGCGAGTGCTCAGGGGAGCTTTGTGAAGGTTTTTGCATAAAATTGATACTTGGTACATTTGAGGGGTTTTTTGCTGGATTTATCAAAAAGAGAAAAAAATTTTCACCTCCTCAAGTCTCCCCTTCCCAATTGCCAAGGGAAGCTCTAACAAAAAAAGTAAAGTAAAAATACATGTGAAGTGCAAAGTGTAGTTATGCATTCCAGCTTCTGAAACAAATGAAGTGGGGGGTCCTAGATGCAACTGCTTTCTTCATTGCCCATTTCTGACTCATCCTCTCTCTGGAGAAGTCATGAGACATAGTGAAACTCCGTGGTTTCAAGCTGTTTACAAAATATGCAGGAAGGCATTAGTCCAATTAAGCTAATAATGTTTTTTGATACTGAGACACACTCAGCTGTGCAGCCAAAGACACAAAACCAAAACTCTGTGGGTGGAGCTGACTGGGAAGCTGCATAAAGTGATGCAGAACTGTATGCAAACCTGAGACCGGTGCTGGTCTTAAGAAAGATCTCCAGTGATTCCTGGATCAAGCTTTTCCTTGAAGGTGGCAGAAAAAACTGGCACTGAGCTGTTACTAGGTTTTCTCCTCTGATTACGTTATTTTCAGGTATATGTGAACAGAAGGCAATGAGATACAATCCCATTCTTTTTCAGCTCAGCTGAATGCTATGGTTCAGGACAAAATAGTTACAATGCTTGCTTTCAGATAATTAGGAGAGGAAGTTTTTCTGCAGTGTTTTTTTTGGGGGGGGGAGAAACTTATTGGAGTCGCATTAAGGTTGGATCATATTTTTAAGGGAGAAAGGAATGTGCAGGACTAAATGCAAACCGCTTCTTGCATTGCTAGTGATGGTACTTGCAGGGATCAGGCCTGCTTCAGGCTGTTCATGTATATACACCCTTACACCTTGTGGGCATAACTCCTGCACTAGTGCCCAGAAGATCAACTTTCACTCTATTATGCCACATTTTAATTGGCCTTTGGATACCTTTCTAAACTCAACTTTGTATTTCGAGGAAACTTTTGACAGGCAACGAATAACAGGGGCATTATTTATTCATGTCAGGTAGGACTGAAACATTCCTAGTTTTCTGTTTATCCTGCCAAAACAGTAAACTGAAAAAAACAGACTTTTTTTTCAGTCTTGGTTTTGGTTTGTTTTGAAGGTCCCCAAAGACTGAGAAAAGAAAGGAAATATCTCAGTAGTAAGTGTCTTATTAACGGAAAATATCTGCAGAAAGAAGGAACAATGTGTTCTGGCCCAAATCCACAGCTGTAGATACCAGCTGTGACATCCCCATCATTCCAACTTTGCCCTTACTACACTGTTGCAGTGATAGCTTTAACGAAGACAGACGGAAGAGCCCATAGGGAGTGTGGCTTAGAAACAACCTGTTGCAACGTACATAAAAACTATCGGGTCTGTGAAGGACTTCAGCAGGCCTGATTTAACAGCTTAGCACCCAAGGGGATAACTTGACACTTGGCACTCAGACCTTCACAGGTCAGCCAGGGAATGCTGTAAAATCTGGGGATCTGGCAAATGAAGGTACATTTAATAGTAAACGTGAAGCGTGTGTGTCTTGTAGTCACGTAAGTTATACAAAATCTCTACCCAGATTCTAAACTTCTCTTTGGAGATCATTTACGTTCTCTTTTTGTAACTTTGGGTCTTTCATACCTAAGCTTGATTTTTAGATACTGGGGAGTTTCAAAGGCTTTTGAATGGATCTTGTATGGGCATTTCCAAAATAACTGTCTGCTCCTCAGGTTGTCAATGACTGCTGTGTACTTGTCCTCTAGGTGGTTCTTCCCAGTCCTATTCTTCGGAGTGACAATGGCATAGAGCACTGTGCACCTACTGATTATGGGAAAAACTTACCTGTTCATGATTTGTCTGGGCCACTCCTCCACATGCTGTTGGCTCTCCTCATGGGAGCTAATTCAAAGCGGGTTTCAAGAAGCTCTGCTCTATTGGGTTCTCTACCCAGGCAGCCTGGCTGTGTGGGGTGAGATGAAAAGATTGCCTGTACCTTTTGGGCCACAACTGCTCTTTGCAGAGTTTGAGTGCTTTTTTTTTATTTTTAAATGAGCTTGTGCTTGGATATTATTATAATAGAATAGGATACAAATAAATAAGTGCAAAACACATTCCTCCCCCCTCCACCCCAATAAAACCTGTTGTGTATAGCTTTCTCTTAGATAACCCCTCAGAATCCAAGAGCAAACATCCCTAATTTCTCCTGGACGGTAGGCTTTGTGGAGATTTAAAGGGCAATTTATCTCTCTCTCCAGCTCTCACAAAATGTTACTATAAAGAACTACAGTGACAGACAATACTTAAAGGTACAGTTTAGAAGTGATTAATCTGTGAAACACAGTGTAGCATATTTTATTGTATTTTAGGTAGTAAAAGCTGCACATTCTAGCCCAGTTCTGTCATACTGCATGCTAAATTATACTTACAGGAATCCCAGCCACCTGGCTGAACATAAGTACCTTCTATACAGGAGTTAATGCAGTAGATTTGTACTTAGACATGTATTTGTAAAATATTTAAGCTGCATGAAAAGGGCATCCGTAGGAAGATATGATTACAGGATCATATAAGTGCAGCACTGTGCTGTCATATTTTAAGGTTAAACGGCAATCATTAGGCATTGATTGCCTTATACAGTGGGTAAGGGGCGGCCTTTCAAAGGCTACATGGGCTGTGGGGCAGGAGAAAATGCGGAACAGCTTGTGTTTTGCATTTACTCCTCCAGCCCACCATCCACAATGTGGGCCCAGCTTGAAGGACAGTATGTTTACTGCTTCTGGGACCCTCTTATATCATCTCCTTATGGCAGGAGAAAAGAGATATGGGAAATTGCCTTTTTGTTGTTCTGCTTTATGCCTGCTACATCTAGGCAGAAAAGCACAGATGATTGTGAGATGCTCTTCTCAACTTTATAGCAGTAACTTGTCATTCCAAGGCTGCAAGTACTTTCCAAATGCACACAGCAATTTCACAAGCTCTCCAACATATCTGGGCAATGCCTTGTAGCCTCTTGGCACAAAGCAGTGCAATCTGCTAGTGCAACAGCTTTTAGGAAAGCAGAAAACTGTGGTATTGCTCCTTACTGCAGGGTGGCTGTATTAGTCCTGCAGAAAACAACACACATCTCCACATGGTGACCACAAAGCTCTGTTGAACTTTAAGCAAGCCGAACCTGAACCTTATACAGTCTTGAGTCTTACTTATTCACATAGTGCTAGCAATTTTCCAGGCTGAAGAGAAAGGAAGAGATGTTCACATACTACAGTAAGAGGTAAAGTATTGGAAGATTTGCAAAAATGCCTAGCCCTAAGTTGCTCACAACGTAAATAAGCTCCAAGTCATTGAAGCATTTTAGCAGTCTCTTCCATTGGCTTCGCTGCATTTTAAAAGTATGCTTAAAGCTAAGCACATTTTTGAGATTTGCTGAATCATACAGTAAATAAAATATGCAGAGCTAGTCTTTAATATAACTTGCTGATTCATGTGAAAACTACACATTTCCCGTATAGTCTACTTTGAGTTAATTAATGGGCATTAAAGACTCACATTTTTCTAGTGAAGAAGGGCCTCAAGGGATTGCAGCAATTTCTGTTCATACTCTGAACGATATCAATGCAATTTTCCCATGGAGACAAAGCCCCAAGCACTCTCTCTGTGCTAGCCAAGCACTTACATTTGATGGATGGGTTCTAGCTGCCTTTCACACCCCATGGGTTGGAAGGGAGGACATGGCCTTCGACCCGTCCCTTTCATTCCCTCCAGCTGGAAGTGTGCCCACCTCCTCACCAGTCTGGGGGGAAACCAGGGGTAGTTGCACTCAGGGAAAGCGGGGAGGGTAGCAGAGAGTCTGCCTTCTTGAACGTAAGGTCACTGCATTTTACTTAATCACACCATCCCCCATTGCTGTCATCACAACCTTCTTCCCAAACTTGACAAAACCTACGATCTGTGTCTGCAGAGCATGCTGGCCACAGGAAATCCTTGCTATTAATTTATTTCAGTAGCAGAGCCAAATGAATTGGAGCAGTTGGGTGTGACAGAGGGAGACAGGCTGAGTGCCACTGGAGCGAGAGACTGCCAACATGCTATGGCAAAGTATCCCAGTGCCTCGTTAAGGTGGGACTGTCCTAATGCAGCCCCTGCCAAGGGAAGGACAGGAGTATTCCTTCAGGTAGAAGGGGGGGGGGAAATAAAGACATAATTTCCTGAGATGCCATGGAACACAGCTGGAGCTGACAGTTGCAATGCAGTTTTCTTGATTGCCACTTTGGAGTCCGGCTTTGTTTGCTTGGCAGCCAAGGTTTTAAAGAAAGGAACCTTGGTAGCTGTAAGTTGAACAGCTCATTGCTTTCCAGAAAGCCAGAGGGAGAACCAGTCTGGAGAGACCTCCTTGGTCAGCAGGTCTGATCCCATGCATCCCATTTATCACGCTCCATCTTAAAACGATGTAGGTTGGCTGAGGGTTTTTTCCTCCTTGCTTTTTTTTTTAGCCCGCCACCATTGCTATTTCACGTCTGTTCCAGAAGCTAACTCTGCTGGTGAGAAACTGTTTAATTTCCATTCTGACTTTATTCATTCTTATGTCAACATTGTGTGGTAGCCCTTTCCCTCCTTTTTGTTTATCCTCGTAAAAACCATCCCTCAGCCTCATTCCAGCCCTGTGTGGTCCTCCTTCAGGTGGAAAAGCAGGGAAAGGGGAGAGGATTATTATGGGCAATAAAATTGGCAGTGTGGTAAGAAGGACGTGAGGAGCAAGCCCAGCAAGGACAAATGCTTGGAATGGTTGTGGCGGGCTGTGCTGGGTGAGAGGGCTGTCCAAAGGAAAGGGGTCAGCTCTCCGGGGACTCCAGCTGCCCCTGCCAGGTGAAGCTACCTCATGCTTAGCCCCCTAGCCAACCTTTCTGGCAAGAGGGCTGAGGGTGCCCTATATCTCTGCAGTGAGTATAAGGAGCAGTAGGACAAAGCTGGTAAGAAGGGGGATTAATAAAAGATATTTCTTGGGGGGAAGAATGAGGAGCACTTGAGGCAAAAAATTACGCTGACTAGTTGTCAAGTATTTGGCCTCGCGAGTGCCACTTTTCAGCCTCCTTTTCCCCATCTGTGAAAAACAGGATAATAATAGTCACTCACCTCTCCCCAGGGTATTGTGAGGGTCGATCAGTCAATGTCTTTAGAGGGTATAGGCCATTTAAAGCATTAAAAAAGTATCATTATTATTAATCTTCCTGTGCCTTGGTTCCCCATTTCTAAACTCCCACCTAGTACACACTGACTCAAGAGCAGAAGAGGCTCCTGTTTCCGCACAGAGCCCTGCCCAAGGAGGCCTTGGCCACAGATGTGCCTGCTCTTCCCACCGCTGCTGCTTGTAAGGTGAAACTGCTTGGGAAAGCGACCCTGGGAAATGCTGAGAATCCAAGGTTTTGCTGTTTGGGAGGTTTTAATCCTATTTGTGAAGTGGATTTAAGAATATTATTAATGTTCTGTGCTAATGTTGCCATTGCGGAAGAAAACAAAGCTATCGCTCATGTGCAGAGAGGGCAAAGCAGAAGTGGTGTCACGATGCTCACCGTCTGCTGCCCACGGCTGTCTGCCCTGCCCTCCTTCATGGCAAGCTTTCCCACAGCTTGGGGTGACCTGATGCCGGTGCCACTAGGAGAGGGAGCTCTGTGCTCATCCGAGGCCTTCACTGCTAGGACTCAGCAGGAGCGAGGTGGTGACACTGCCCTGAGACAGTGGGTGTCTCATGAGGGTGAGCATGCAGTCCCCCTTCTCTCTGACTTGGCTAACCAGCTGGGTGCAAATGCGCTACTGTGCACGCATCCCTTGGAGGACCAGAGGCTGGTGTCCTCCCTGGTCATGTCACACTTCTTGAAAAGTCTGACTCTTCCTTTTTAGGAGATTTATGCTTTCTGGTGTCAAGTTTATGGCCTTTACCCATTTGCTTTAAGCCCATTCACAGCATAACTGTTGACATCTGAATTGATTTCCAAGGCAGAGCTGCAAGTGGTCTTGTAAACAGTTGTCGACAACAGTTGTAATTAAAGAGTAGAGAGTGCAAACACAAACCACAATAGCAGCCTGTAGGAGTTACACTATTGTATCAGTTTTAATGTGGAGAAGCTCTTAGGGCCGTATCATTTCTTACCAGGGCTTGTTGCTGGTTCCCCCCGCCCCCTTTCTGAAAAGGACAAAAAATTAGCTAGCAAACCTTCTCCTTAGGGAAAGCCAGGCAGCTGACAGTGTGAGAAATACCATGTCCCTGTTTGATAATGCCCTGTAGTGCTCCTCTGCAGTAGAGAGATGGGGACAGAACTAACTCCTCTCCCTCCTGCCAAAGGACCCCCAAGGGTAGGAAACATCCATGTGGGCCCTGAGCATGAGGCATCTTGCTGGGATGGGAGCGGGGAATGAGCTGAAGGAGGTCAAGACATGAAGAGAGTATACTAGGAATGAACATCCTGGCTCTGAAAGTCTAGAGGTCATTGTGGTAGGGATTATCTATACTTTCAATTATCTATACTTTCAGGTTAGCACATGAAAATAACATGCATATTAAAATAATACATGTCCATCAGTTTATTTTGTTTCATGTGGATTATTTGACGTTTATACTAAACTCATGCTAGAAGGGGTTTGCTGAAATCTACTGGCAGCAAAAGTGAAGTAGATCTCAAAACAACTGTAGAACCTCTGCCAGCTTCTTTGGACTGCCCATACCTTTCTACTTGTCAGCTGGAACCACTGATCTCTTCACCTGTGTGGTATCTCCTGCTGCAAGGTCTCCCAGAATTGGCATTCCTTTTCCATATAAAAAGTAGTTCTCAAACAGCTGTGGCCCTTTCTGCAACCTTGTTTTGTGCTTGGGTCCTGGATGATGTTTCTTGCTGAATGAAGACTCATGGGGCCTTGTGTGCAAACAAATACAGCCAGTGTAGCTGGGAGCACAGCCAGAGTGCTGTGGGGAAGGAAAGGCATTTGGACAGCCTGGTAAGAATGTGAAGGGTAATAATGGGATTTCTGGGGCTGTTTGGGAAGCAGTAGTACTCCTGTGCTAAGAGAAGGCTTTGGTATTTGCCATTCCTTTCCTGAGCCTTGTTTATATATGGAAAAGATGCAGCCACCTGGAAGGAAGCCATAGCTCACTCCAGTTGAATTCTTCAGTGTGGACTGTGTGCATAGGTTTATAAGGTATGTCACAACTTTGCTGCTGAAAAACAATGTTGTAAGGCACAATTAAATGTCTATATATCTGCTACTGGTCATGCTGTCTGGTTAATCCTGCTCCTCTTAGTTTCATTATCTCATTTAATGCCAAGACAGACACTCAGACATGCAGCCTCCTTGCAAAGGGAGGGTTGTATTGGCTGATTCATGCATGCAATGGAATGCAGTGCAGGGTGTACTGTGGGTGCTGAGCACAGGGAATGACCACACTGTTAGGCCTGCTGTAGCTTCTCCATTTTCAAGGCTTTACATCTCGCTGCTGTTCAAAATGGTGGCTGTGTAGCAGATTTCCACAAACTTTCCTGCCTATTTCACCTCTAACTATGCAAGCTTGCAACACCATGTGCTGAGTCCTTTTCCACTACTGCCTGGCACTAATAGTGTTTTCTCCTGCCCAGCTGCTTTGCTCCCTGCTGCAGTCTTGGGGCAAAGTGGTGCCATTTCCTAGGTTAAGAAGTGCGAGTTAGCTGAAGGAGTGCTTTTTTGAAGCAGCAGACATAGAAAAAAGGCAAGATGAGCCTCATTCTTCTACAATGGAGCTTCATTAGTGCTTCCTATATTGAACCAGTTCAAAATGCAAAGCTGATTTGAAGGCACCTTACTGAGATTTCCTTTCCTCTCTGTGAATGCTGAATCCTGTTTATTTTTGCAGTGCTCTCCTATTGCCTGTTCTCTCAGTACTTTCCACCTGGTTTCTTACAGACAGTTCAGGAAGAATGACTTGATTAAGGGAGAGGGTGTCATTTTGTCTTCAGTAAAATGGTAGCTCTTTACTTTTGATTACATGTCCCATTCCTTTAGGAGAGCTGAAGTGAACTCCTCTTTCAAGCAGCAGTAGCACCGTGATTTTAGGTAGGCTGCAGACACTCATGAAACCACTTCTGAGGCACTGCGTCAACAGGATGAGAAACACAAGGAAAAGAACAGACTTCATGAGACACAAGCCTCTTGCTGGCCAGAAAGCTCACTAGAGAGACCTGGAGAGCTAGTTGGAGAGGAACCTCGTGAGGTTCAATAAGAGCAAGTGTAGAGTCCTGCACCTAGGGAAAATAACCCTAGGCACCAGTACAGGCTGGGGGCTGACCTTCTGGAGAGCAGCTCTGCAGAGAAGGACCTAGGGATGCTGGCTGTTGACAAGTTGGCCAGCAATGGGGACAAACTCTGTTCAGTTGTCTCGTGCAAAAGGACTAGAGGCAATGGGCAGAAATTGAAGCACAGGAAGTTCTGCCTGAATATGAGGAGGAATTTCTTTACTGTGAGAGTGACAGAGCACTGGCACAAGTTGCCCAGAGAGGTTGTGGAGTCTCCTTCTCTGGAGATCTTCAAGGCCTGCCTGGATGCAACCCTGTCTACCATGTTCTAGGTGACCCTGCTGAGCAGAGAATTTGGACTAGATGATCTCCAGAGGTCCCTTCCAACCTTATCGATTCTATGATTCTTCTCTAAAGCCATGAGTCTGTAGTGCAATGCTGAATTGTGTGTCTATTCTATGCTGCTGTGAAGAGGTGTAACTATACTTATGCACATTTTTTGGAACTCCTTGTAATGAATTTCTGTTTTTGTTGAAAATGTCCCCTTGAACTATCTGATTTGATTTCTGAGTTACTCAGAAAAAAAAATCAAAGTAAATAAAATAGCCTTTTGTTCAGCTTTTAAAGTCCTGGATAAGTAGGCTATATACTTTCTTATAGGAGTGGGGGAATAGGGGAAGCAACACAGAAGTATCTCTATCAGTCCCCAGATTAGAGGAGTAGGGTTCTGTCTTGGCTAAAGAACTAACAGTACCGTCATTCCTGCTTTTGAGTGTATTCTGTTCCAGATGTCCTGTTTCTTTTCTTCTTGAGGTGAAATTTCTACTTGTGCATTTCTAAGTCATGCCTGGAGTATATTGCCTTGTGGTGCAGCTCTGCTCCCCTGCTTGTCTCAGGAAAGAATAGGTGTCATCATTCACTTCTTTGAGAGATGTCAACCAGCTATGTGCATAGCGACCACTATGCCTCTTGAAGTAAAGTATTTTTGAATTTGCAGTTGGTTCAAAGAGTGGGAAAAAGTTTCAGTCTATGTGTTTATCTACTTTGTCCAAAATCTGACCATTCTCTTGCAGTAAAATAAACCCTGTATCTGGTGGGCTCTGTGTGTCAGTTTAGTTCTCCTTGATTGCTCCTTGTTCTGCTAATCTAGTGAGGTTGTTTTTCTTGAGCTTGGCTTGTTTGTCAAGTGAAGCATCATGCATTGCCTGGAGCCAGGATGAAGGTCCTGAAACCCAATAGTTTGCATGCTGCTTCTTCACAAAGCTCAACTTACTTGCAATGAGTATTCTAAAGTAATATTTTCTTTCCTGTTTATTTTTACTGGCAGATCTTCTGCTCCCTCTGTGCCTTATTGCATTATACCATTTATGCATGCAGTAAGCAGACTGGGTTTGTCCTTATGACATTACTGAAACCAGTTGCTTATTCCTTGATTCTGCCAGCAAGTTCTTTAGCAAAAAAAAAAAAAAAAAAAAAAAAAAAAAAAGATAAGCTACCCACTGCAGTTACTATACATCACTGCAGAGTTATAAGAGTTATAAGGGAAATCATATCCTCATCTTAGGTTAATGGTCTGATATGTGAATGCTGAAAGCTCTCTTTAAATTTCATCTTGTGAAACGTTGCAGTATCCAGAGCAAGGAGCAAGCATGAAGCAGATCACATCCTTTTAAGAAGTGAGCCACTGATGCTGCAGTGGTACCTCTTCCCAAAATAGATGATGAGGGTGGTGTTGCTACTGAACAGAAACACAAATCATACCCAGCTGGAGCTAAATCTTGAAATCTAACCAAGTCATATCTGAGACATTTTCTTCACTTCTAGCACTGACTTACATGGGATGCAAAGAAGCATTTCTTCTTTTCTTGAAAGTTTGAAACATCCTGCAAACACTAATTTCACTTTATTTCTACAACACTAGAAATAATGGGAACACTAGGCTTCTTTCTTAGCAGCATTTGTTTTTCTCTAGGCTGCCATATTCTCCTGTCTTTTCAATCTGTTATCTCTCATTATTTGTAAGCAAAGAATCACTTACAGGGACTACATTTTTTGTATTGAAGACAGTCCTTACTACTCTACAGCATGAAAACCAACAGGGAAAACAATCTATGTAAATTACATGTACTCTTCTCGTTGAATCATGTTCCTTCCACTCATAGTAATGAGTCACTTGGCATAAAGTGGATGGTTATTATGAATGGAGAGAGCGTATCAGTGCTCTGCTACTCAAGAATTATTTCCACTAGCTGGATCTCGTTTAGGCCTGGAACCACAAGGGGTTAGACTGTGCTGTTAACTTTAGTGTGCCTGAGGGATTAAAGTTACTTGGATTTTTCATTTGCATAACAGGGAGAACTGGTCTCAGACTCTTATTAGCCTTCAACACTGAAGATGATGGTTTGTGAGCAGTTATCAAAGCTGTCTCATGTGGTTCTCAAATAGTGGCCACAAGGTCCTTTACCTGCAGTAATACTGAGATGAACCAAGAACCAAACTCACTGAAGAGGAAGGCAGAAGCAAGGCAGCCTATACATCGTGTCTGAGAAGTGGCTATTCAAAATACAGCCATTTTGGGGTGTCTAGCTTGGGGGATTGATTCCTGCAGATTCAGCTGTCATCTGAAAACCGATCCTTTTTGAATTTGCACACTGAAACAGAGAAACCTAAATCAAATAATCACTCTGGAATTTTTTGTTTTCATGTTTTTCCCATTTTTGTTTTATAGCAATCAATCCAAAAACCAGGTAGTGAGATCTGTTGCTTAGATCAAAAGCATGAGTGATAGAAGAGCTACTGTTTCCTGTTCACAGATTCATAAGCTCTACAAATAAAGTAACTCCCTTTGGCATGATATGTTACATCTCTCCCAATATTTTTTAGGTTTACGCTGCTTTCTCTACTCTAGAATACCTAATTCTTATTGATTGTAATCAAAAAAGAAAACCAATTCAGAAGTATTATGACAGTACTGATTGATAGTAGAATGACATGTTACAATGTCACTTCCTTATGAGAATAACTATCCCATATTACAAGAGTAGTGAATTGAAACACATCCTTTAGAAAGATGCCTAATCTGATTTTTAAAGCTCCAAGTGATGGCGAGGCCCTAACTTGTAAAGTAAGATCTTTAGTTGCCCTTACTGCTAGGATTGTGCTTTTTTATTATTTTTTTTATTTTATTTAATCTAATGGCTTTGACTTGTGTGACCTTGGATCTAAAGGAATGAATCAGTCAAGGCTAAATTGATCTTGAAATTTATGTAGTAATACACCTACACTGGAGATCCTCCAGGGTTGTCTTAAATGGGCCAACCCTGGATGATGTTTCAGGCTTGGTTCTTTTTCTTATTGCATGTACTTTGTGGCTATCACCTTGTATTATCCCTGGCCCAAGTTTGTGGCTTAGGCTCAGTCTATGCCAATAATGGTAGGTAAGACATTTGATCTGACTTGTGTCTCCTTTCTGCTTTGGCAGAATAGCAATATTGCTTCCTGATCTTTAGGAAGAGCAGTAAGGATGAACCCCTGCATGCTTCTGGAGCTGTGATACTATGATATAAGTGATCCTATAAATACCAAAGGGAATAAAAACCACATTTATGTTTTCATCTAAGCTATGCATTGCTTAATGTGCCATTAGAAAGCCTGATTGATTGTCTCATTTTGCACCATTTTGCAACAAACCTCACTGCAGATTAGAAGAAATAGGTATAGTCTGAATGACAGCCCAGGTGAACTGACAGATATCTGTCATCAGAGTAGCATTTAATAGCATTTAAGTAATTAGGAGATAACCCACAATGCTATTAAGAGTATACTGAGACCAGTGAAAAATGTTCTGGTGTTGACTGAAATCACATAAAGTAACAGTCATTAAAGTAGCTTGTTGGGTCTACATTGTTTTCAGAACATTACTTTACAGGAGGGAGCTCATAAACTTCAAAGAATCATCTCTCTGCTCTAGAAAAATTACCTTTGTACCTTGATCTAAACAAACCCTGATCTCTCTGATGCCGTTGAACTCACCTTGTTTGAAACCTAATCTGACTACTTTATTCTACGTCTGCATTGGGAATTCACTCTATCATTAGCATTTCAATCTGTTTAATTCACTGAGGGTCGCTGAGCAATGTAACTGAATCCGTGCTAAGCTACCACTGGCAATTTAGCTGTCAGATAGTCTCACCCTTCTATTTTTAGTTACACTCAAATTCCTTGCTAAAGGGGGTGTACGCTGAATTTCTGGATTAGCCTCCCTCGACCCCTCTGTTGTATCACTGTCAGTCATCTTTTATTTAGAGTCATATTTACATTGTTCTTCTAAACTAATTACAGCTTGTCAAAGGTATGGACAGAATACTAGGACATTTTTATCTACCACAGCAATAACTGGGATTAAGCCTTTGCATTTAGAGCTGTACATACTCTGCATTACTGTAGTGAAGAAAGTCTTGGCTAAAAGTAGCTTTTTAGGTTGCACAGCTAGAACCCCTAAAAACTTGAGAACTGATGGCTTGGGCTGCCCAGTGCTGGGATTAACAACTTCCAAAACAGCTGCAAAAGATGGAAACCATACATGAGCTGATCCCCTTTGTAAAAAAAAAAAAAAAAAAAAAAAAAAATTTTAAATAAAAATAAATAAATTAAAAAAACCCTACTCAGCCAGAAGCCCAACAGGAAAATGGTCTAGCAGCCTGTGCTGGGCAGAGCGCTGGCTTGCTTTGGTGCAGTTATTGGTCTGATGGAGAGAGTGTGCAGTCCTTTGTCAGGCTTACCTTTGTCTCTCTCTAGTGTGCTCTACAGTGCCGGGAATAGTATTGGCAAGGTTCATACCTTTCAGAGGCAGGGGCTTAGGATAAGGCATGCAAATGTACCAATTATTTTCTAAAGAATTATTTCTAATAAGTTCCTGTGCTCTCTGGTTTCCCATGTCTTTCACTCCTTTACTTTTGCAGAGATTTCCCTGCATGTTATTTTTGTATTTTCTCATGCCTCTTCACTCTTCCCAGGTTGTATGATCTTCTTAGCAGGCATATATGCTGTAGCATGGATTTTGTTTTCAGTGAGCTTATGGCAGGAAGCAATTCATTCTTATTAATGAAGCTGTGTACACATGCACACTCTGCCCTTGTTACCTACAGTCTGGCTGCCTGTTGAACCTGCTTTAGCTCTGTGTTCAAGTTGTCTTTTTGCATAATTCAAAAACCAGGCAGAGAATAGTAAAATGTGCGTGTATAGGCAGAAAGCAGACTTTCTTGGGAGGAAAACAGAGGCTGGCTATTTATGTTCTGAAGTTCATTGGTAAATTAACTAAATTATATTATTTCACTGGTTGGTTCTCTTGTACTTTGGAGATTGGATTTTCCAGCCTTTCACAGTAAATTTATGAAGGTAGTAGCATGTGACAGAAAGAATATTTGATTAGAAGATGTGAGAGACTAGGCTATTCCAACTCCATTGCTCATCTTCCCTGCGAGTCTGTCACTTAACTTTCTTCCTCTCACCTTCTTCAGCCTTCACTTACCAGCTGCTCATCCAGTTTCCAAGTTCTGGTGCTGTCTCCTGTGGTGTGTGTTCAGTGCATGCAGCAGCAAAGTCCTGGGCTTGAGCTGTGCCATCAGTGTGAGGCTGATTTAGGGGGTTTACATTCAGAGGTAACTGATGCAAGACTGCCCTACTTTTTTCTAGTTCCAGTACTACCTGCCATGGAATAAATATTTTCTTGTGCAAGTGCTATGCAAAGCTGAGTAAAGAACTGTGGTTGTTCCACAAGGAGGATCATTGCTGGAGATGAAACTGGAATATTCATCGGAGCCTCAGTAATATCCAGTTCAGGTTGTTGATGAATACATCCTGACTTTGGGCGCGTACCTCCTGTTAATACTAATGGGAATGTCACACATGAATGCTGGAGAATATTGCCCATTATTTTTGGTCCCAGAGCTCCGAGCTGAGAGATTCCTTGAGAAAAATGGCCATTTGCTGTGTGTTACAGACTGCAATTCATTACATACAGTGCATAGTGACTGTTATTTACCTTACAGAATGATAATGTGATAAGGATTCTATGTAAGCCACTTAATAGTCTGTCTGCCTTAAAGAAAATATGTACCTGGTCAGCCTCTGATTTATGCCACTTTTATTCTAGCGCAACTCTATTGGCTTCAGTGGTGTTACCCATGATTTACAGTTATCTTAGTTAGACTTCATGAGTTTTTGTACTTTATATGACTCAAGTACGTGAGGAAATGTAAGCTAATAAAATCTCTCTGCATCATTGCTGCAAGTTCTTTGTAGAACTGTTAAGAAATTCTAAAAAGAGGATACAAAAACACACTCTACTCCTTTGCAGTGCCTATATATTCTAGGGGGTTGTATCCCATGTGTATAAAGATGTAACTTAATGGTCTCCTAGTCAGTGTGCTGCCCTTTTGGCATGATGGAGTGTTGGAGCTAGGCAGTAGGTATATCAAACATAGGATAAGAATAAGGATTTGGCTGCAGTAATTACAGCAGATTAAGCTCCTTGTCTAAAACATATGAGCTTCACACAGATTTTTATGACCCTTTCTTCTGAACACAACTGCTTCTTATTTCAATTGGTTTGCTGCATCAGCATGTATCTTCTAGTTTTGGGGTAGGAAAGCAATCCTTTTGATATTTATATTGCAGTAACACCCAGGAAACACAGTCTTAGATACAGGACTACTTGTGCTAGAGAATGTACAAACAGCAGGAAGCTGCTGTCTGCTCCAAAGATCCTGTCCTCCAGTTAATAAGGGCTTCTCTGACTGCTGTGGCAGCCTTTTGTCAGCTGGCCTCTCTGCAAGGGAAATGACCCTCTGGAGTGGGAGGGTTAATCTCAGCTCTGGTAGAGATGTTGAAGAGATGTCTGTTACTTCCAGTACATTTCAGGTCAGCTCATCTTCTCTGCTATACTTGGTTGTTTTTGTTGGTCAGCCTTGACACCCGAGACAGCTCTGTAGTTGATCGTTGTTTCCTTTGTCATCTTTCCTTATGAACTTTTTTTGCTGTCCTGTGAAGCTCTCAAGCACATTTTCATTTAATGAATGTGAATGACATATATAGCCAGGTGTCAGGTGTTAAAATAGATGCATAGTTGCTGGGTAAAGGGTTCAGGGAAAATGGGCCTCCACTTCAGTCTGCACTGCAAGGATGCAAGGACAGCATGCCACATACTTATGTGTGGAGATATGCATCTTGGAGACGTAATGCCAGTCTAATTTGGATAGGCTTGCAGGTAGCCTTTGGCAGCGTGGTGGTAAATGGAGATACTTTTATGTTCTGTTATAGTATTTCACCAACTGCATTGGCTCTTTCCATAAAAGCTGCTAAGTTCTTAAAATGGAAAGTGCATTTTTCTTTGCATGGTAAAACAGTAAGCTGAAGGCTTGCTTGCTCTGCCTGTACTTAGCTGTTATTTATGCTCTTGTAAGGGGTCTGCGTGCCCTTGATGCATGTGCGTAAGTCCCATTAACGTTAATACGAGCTGAACACATGCATTAGCTGACGAAGAATTCCCTAAATGCTGCCTTCAGCTCCAAAGCCAAGATTTGGTCCCTGCCTCTGCAGCTAATCAGCTTCTCACAGCCTGCAATGGTTCCTCCTCCTCTCCAGGCAGCCAGCAGCCTAACAAGGCTTTTGTCAGTACTGGGTCACTACAGTCATCCTCAGATTATGCAGGCTGAGGGCTGTGCGTGGGGACAGCTGTGGTGAGGCTTCCTCAGAAATGCATGGGCTGCACAAGAACAGGGAAGAGATTCATTGGCAAAGGATGTTTTCTGCTCAGCTGACATTGTAATGAGCTCAAGCCCCTGGGTGGAGAAAAAAGGGGTGACAGGAGCAGATGAGGGGAGGGGAGGGGAACAACTTGTTTCAGGCAACAAATCAGTTGCTAACTCTGATCCAAAGCCATTTGCATAGATGATGTTGGCCTGGGGTGGGTTGGAAATATAAGGCATTCTGTAGTCAGCTGCCCAAGGGAATGCTAATTAGCTGGCAGGCAATTAATAATTAATCAGACTTTTGTTCATTGTGAAGACAGTGTTTTCTTTGGCAGCTTTATAATGTTCTGAGTTTGCCTCGCTTTTCTTTCACAGGCTGATATCATCATGCTGGAACTAGATTTTGTGGTGACATGGTTCTCTTTCCCTTTGGCATCCAGCTGGCCCTGCCCACATGTGTAGCCCAGGCCATGACCTCAGCACTTGGCTGGGCTACGATGGCCAGTTTAACAGGCAGAGGCTGCAAAGACTAAGGGTGTGCTGGTGTGCTATTTTTAACCAGCTGGGCAGTTAAATAATTCACACAGATGCATAGTGTTCTGGCCTGTACCCTAGATTTGAAAGGGGAGAAGAGCACTGGTTCACCCCCTCTAGATCTGCTTAACCTTATCAAGCAATGGATTCCCAGATGCTTTAACACAAAAAAGCAATCAACAAATTCAGGATTGAAATCTCAGCCCCACTGACGTCAGTGGGACTCTTGGCTTTGACTGTAATGGAACCTGGATCACATGAAATTAGCAGCAAGGCATGCGCAGTTCAATATTTCTTTTCTTTCTAATGCTGCAAAACTCTTTTTCCATGACAATAAGACCTAGCTATAGTCTGAATAGAAATTCAGTTTGGGAATTGTTGAAACTTCTGCTGAAAATAGGAATAATTTCAAGAAAGCTCATTAGAAACAGGAATCTCCGGGTATAGCTTCTCCCCCTGATTTTGGGCCTAAGAAAGAAATTGCACAGAAAAATAATAGGTTCCTTCCCCCTCTCCCCAACTATTCTGCAGATTGATTCATAGCTTACTGAAAGGCCTTCCCTCTCGTAAGAGATGTCTAGGAAAGCATACTGCTATGCTTTTCCTACCAATTGGACTTGATCTGGAGTACCAGGAGTGCTGCTTTTAGAGGAGAAAGAGAATGTGGCAATGATTTGGCCCAGAAAGCTTCAAGAAGAACATTTGCACCTGAAATTGTTTTGTAGAACAATACAGCTGTTAGTGTGTTACTAAAAGGCAAGCAAAGAAACAGTGGTCATGTGCTCCAAACTGGGGCAATTGGGTGTTTGCTAATTCACACTCACTAAACAGGTGGAATTATTTACTTTCATTTATTAGAGAGACAGACATTTCCCTGAGCATTTTTTTCACTCTCAGTTAGAGCAAAAATGAGAAGATTTACTGCCATTGAAATTGATTTGAACAAAAATTATCTATTGTGGTCTGCAAATGTCTTTTATTGTATTAAAATTTTCAAAATAGCAGTGTGGAATAGGGAGATGCTATCCTCATTTTACTGGTGGGGAAGTGCTGGAACAGTTTATAATAATTCACTTGTACCCCAAAAGTCTTTGATCTGGGAATTGAACGAACTGTCTAGAGGTTCCTTCCACCTTACCATTCTATGATACTACGATACTAAAGTTCCTGGACTTCTATAAATAAGCCCATTCTTGTATTCTCCTTGTCCTCCAGGTTTGGTAGGTTGCCTTCATCAACAGGCAATGTTTCATGTTTCCAAGGGAGATACAGTGTGTTGTTTATTTTCAGGCAAATTTGATGGGGGGGGGGGGGCGGGGGATGAAGTTTTGCAGATTAAGAAAATATATGACATTGTGTAGGCAAAAGAAATCCTATTAAACTCTTGTCCCTTAAACAAAAGGCATGAACTCAGTCTTTTAGGCATCAGAGAGTCCACAGAGGAGCTCAACTTTGAAAGACAAATGCACACGACAAACCAGGCTTCACTGATTCTGCTGTTAATAGGATTGCTTGTTTCCTTTGATTCCTAGTGTTAGCTCAGCTGTGTTTTGGGACTGAACAAGATCTTTCCACTAGTTCAATTTCAAACACATGGTAAATGACTCTGTGCCTGAAGCACCCAAGATTCCCGGGTGGTCCCGGAGCACAGACCAAGAGTGCTTTACTTCTGAGATCAGGCGAGATGGGGCTTGCACATTCTGGCACGGTTACAGCCTGCTGTATCATCACAGAGATAATCAATGTGAGGAAGAGGGAGCTATGATTCCTTCGGGCATTTCAGGAGGTTTGAGGTTCTCCTTGTCTCCATGTCCCAAATCACAACAATATTTGTTAATGGAGGTGTGTGAAGTCTTGTTAAAAGAATGTAGCTTGTGAAGATCTTCAGTGGCTTTAATGAATCATTTGTGGCCTTGATGACTCAGCCAAATCAGGCTCATATCCAGCAGCTGGTCAAAGGAAGCCTGCTGAAAGAAATAGGCTTTGGCTGCTGTATAGATATCATGTGTTAAGAGCGTAGCATTTTTAAAAGGCCAGACCTAACTGATGTAAGGTCTGCATACTTCTGAAAGACCATTAGTGGAACACCAGTGAAGAAAATTAATTTGGCATTAGAGGTATAATGTTGTAGCCTAAAGTCTAGCCAAGTGGGTGGGGAGGTTGTAAGTCCAGTGTTCACATTTGAAAATGGAAGTTAAGTGCACTTGAAAAATATGACCCTGTGTTTACCAAATTCCAATTATTTTCCTACAACTGCATGATATCTCTTTTTCCTTCCTTACAATCTACAAGAAGACTTTCCTGTGGGAGGCAAATGTCCTGCCTGCCTGAGAGTGCGTGCAGAATAGCATGCCGCTCTCTGTGCGGCAGGGAAGTTCAGTTTTCACATAATACAGAATTGGGATATCTTATCTAATACTGCTGGCAGACTCTCCTGAGAGTCTGCGTGGGAAAAATCACCTGCACAGTTATTTCATTTAAATCACTAGAGCAACACCGGTAAAACTCTCTTGTGCAGAACCTCATTCAGGACTGAAGTCCCTGCGTAATTATTCTGTAATAAAGTCACTTAAATTTTAGAATATAGTGTACATGTGGAAAAGTTATGCAGGCATAGCTATAACAGCGTAATTATTTTGTTACAGCTATACCAGTCAATTTCTCAAGGCCTCAGTCACATCGGAAACTTGAAATGACGTATTTTTTACAGTCTGCAGCAATTCTTTATTTTTTAATGTCCATTAGCGCTTGATGAATGCTAAGTGATAGTGGAAATTCTACAGGAAAAAGACAGCTCTCACAATTTCCTTGTGATTATCAAAAGAATTTGGATCTATCCTGTTAAATGTAATGAATGCTGGTGACTGAGGTTTTATAGCTTGCTTGATTGAGAAGTAGGAGGCAATTGTTTACTAATTCAACTCAAATAACTGAAATGTAGAAATCTATAGAGAAGGTCCTTATATATTTGTGTGTTAAGAATCCTTAAGATTTTTGAAGAGTAAATACTAAAAATGAATTAGAATACAAAATTCCTTTCTTCCTGCTCAGTATTGGAAGAGTTTAGTATTTCACCATAGGACTTTATGACTAAGCCTATCAATTTTGTGGGTATCTGAAAAAGTCTAGTTTCTTTATAAATTGTTGCAAGATATATGCATTATGGTTAATTATTAATTGCAGTGGAAACAGCCCTTTGGGATAAAACTGCACCTGTCAAAGTACAATTGCATGTGAGATTTCTACAGAGATGTGCCTGAACTAGCTTGAGTCTGGAGATAAAAGCATAGTCGGAACTCAGTGACTGGATCCCCTCAGAGCTGTCTGGTGAAATACTAGATGCAGCAAACGGGTGCCAACTAGATTTGTCACAGTCATATTTGAATCTAAATTGAAGAGTTAGTGGAATAGGGACAGCCAAAAGTTTTTGTGCACGTGAATGAATTGTTTGGTTCCTACATGACAGTCGCAGCACAGAGCAAGCTTCTTGAGGATCTAAGGCTCATGCACAAGGAAGAAGACCTGATACGTATTTAAGCGAAAGTGTGACTCAAGAAGAAACTTGTCTAGAGTGGTCAGTCTGTCTTGCAGCAAAATGTGATCTAATGACACATATAAGTTCTCCCTTCTTAGAAAATGAAGAAGTGGTTGGGTTTGAGGTAGAGGACTCCAACATGCATGTCCAAATGGGTGTACCAGCTGCAATGTACAAGAAAGAGTGTGGTCTGTAGGGCTTGTATATTGTATGTGCCCGTATACTGTACACACACTTGAGCAGATGGATGGCTTGCTGGTTCCATCATTGTCTCCTTAGGCGCAGCTCACTGAGTCACAAGGATGCTTGTTTGTCAGCCTCTTTTAGCATCACCACATCTGAAAGAAAGTTGCTGTCTTAGCTCTAGTCTTTCTGGCAGCCATGTAAGCCCTACAAGCTCAGGCAGGATAGAATCGTAGAATCAATAAGGTTGGAAGGGACCTCTGGAGATCATCTAGTCCAACCTCCCTGCTCACTACTTAGTTTTGATTTCAGTTTATCTTTATGTGCTCACTTCTGGCAGTTTCTCTGAATTTGGGTTCTGCTCTTGTGGCTCAAGGGGAAGGCTTGTGTTGCAGTGTATGTGCACAAGGATAAGAAAAAGATATCCATTTCCCAGGCTGTGATGCAAAAGCTTAATCATGTTTTAGAATAACTGGAATTATAAACTGATGGGGCATTTAAAATGTTATCTAGTTCCAAACATCAAATGTTCCATTTCTGCCTTAAGGGGACATTAGCTGATTGTTAAATCACAATGATATTCCTATCACTTTATTTTAATAAACAGTTTTCATAAATGTTAACATTTTAATGGATGATTACATTCATATTTAGCTAACAGATGCATTCATTTTGATTGATGTTATTTCCATGAGTACCAAAGGAATTAAATAATGATTTGTCACTTTTGGTAAAAAGCTGCTCAAGTATCTTTTAAATAAACAACTTTGTTTGTGGTATTTGATCAAATGGTGATGCAGCACAGCAGCGTGCCATGGTGTAGCAGCCAGAATCTGGTATTCAGGGCAGCTATGGGTGGTATCTGGGATTGTGCTATGGTTTTCCACCTTGTTACAGCCCACGCAGCTAGGAGTCAGACTCATCAACTTGTCAACAGCAAAAGGGAGCAGTCCTGCACCCCACAACCTCTAGCATCTGGGGAATGGCTTGGAGCAAGGGGAACCTCCTCTCCACAGTTCGGCACATTTCATGCCATCTTCGCCCGGGCTTTGTGTTGTATAATGGAGGGACTAGCCAAGGCGGGAAGGGGAGTTAGTGAATTAACGTGGGAGCCTGGGAGCATCACAACTAGCGTTGGTAACCCCAGTGAGTGAGGGGCAGAGGCGATGCTCGCGCTGGGGTGGGCTTGCTGATGTGCACAAGTTTAATTCTCTCAGTGCAGTGCTCTGTCCCCCTCTTGTGGTAAGCAAGCCAGAGACGGAGGGCTGAAGCGACAGCGAGCAAGTGGGGTACCAAGAGCTACCAAGGTACCAAGAGGGGCTGGGCGCTGCTATAGGTATCAAGCAGGGCAGGGTTTGCTGCCGGCACCGGGCGGGGCCGGACTCCGGGCTCCAGCGCCGAGGTGTTACGTGCTGGCCAGCATGCTGGCGGTGCCTCTCCGGAGCTGCGGGGCCCTTGCAGCCGCAGTCCTCCTCTTCCCCAGGGGCTTCCCTGCAGGCAGGATTTGGTGTCTTTGCCCAGGTTCTTGCCCTCCCTGCCCTGGGCAGCACACGCGGCATGTTCCTCAGCACGGCACCCCACACGAGAGCAGCCCCGGGGCTGCTCGTGCCAAGCAGCCCTGTCGTACACGTGAAATGACTGGACGCTGAGGCCTCTCTAAAACACTCCTGCTCCCCACCTCCAAACTGCAGGCCCTGGTAATTAACCCCCAATCAGCCTATTGCTGGCCTCCTGTTATTTGTTAGTATGAGTTAACAAGCAAAGGAGAAAATTTGAAACACCTTTGCCTCTAGGAACCAGTTTTGGTAGTCTCAATGCCTGCCCAGGCTGCAGGTTTAAGGCCTGCGAACGCGTGAACGTTTGCGTTTCTGGCCTGCCCGTGTCCACCCGCCCACGCGTGGGAAACACTGAAGAAATCAGAGTTAAGGTTTTGCTTCGCTTGCTCCGCAGGGCTGCCAGAGAGGCGCTCGGGGAGGGCGAGGTGCCGGGGGGCCTCGCGGGAGCACGAGGCGGGGAGCTGCCGCTGTGGCCGTCTGGGGTGCGCAGCCAGCCCCTCCCGGCACCTGGGCCTGCGCCCCCGCCCCAACGGCCCCAACGGCCCCGCCCCAACGGCCCCAACGGCCGTTTAAGAGGGGGGAGGCTACCTGGGAAGGGAGCAGGAGCTCTGTGGGCAGCTGTGGCCTGGGGGAGTGGTGCCGAGAGCTTCTCCAATGGCTTTTGGGCAGCCCCTCAGGAGGCTCTCTTGGAGTTTCATCCTTCTGTAGTTTTTGCTGCTTGACAACTTTCAGAGGTATGAAAGGAATCTTTAATGTCTTACAGGCTTCTTCTTCTTCTTCTTTTTTCTTTTCTTTTTTTTTTTTTTTTTTTTTTTCCTTCTCCCTACATCTTTCTTCTCTGCCTTAGTGGAAAAGCAAGGCTGTATCTTTAAAGGTTGCAATTAAGCAAGTGAGATTTTTCCTTCTGTTTTCCAGAAGTAGCTATTAGGTTTGATGGATCAGTTATTCGATCTGATTGTGTGTGTAATCTAGCATGACAGATGGATGCAGTGTTACTGTCTATGACCAAACTTACTGGGGTTGCCTATATAACTTTATAGTAAATGTTCTAGTTCTATAGCAAGCTTATATATATGTAAGTGGACACATGCACTTTTCTTTTTTTTTTTTTGATTGTTGTAAAAATCTTCCTGAGGATCCTGTGCTACATGCTGCTTTGAAAATCCTTCTCCTTTTTACATCTATATCACTTTGTCTTCTTCTTTGTAATGCTGTAAATAATTAATGTATGAATTTAGCCTAACTCCTCTGGTCTGTGAGCAGTCTGAAGCTTCCTGAAAGCTGGCTCTGAGCACCTGTGCAGAGTGGCAGTGCCTGCTGTCCTGGCTGGCTGGGTTGGAGGGTGCCAGCTATGGCCTGTTTCTTACCTTGGTTGGCAAAGGCTGATAACTAGTATTCATCTTACTGGTGTAAATAAGTTTTGTTATTTACAACATATATTTTTGTTATTTTATGTTGTGCTAGTGAAGCTTGCCTGAGGCAAGTACATACAAACATTGTGTTTAAATATGTAAATTTGAAGGTGCAGCTCTGTGTGCTGCACATACAGAAGCAGTAGTTGCAGCTTCCACAATTAGCAACGCTGTCTAGGCAGTAGCAGGTTGTTTCCTAGGTTGCCTCTTACTTAACTGCAGACTTGTTAATCTTAGACCTGTAGGCAGCTGGTTCTTGTCATGCATTTATATGCTGTTATATTTGTGTTTTACCCTTCTCTGAGAATACGCTGTGGCTCTTCTACTATCTGGTGATGTTATGTGTTGTGGGCAGCAGTTCATCCTAAGGTTATGCAGTATCTAGCACTAGACCAAGCAGGAAGCTTTCTGGGTCAGCAAAAATGACCTGCTCTGCTGCCTTATTTGAGCAAGGTACCTGTTCAGATCGCTCCTAAAAGCAGCTTAACTTGAAACATGTTTTATCTTTTCTGGAGTGCTCCTGTGAGAAACTCCTGTCATGAAATTGTTGCAGACCTCCAGAATCGCTGAAGCAATTCTTTATCTACTGGAGGTCATGTCTAATGAAGGCAGGCTAGAATGCTTGGGTTTGAAACTGTATCTCTGCAAACGGATTAGTTTCTTAGGGGAAACAAATGTCCTTACTGACAAGTTACCAAGCCAGTAATGGTTAATATTGCTTGCTTTTGTAAGTAACCACGAAAGTTGCTTGGTGCCAGAGTTGTATTTGACTTTGAACTTGTTTATCAAGAAATACCAGTTGAAATAAAGGAATCTCTAACTGTTTATAAAAGTTTGCTTGTAAAAACCAGTTTCTATGCAAACAGCTTTTTTTGTTGTTGTTGTTGATTCTTGTCATGTAGATGTCATAGGGCATCACTAAAGATCTTTACAAGAATCATTAATGAGTCTTGACTGCTCATTCTAAATGGCTGTATTTAGCCATGAGGAAAGATGGATTTTTAACAGCTAATTGGGCTGTCAATATGGGGTGTGTGTGTATATTACTCTTTTTTCTTTCTTTCTTCTTTTTTTTCTGAAAGACTTCTCTGAAAAAAAAAAAAAGAAAAAAAAGGTCGGTGGGGTGGGGAAGCCACAATTGCTCTAGACAGGAGCCTAACTGAAAATTTGGCTGCATCTCTTCAGTTTATTTTTATGGCTAGCATGTGCTGTTTTGTCCTTCTCTTTTGCTGTAAGAGGGAACATTACTTCTGCCATGCAAAAAAACTAGTTAAGGCCATGATTTGTTTTGTAATGTTGTGTGTTTCCAGAGTGTCCTCATGGCAGATCTGCCTTGTCAAGGGCTTTGGAACCCTTTCTGATTAAAAGTTTTGTAAATGCCAACTATAGAACTCCAAACTGTTTTCCACACGCTTAAAAGGGATTAGTTAATGTGTGTTGGTGCAATGCTTTAGTTATGAAGAACAATGTTGTCATACTGTTGGCAGAATTAGCTTTAGACATGGAAAATAAATAGAGCAAGGATAGTTTTTAGTTCCTGGCTTTACCAAAAGGTTTCACTGGTTTCTTGGGCAATGCATAGTGAGGGTCAAAAGGGCCTTGGGCAGTATAGAGCACTGCAGTTCTAGTTCTCAAGGGTCCTGCTTGACTTCTGTCTGGTTGTGGAGATGCTGACTTCAAGCTATATGTGGCTGTAAATGTATGTGCAAGTTCTTTACAGCTGGCCAGAAATGTCCAGCTTTCACAAGCTCTGTGCTCAGCCCAAACCTAAGAAAGCTTGTGGGGGGGGAAAAAAAAAAAGTGAAACCCAGTGCCTGTATAAACAAAGACTTGTCCAAACCTATCAATAATTGAAAGAAATGTGGCATGAAAAGTAGCTGACCAAAGCACTGTCCTATGGGAATTGAATTTTGCAGAGAGTGAAAGGGGAAATGGAAGGAGAGTATTCACTTTTTGCAGTGAATGCTCCTTAACCAGAGGAGAGCTTTCAGAATCCAGTCTGTAAGCCAGGAATCCCCCTACAGCCCCTGTCAGATTTAGGGTACTAGACCTTTTTGCCAGCTCATGATCCCTTGGTATTCCTTGGTGCAGTCAGGATAATGTTTTCCTCTAGCAGCCTGAGCTCAGCTGTCTTGGAGCTGTGCTTCCCAGAGACTCTTGACTCTGAATCTGTTTCTCCCATCCTTCTGGTGTGAGGTTGGTGATGCAGCTTGTTGAGAAGAGAGGTCTCAGTGGTACAAGGAGGTGGGACTAAGAAGCAGAATTACTTCAGTCAGTTTAGGGCCTTTGATTCTATTTTCACAGAGCATTTTTATTTTATTATATATATTTTTTTGAGTCCATTGGGATCCAAATATGACCCATCAGTTCAATCAGGAATTTGGAACTTGGGAAATAAAATGAACTTTCCAGATAGCAGCACACAGGTCTATGGGCTGTAAAAGCTCTGTGTCACAGGGGAGAGCAGTAAACAAAACTGCTGCTTGTGCTAAGAATAAAATGAGAAGCAACATAAACTGGATGGTAAAGAAGAACTAACTCAGTTTTGCAAACCAGTTGAAAAGCATGGCTCTACAGCCATGGCTGTAGAGGCTGTATATGGGGCTGAAATAGCCAAAAGAAAGGAAAATCAAATACTTGGAAGGGTAGCAGTGGTTAAGGTGCTAACAGCAACAGCAGTAGAAGCCGTAAAATGGACGTTAGAGATTTCTGCAGAAAAAGATCGGTGTGAAACCTGCTTTTTTTGAAGCACACGGGTCTAGCTGGCTTATGCCAGGTTCCTTTCCACCACCTATCATCTGTGATTGTTAAACTTCAGTTTCATAGTTTGTCTGCTGTTTTTGACATATTTCATACTCCTCAACTCCTGGTGGCCAGAGGTTAACCTGGATGAGAGCTAGCTTCCATTGAAATGTACCTACTTTCTTGAGAATAGGTTTGTGCTTTTAATAGATGTCTAATTCTCTTTTTCCCTCTAGGCCAGGGAGGTTAATTGGAGGAAAGTGACTGTACATTGGGCCCAAGAGCCTCCTACAGAGGTACTTGGCACAAATAAATCAGCCTATTTTTGATGAATAACAAGGCCCCAAAGGCTCTAGTTCTTGCTGCCTGCACAAATTGCAGGTATAAATTTCACAGCTGATCACAGGGACTCCAGAATTCAATTAACTCTCTACTCATTTAGAAAAGTGCTGCCTGCCTATTCAATTATGAGTGTCACTGATACTACACATGCTGTTCAGGAAAACTCCAATTAATAAAGCATTGCATCATTAATATGAGTGACAACATGAAGCCTGTGTTTCCCTCAGGAGTCTGTCTTGACCCTCTGCAGTGACAGACTTGGGATTTATTGGCAAGTGGCATCCCCTTTTTTCAGACTTAGCTGATGCTAAGGGAGTTGGGAGATTGTGTATGTACTTTGCAGGCTGTATTGATTGCTCACAAGTGGCAGTTGGGTGTAGTGTAGTGCGGCTGTCCAGATTGTCCAGCACTCGTGTAGGCTTCTCAGATTATGGAATGTGTGTGTGAAGAGGCACAGGGCAGAAATCCAGAGATGAACCTGGTCAAGGCATGTTGAGAAGAACACAGCAATATTCTAGCAGTGCCTTGACCACATTAAAACACCTTTCACTGCCAGGAAGGGTGTTAACCAAAGCTGTACAGATAACCACGTGGCTAAAGAATGTTTCATTTTCAAGTGTTTTTGATATTAAATTTTGCTCAGTCTCAGCTATACCAATAAACAGAAATGTTTCATTTTGACTTGCTTAGGTTGTCTCTTCTTTTAAGGCATAACTGATCTGTCTGACTTTTTCCTCTGGCTTTTTCTGTGCTTTCTATTCTCCTTCACTCTTGATCTAGCACCTTGCTGGTTGTGATACTGGAAGTGGTGGTCTTGTTGCTGCATCTTCCCACTACAGGCATGTCTGTTTCAAATGGTTCTTACCACCACCTGAAGATCAGTATGGTAAACAGGTGTTTGGCCTTTCTCTGCAAACTTTGTCCCCTCCTTTCTTAGTCACTGTGTATAACCCACCAGGATCATAGCTTAGCATTTTCTTTACTGTTTCTTCAGGCCATGTCTAGTTTTGTCTCAATGCTGAGTTTCCTGACTACTTTCTCTTCATGCTATTACCCCCACCCCTCACCCTGAGCAACTCTGTTCTGGACTACAGCAACCTTCTTTCCACCAGCGACAAAAAGAATCTTACAATCTAGCCAAAAGCAGATACCACCTCAATCTAGATGTAATGGCTTCATCATTGTTTCAGCTGTATTCATCTCCCTGGGAATTCACACAGTAGTGCATTCAGCAAATGTGTGTTCAGATGCAGTTGCAAAAAGTTGTTAGTCACTTTGGTTGCCTTACCTTTTTCCAGCCCTTTGTCATAAACTGCTTGCCTTCTTGCTCTTTTCTACTTGCTGTTGTTATCTGTTGGTCAGAGTTGCAGCTTTCACTGCCTCTTTGCTGCATTTCAGTGGAACACCTTCACAGTTTGCCTTCAGACACTGAGAGAAGTTGTCCAGTAAGTCCCTTCAGGATCATGTCTCTTGTCCATAGTATAATTTAATGCCAAAACCAGAAGAGAAGATCTCCCACCCTCCTGTCTGGCTCTGTTTCTGTTTCCAAAAGCTGGAAATAAAACTCCTGGTCTCCTTCTGGCAGCTACTTTGGTGCTAGAACAGGGAGTGAGTGTTTTGGCTGAGTTTATTTTTGCTTGGTGAATGGCTACACAAGCCCTAGAGCTGCTTGTTTCAATAGATATGTAGCAAGGCCAGCACCTCTGACAGCAGTGAAAGTTTAGATTTAAGTCTATCTTCAAGCTGATGCAATCTGTAAGTAAGTGGCTGGTATCCTAGGACTGTTTCTGTCATTTTTTTTCTTACTTTTTCCTGTTGTCTCATCTTTAACTGAAGTAACCTGTCCTGGGCCTGGAGCCACCTGTCTGTCTCATGTTTGTACAGCCTAAGGCTTAACAGGAGTGTTATCTATGCATGGGGCCTCAGGGCAGTGCTAGCGCAGCTGTTGGATTCAAATACTCATGTTTGCCTCGCCTTCACTGTGGACTACAAGCTTGCAATGTAAATAGGGCTGTCACTTGACTGTGACCAAACTCCCTTGGGAGAGAGGTGAGAACTGTGCTAAGTGACTGTAACCCTCGTTAATCAGTAGGGGATGGTGGCTGCTGTTGCAGCTATGCTGTCAAATGCATGATGATTTCTAGCACTCTTGCTCCAGTTGTGGAGCAAGCTGTGGCTCTGGAGGCCGCTGATTCCTACCTTACTTTTTCAGGTAGGTTTCAGTAGCTGTAATGCAGCATTTGAGTTGAAGAAACTGTCTAAGACTCAATGGAGTCAAGGGGATAGGGTGCTTCTTACCAAAGAGCTGAGGTTCTCCTGTTTTCATTTCCTGTCATGTCTTCACAATTCATTTGTTTTCTTACTGTTTTCTCGTCTGCAAAATAAGGATAGTGGAGTAAGCCACTTCAATGTTAAATTGGACTGAACTTTAAATTACCCTGAGCACAGTATGTACAGCACTTCTCAATAATTTAGGGGAACTGGATTCAGGTCCTTATTTTGGCAGAACTGTGACATGTAGGCTCTTTTATGTGAAGGTAACGGGACATTTCTGGTTTTAACAGTTCTAGAACCTGACCAGATTTTTCTGCAAGAAATTGACTGCCATAAAATGACAGTTTGCAACAACAACAACAACAACAAATGCATGTTGCCAGACTACCTGACCTGTTGTAGCCAGGCATGTAGGTTTTTGCTTTTACTTGCCTTATAGGATAAGATGACTTGCTTCTTACAGACAGGCCGGTGCCCCAAACTGCAAGACAAAATGCTAAACTTCAGTTGTCTGTCTTCTGGCTACCTGTGGGAGTGAGAGATGAATAAAGACTATGAGCCACTTCAGTTTGTGCCCCTGGAACAGAAGTGACTTTGCCAATAGAGCTGTGCTGTTGTTTGTGCAGCCTTCCCGCACATCTGTCTTTCTGAAAACATCACTCGTCTGCAGTGAAATTCCTATGAACAGTGGAGGAAAAGACTGCAACACGATGGTATGCGGATAATGGGAGCTCCCCTGTGAAAGGCTGAAACACTGAGAATTTCTGCCTCCAGTTTTCCTGGCTTTGAAGTTAGGATTTTACATGCCAGCCTTGCTATTAGGCCAACCTAATTCTGATTTCCTACTCTTAAGAGGGCCCTCGTAGGTTCTTTGCACTCCCCCCCTCTTCTCTAAAACAGGCACAGTGCAACTGGAAATGACACCCACACTGGCGACACATGTTGGGAGGGGAGAAGGTGAAGAGAAGGAAGATGAAGGGCTCTCAGTACTGCTTCAAAACTGTGTGTTTTACCCTGGTGAGTAGTGTAGGTGATTTTTTTGGCAGTAAATGCAGTTGGAGATGGTGTCACCCAGCGCTCAGGTTACTCCCAGGCTGGGGTATGGAGTCTTTCCAGTTCCCTCAGGGTAAACCTGTAGTACCTGTCTCTAGCAAGTGTGGACCTCCAGGCAGGTTCTTTACCTTGCAAGACACAGCTCTCTTACCAGTGTAACTCATGGAGGAAGAATGTTTTGCTGTTTTCCTTCCTCCATCTGAGATGATGGAAAAACTGTTCTGTGTTTTTTGTATAATGAGTTTTGGCCTAAGGAAATTGAGGACTTTCAATGATCTTGTCCTTTCTAGGTACTAGGAAGCTGCTGATGTAGGGACTTTCTACTCATATTCTTAGATTTTCTGTATTTGGGGATTAGGTGGGTATTCCACACTACAGCCTTCCCTTCTCCCTTTTGTCTGTCTTAGACATCTGCCGCCCTCCCAGGTAGGACAGGGAGCCCTTCAGGTGTTTCACGTGTGAAATTGCTGTGTGCTTTGATTGTGTGTGTGTCCTGCAAGACCCGCTAGAAGGAGTGCGGGGGCTTTAGGGATTTGCAGCCCACTGCTTGAAAACCATTTGTTAACAGTGTGTGGGAGCACGTGACTGGGAAGTGAGGTCCAGTGAGAACTGTAACATTCCAGATTTTATCAGTTTATGCTGTTATAGAACTATGTTCTAAGCAGTGAATGAAGTACTTCATCGCTAATTTTAAGGGAGTGACAGTAACATACACTAGACAAAGACAAGTCTTGCTGTTAAACAGGCTGGGATAAGGAGGCGTGCACTCCGCACTCATAGATGCACTTTTTTCCTTTGGCTGGATGCCATTTACTACTCAGATAATATAAGTAAATATCCATGCATACGTAAAATTTCAACTTTCTGTTGAGTGCTATTGACCACATTTCACCAGAACAACTCTTAGATCACAACACTTATGTTAGACTTAGCTGCTATATTCCTACTATAATATAGCTCTTTAAGACCCAGAGGCCTGGAATTTTGGTTCAGTTTAGATTGGCAACAAATTCAGAGGCTTATCTGAACCTGGGGAATGGAAATCAAAAACATGTGAGCACTGGCTTTCCTGGGAGGCTTCTGAAACTTCTACTTCTATGCTTAGTTTGATCTCAGGGTTATTTGCTTTTGTTTTAGTACTGTGTTCCTATTTGAGCCTGAGATCAGAAGCAAAGATGGGTAAAAATAAAAGTGACTGAGAGTATGTTGATTAAAGCCTGACCTTTGGGTTCTCTCAGTATCAGAAGATATATGCGTATATATTCTTACGCATCTGCTCATCCTAATGAGAATCAGTGTTCAGCCGAAACAGAACTGACGAATGCTTGCCCAAACTCAAGTTCTTCGATTCTGAGATTTGAAGTGCGGTTCAGTTCTCTTTGAAGTTTCTGCAGCTCTCTGCTAGCTAGTTGCAGCTGGGATCAATAGTGAAGGTGCCAGAATAAAGCTGGAGTGGCTGTTTTGGGGCTTTTCCAAGCCTGATGGAAAGAGAATGAGAAAGGAAGAGAGCCTGTTGCTAACTTGAATGTTTTCTTACCTCATGGTGCAGCAATCTGCCTTGAAAGAGTACAGCGGTCAAGATCAGTACTAAGAATCTTTTTCTTTCCAGCCCTTTTGGGAAGCTTTGTGAGGATAATCAGTGGGCTTTATTTGAAATACTTATCTCTGTCTTGGAGGCATTGGGCCCTTTGGATAAATTGCTGAAGAAGGCACCCATTAAGTGGTTGGGTTTTTTTTATTATTTTTATTTATTTATTTTTTTCCTCCTGATGAGAAACTGAAGTAGCCTGATGACTAGATCTGCTTTTGCAAGAGGTTACCCTTTGGCTCCCAAAGAAAGGTTCTTGTTCTTGGAGATGTTGCTCAGGAGAAACCTAATTACTAATTATTGTGGTTTGAGAAATATGTATTTCTGCACTGCTGAAAAATTTGTCATGGCTTTTTAAGGAAACAGAATACCTTAAAAACCTCAAAAGAGAAGTACCATTTCTCTAAATCATAATAGTATTCCCTTATTAGATAGAAAGCGCATATTTTTATATATATATATATATATATAAAAAGCCCATGATTTAAGAATAAAAAGAACTTTTCAGCTTTTTCATTGGCTTTCTCCTGGGTTGTAAGCAGACTGAATTTCCACTGGCAGTGCCTTTAGCAGTGTTATCCAGAGTGTTTTGAGAAGGTGGGTTTGTGTGTAGATTCTTTGCACTGAATCATTGAAGTCCATCATAGAATTGTGTTCTGATATCTTCTAGAGCTACCTAAAGAGTGCATGAAACTTGCAAGCAAGCTGTCAAGGCTTATCTTGAATGAACTTAACTCTTTCTCCTTTGCAAAAATTACATTCTATAGCGTCAGCTTTGCCAGAGAAGACAATCAGAATCAAAAATCATTGTGTCTTGTGGGTACCTCAAACTCTGTCATGAGCTGAAGCTGATATTCCTTGTGGTTTAATTTAATGAACTAGCTAAGTGGAAGATGAGATAATTTCACTGCAAGTCCCTTGCAGTGAAACTAAATTTGCAGACTTTATATCCTGCTATTTTTTCCCTACAGAAGTTTGTGTTAGCCATTGTGTTGGTATATAGGGAACAGAAGAATAGTGTCTTGCTGCAGTTTTAGAGGTAGGAAGTGGGGTTTATGCTAAAGAACTTTTTCCCCCTGTCTGTAAAACAGGCTGTTCAGACTTGAGGCAAGTAAGTATCTTAGGTTTGATATTACTATTGATACTAAATACACTGATTTAGAAACGTGACATTGAGCACAATGGGATGTAGGAACCACTGTATTTCTTCTAAACTCCCCTCTTTAGCAGACTTCTTATTTTCTATTTAGTAAGGAATGTGAACTTTGTCACGCAGAACTAGAAATACAGATTCAATAGTAAGCAGACAGGTTTTGCCAAGTTCTTCACTTTTCTCACTCCAGGTACGGGACCTTGGCCTTTCTATAGCAGTCTCAGCTTCCGTCATTTTGCTGGATTAATACTATGATTTCTTGTGGCTTAAGTTAGGGGCTCTGGTTTTCAAATCTAAGCCTTGCAATATGTTGGTTTGGTACTCAGTACCAAGGGATGTTGTACATACAATATCCCTTTGTAGACATAGACTAATTAAGGAATTTTATTAAAATGTATAAGCCCTTTGAAGACAACACATTTAACAAATTGCATGCACTGCTTAGCTCAAGCAGGGCTGTTCACTTTTGTATCATAAGATGCTTATGTGAAGCATCTTATATCTGGACACAGGAGGTACAGTAAGTTGCTATAGCTCACTCAGCAGTCGAGTCTGGGAGAGACTACTGGTTGTCTTGGCAGGATGGTTATTTTATGAGATGTGGTGATGTATCTGGTTGAACTATGTGAATATCTGGCCCAGCTACACTAGTGGTGTTGGAAGCATGTTTCTGAAAGCAGAATTTGGCCCTGCTTTCTACCCCTGCACCACACTGGCTTCATGTGCTCTCGCTCTTGGCACTGAGTTTCTACTATTGCAAATAAGGTGGAATGATGTTGGCCTGCAGATCTTTTACAACCTAATAAATTTAGGAGATAAAGCCTTTAAATAGCTGATTGAACTTGACTAGAACAGTTATGAAACTCTGCTTGGAGCTAGAGCAAGGTAAACAGCTTAGGTGTCCCCTCTGCTCCTTTACTTGTATCTCTGGGGTGAAAAGTTAGAATTCTTTCAGACTAAACAAAACTTCTTGATTTAGCACCCATCTCTCCTCCCACTACTACTTTTTTTTTTTTTTTTTTTTTTTTTTTTTTTTTTTTTTTTTGTGAGCAACCATTTGTCTACACAAACAGTAATTAAAAAAGCTTTTGGAACTACTGAAGTTGGGCTCTCCGCCCTCATTCCCCAAATTCACTTGGTTCCATTTAGAAGAGTATTGGCAAAGATACTCACTTCATGCTGTGGAGAATATTTGTTTCTTAATAGAACATGAAGCAGAAGTGGAATTGTGCTAGTGGCATATATTTTTGCCTTTTCAAGATTAGCTCCGAGCAATTATCCAACTATGGCCTGTGCCAAAAAACCACACCAGAACAATTTTAGCAGGGCCAACAAAAACTCCAGAATGTGTTGCACTCCAGAGTGTAATTTTAGATTCTCTTTTCAAGTTGTATTTCTGACATCACTGACTTCAGGCAAAATAATACCCCAGGGCTTGCTTTGCAAGCAGGATGGAGCTTTAAGATTTGACAGCTTTCTGTACACAAAGACAAATGTTCATCACTTAAACCTCTGTATAACAGGCTTTATTTCCTATCAAAAGTTGAAAGTAATAAGAAAAAGTTGAGACTAATATAGGAGGGAAGCTGGTTAGGCACTCATCTGCTGCCCTCTGAGCAGGGATGCTCATATCACCTGTAGGAAGAACTGAGCTGTGTGCTAGAAGAGTGCTTCTGGCTAAATTTTGTGCATAGAGATGACCTGGGCAAGATCTGGGCCCTCAGAAATAGTTGTTTCTTCTTGTGCTCTCTGTGGTCTGTGTTCATGACACAGATGTGTCTGAATCCAGTGAGAGGATGGGAGGGCTCTGCTGCTCCCCTGAGCAGGCTGCCCACTGCAGCCTCAAGCTCTGGCATTTCAATGTGGCTTGTCTGATATCAGCTTGAAGGATTTAGATGTAGTAGTGACACACCCAAGCGAGATTAGCTCAAGGCTCTATTGTCAGGAGAAGTTTCTTAGCTTCTTTCAGGAGTTCCCTGTTTATAGCTTCTCCAGGTCTCTGCCAGGCCTGCAGTCTGGTCCTGCCTCCCAGCCTGCATTAGGATCATGTCCACTTGAATTAGCTTGTCAAGTCTGTTCTTACAGATCTCCAAACCTGAGATGCTGCAGCCTCTCATATTTGTAAACTTTCAGTTAGAAAGGAAGTTTTTTTTTTTTTTTTTTTTTCAAATTTCCCTTTCTGCAATTTTAAGCAGGTTGATTTTTTTTTTTGTTTGTTTTTTGTTTTTTGTTCTACACAGGCACTGCAGATAGAATAAAGGCTCTTTTCCAGCCTACGGTAGGCCCCTTTGCACTTTACACTTACTGGACCTTCCTCTACCCATCCCAGCCCTTTCCTGAGACTGAATAGTCTGCGTGCTTGTCCTCCTATTTTTTTCTTCTGTTTTGTAGGTGGCTATTTTAGAACTGTCTCCACGGTATCTGCTATGCACCAGATGCTTTTGGGTAAGTCAAAAGTGAATTAAAGGAAACAATGTTTGTATAAGCCACCTTCATTCTAGAAGGCTCAGTAGGATATATGGGTGCCTTCAGGGGTCTCGGATCCCACCTGGTTTCTTGGTTTGGGAGGTTCTTGCCACAGTCTCCCCTGACTCCCACATGATACTCGTTTCACTTGATTCAGGTTCTGATAGCACATCCTTTTATATGCTTCTTTTGAACTCCCCAGAGTATTTCTCTTTGTGAATACCTTTTTCACAGGAAACATCTTACTGAAGTGAAACAAGGTGTTTTCTTGCTCCTGTGTGAGCCATCTACAGTCTTTCCTTTGCTCTGTGCCCCCTCATCATGTGTAGGTGAAAAACTGCTCACATCATTAACTACTTTGAGTCATTGAGATGTCATTGAGACATCTTAACGAAGTGATGACACCAGCTCTGGCAGCTGGTTGATTTGTTGTTGTGCTCTGGAGATACTCAACTAGTGTGTTTTTTTTTTCTTTCTTTTTTTTTCCTTTTTTTTTTTTTAATCAATCAAATTACACACAAACTTCTTTCAAAATCTGCTTCAGTGGAGTTACTTCCAGTGTATAGCACTGTATCTGGCACAGTATGGCTTTTCTGTTGCTTAACAGCAATCCTGTTTGGCAAGCTTGGGCACAGCAAATATCATCTGAATGAGTAGGCTCTTTGTTTGCAGGAGTAGTCAGACATAGGCATTGGTTTGTCTCTGGGGTGTGTGAACTAATAGTTCTGTTCCAGAAAAACATGTGAAACTCATGCTCATTTCTGTGGAAGTGAATAGTTTGCTATGAGCATGAACCCTGTCAGGGAGGGGCTATGTCTTCCCCTGAATGTGTGCAATGTCCAAAAGTCTTAGGCACTGTTGTAATAGAAATAACAGATCCTCATAGTCTCATCAACTTGTAGACTCCCTTGGGGAACTTTGCATTTTTCTGTAAATATGAGCTTTGTGGGAGAAGTCTGATGCTACACGAGCATGTGAGTTTCCTTCCCAGTTGGCATGAAAAGGCTATAAATCTGTGGAGATGCAAGCCCTTCTCTCTTCTCCATTCTTATAAAATTAATGGGTGTTCAGTTCAGCTAAAACAAAGAGTGGTTTCCCTTGGGCAAAGCTGTCTCAAAAAAAAAAAAAAAAAATGGAGGGAGGAGGGGAAGAAAGCATTTTAGCATACAAATAGAAAACCTTGTTTAAATCTGTGTGTAATAAAGCAGCAATTCTCCAAGAAGAGAAATTGTATCTTCTGCTCTACTTTGGGCTTTCTGCTTCCTGGGAGTAGGAGTTGAAAAATAAACAAGGACTAATGGTAATGGATATTAAAGGTGACCTTAGCCTGTATGGTGATTTGCATGACCTTGTACAGCTTGATAATGAAGACTTTCAAACTCTAGCTCTGTCTGACAGAGGTCAACTGCTTCACTTTGACTGCAGATTTCTCACCTTACTTTCCACTTCCACATTGATAAAGTGATGTTTTTAAGGCACAGCAGCAGAGCACTAATAACAAAGTCATTAAATCTTCAGTTTTTCTCTGTATCTCAGTCTCTTTGAACAAAGTGGTGGCAAGTGCCAACATGGCACTGTGCGGGTGGTTTTGTTTTTTGTGGGTTGTTTCCCTCCCCCCTCCCCCCTCCCCCCCGCCAAATTCTGAAGAAGCCAGTTGGGTAAGGGCTTTCCCATCTCCCCCCCCCCCCAAGTTGGCACCTGATCTAACAGCAGGGAATAGGGACCCTCTGGAAAAAGACTAGAGATTACAAAAACCAGTCTGGCTTTAAATGCTTCCTAGCAGTAAATTTGGAAGGAGAAACTGTATGGAAAAATCCTTCTTACTGTACCTGGCTTTATCTCTCTTGATAGTCTAAACTGAGGAAAAGACATGTCTCACTTATCAGAAACCAAATGAGACAGGTAACCTGCAAAACAGGAAAGCAGAAAAGTACTTTGTATCATTGCTTAGCAAACTAGTCAATGATGGATGCCTCAGGCTGTGGTAGCTGTGCAGTTAAGGGACCTAGTGAGTGTCTGTAGATGTTGCTACAAAATCCCTTGCTGTGAGAGTTATCTCAAATGGCTAGTGAGGCTTTTGGGTTTCCCTTAGGGTAATGATGAAAAGAGGAATCAGTGAATAATCTAAACCATTTGTAAAAACAAAGTCTAAAACGGAATACAGCTTTCACTGGTGGCTGAGGAGCCTGAGATACAAAATCCCTGCAGGCTCATCTGGATGCTCAAATGATATGAGTTGTGAGCTGTTTTCCTTGGTGTGGATTTGTTTAATGTTGCAAAGAAATTAAGGTTTTTTTTTTTTTTTTGTTTTTTTTTTTTTAAGTAGGCTTGGAATGTTCAGGTCCAAAAGGATGTTCTGATGGAAAGTGTATTTATTATTTTGGATGTGCAAAGTAATAGCTTTCAGGGCTCTGTTTAATGCTCAGTCATTTGTGGCAGTGTAAAAGTACAGGCAATTTCCTAAGAGCAGGAGAGCTAGCTTTAGGAAGGGTGGGCGCATGGTCTGTGAGGAGATGATTACACCTGGAGGATAAGAAGCAGAGCTGCATTTTGTGCTTGGTAATGCCCCAGGGATGTGATTGTCTCTTGATAACAGAACTCCTCATGTGCCTCATTGCCCAACAAATGTTGAATGCAGTGGAAATAGCTCTTCAGTGAGTGAATTCCCCTGAAGAGGAACCTTTTGAGTATTTGGGAACTTGAAGCAGCTTTTTGCTGTATAGTGAATCAGATGGTGCCCGGGAGATTTGGCAAACAATGACATTATCATAACAGTTCTTTAGGAATCCTGAGGCGTGTGCTGGTTTACTAAAGGGGACCAGATATTGCCTGCTAGGTGGATTAAGCCTGCTCTGTGGCCCTAGAATAGGGCTGCCTTTAAGCATAGCGAAAGCAAGCAGCTGCTTCCAGTAGCAGATCACTGGGTGGCAAAATGGAAGGGGAGGGTGTCTCAGCCCTGGAAAGCATGGCCTGTGAATCTGCTCTTTCTGATCAAAGAAGCAGCTATGTGGGTGGATTGATGGTGCCATGAGATGCCTAGTCCTGTGCCTTTTCTCCCTTCTCTTGTGATTGCGCTTGAGCCAGTTCCATTCAGAAATACTCCCTAGGTACTCTGTAGTAGTGGGTATTCTCATTTTTTCTATCTCTTGACTTGATCTGCAACTGCTCCCCTAAACATAGCTCATAGCAGGAAGCAGTTGCTGAGAGCAGTGTGATATGGCAAAGGTTTTGCTTCTGCTGTCTATCAATAGCATGATAAAGAAGATAGACTTGTGTTTGATTAGAGCTATGGGGTCCTTCACCTTGAGGCACCAGTCCTTCTAGATCCCAAATGCATTAATGATCATTTACAGGAAGTCAGCTGGCACACTGCAACTGTGCTTTGGTCCTACAGCAAGGGTTTATGAACTGAATGACTGCAAGGGAGCTAGTGTCCCTGGATGTGGGCTCAGCATATGTTTGCATAGTGCTGAGGCATGTATCTGAGAGCATTTTTCAACACTTCTTTTAACTTGGGAAGATGTTACATGCTGCTTTTGGAAGAGAAAACACTCTTGTTTCCCCCCCCCCCCCCCCCAAGATAACTACTCAGTCAGTAACCCAAGTTTTTCAGAGCCTGCTTGTTCCCTTTCTTACACTTCTGTCCTCCTCTGTTCTGGAAGAGGAAGCAAGATGGGTAAGGCTGGCTGCCTTATTTTTCTTTTGCCATTATCTTACAGTGAGTTTTTGTGCTAGCCTACAGACAGGGAAGAGCTGGGTGAGTGGTGATGAAACAGTCATCACTTAAAACTATTTGCTGATAATGAGTCACTCTTTGTGGAGTCCCAATCTGTTTTCCCTTCTGTCAGATATTCAAAGTACAGCAAATCTGCTTCCTTTGCTGCAGAAAATTTTCCTTTTTCCAAAGGGTAGATTTTAGCAGGAGATTTTGATGGGAAAGAGGAGGGGAGGGAAATACTCGAGAGATGCCTTTGTGTGCTAAGCCTGAGTGTGAACCTTATGGTAGCTCAAAGGGAGAGCTGAGAGGGTTGTCTGCAGTCTACAGGCTGGATACTCAGTAAATGGCATGAGTCTCACTGAGTCCCCACAATCTGCACTCCTCAAATGAAGGTGGTGTCTAATGCAAAACCTCTAGATTGGGTGCTGAGATTCCTCAGACTTAGAGCCTGGTAGGGAAGAACTCTGATGTTGATGTGTTTCTATATGTTGCCTAGTACAATAATGTTCTGAGCCTGACTTGATTGAATTGGTTTCCATCTTCTTGTCCTTTGAATTTGCATTTGCCAAGAAGAAGCCTGGAAACTGCTGCAGCAACCAGCAGTGTCTAGTACATAGCTGCTGTGAATGTTGCTGTTCCCCAAGCTGATTCACTTTCCTGATCAGCAGTCAACTGATAAGGAAATGAATAGGTACTTCCTGCTGGAAACTGAAACAGCCAGCAAAAACTGCTAGAAGTGAAAGCATCCAGAAGCTTCTGAAGTTTTCTGAAGAAGAATTACTGACAACTGCTATGTCTGTTAGCTGCCTCAATTTGCTGTGGGGTATTGGAAGAATTTAAAAGATCTTGGGAAGACAAATCTAGAGATCACCCAGCATAAAGTGAAATAAGGCCTGCATGATAGAAATAGTTATGCTTCCCTTTCTCTTGCAGTTCAAACTGCAGTGTAGTTGATATCTTGATAAATGCTGTCTGATGTGTTAGCTACTGTCTGGCTTGTGTTAGGATGGCTTTGATGTCTTCTCCAATAAGACTTCTAAACTAATATACCAGTCCTGTAGATTTCAATGAAAACTCAATTTTCTTGTGAAAGGTTTAATGGGAAGTCTATTGTAATATTGATAATGGAGAATGTAATAGATACGCGTCCCAGAGCTAATATATTGGAAGACATTAGAGCATACATTGCATGTTTATCACTGTCATATTCAATTAAGATTTTAATTATAAATAAAGTAGGCATTTGAGCACAGGAAGTGGGCATTCAAGCACAGGAAAGTATGTAAGGGAAGAGCTGAAACTTGGAGCTGAGGTAGAAAGGAGGTTGGAAGGGCCAGAGTGGAGAGAGTTCAGGGAGTTTAGGGTTTTATTGCAGGAATTGTGTGGGCCTATGTAATAAATTCAAAAATGTGCTTGTTCAGTGATAACTTTGTCAAGTGAGTTGCAGGCTGGCAGTGGATTGGATCTGTGTCACATGCTGAAATAATATCTAGAAGATCTGGAGCACTCTCCCAGTGTATGGATGGATCTTTGCTAATGCCTGTGATATACTGCTCTCAATCTACCCTGTCACAAATCCAGTGAAACCTTCTACCAGTGTATTACAGCCTTTCAGTTCATCCTGACTCTACTCTTCCCACTTCAAGTACAATAATCCTTCTTGCAGATCAGATATACAGTAATCCTCCTTTACAAGTGTGAGCACAATGAGCCTGTGCCATCAGACATGATGTAATCCTGCAGTATCAGAGAATTTCTTCCGTACATTGTATGAAACTGTCCTCTGACAAGTAGTACCTGGCAGTCTGTCTTTCAGGCAACTTTCAAGTCCGTGCAATGTGGTTCTTCCCTAGGCTTAAGGCAATGAACTCACTTGTTTCTTTGTCATGCTCTGCTGCAACTTACATCCCTAGAAATGTTAGCAATAGGTATAGCAAGTATCTCCCCATCTTATGTATGCTCTTTGGAGTGGGGGGCTTTTTTCAGTCTTCTGCTTGTGCAGGACTTGGTATGGTTTAGAGATAAGAAAATTGTTGTTGGAGTACTTAGTGGAAAAAAAAAAGCTGACTACAGGGTCTCTTGCTTGTAATTCTGCACAGTGCCTAGCTTCTGTACACTGCACTACTCTTACAGATATCTCTGATGTGTATCTTATATATCACTGAGCAGTGCTGAAAACAGGTGCTGCAGTTTTCTTACATGAGACACTGCAAATTGTTGGCTATGTAGTGTTAAGCAGCTGCCAGCTCTTCCAACTGCACCCTGTTCTCCTCCTGCTAGCTCAGGTGTTTGCCCTGTTTTGCACAGACTGCTATCTTATAATCCTTTTGCTGGGGATGATACAGGGGAGATGTCTTTGCATGTTCTCTGTAACCTTTCTCTAATCCTTCTTGTGGGTTCTGAGCACTGTAAATCCTCTCCTGTTTAAGTTCATACTCTGCTCTTTCTTGGTTGGAGTGGGGGAGGAGGGAGATGCTGTCATGTGGAAGGAAAGCATGTATCCTATTGCTCTCTTAATCCTCTAGTCTGTTAGAAAGCAGCTACACATCCTGCCTGGTTGAATACCTGCCTTGTAATTCAATCTAGGGGTTCCGTTGCCATTCATAAATAGATTACATTGCTCTATTGTGGTGTACTGCTAGGCATGCTGCTTGATTGAATGGTGGGTTTGTGTATTCCAATTCCACCAGGCAATAAAAATAAGTTTTCTTTTTTCTTCTCTTTTATGGGAAACTGGAGAGACCAAGCAAGAAGATAAGTCAGGGTGCAGGATGGTTGGGTCTGCCAGCCTTCTTGGCTTCAGGAGATGCATACCCAAATATTTCTGTGGGCTAAGAGCCACATAACACATCTTACACCAGTCAAAAGTTGGGAGGAGAGAGTGCCAAGAATACTTTACAAGTGGGAAATGATAATGGTTGCTCAGAGATCCCACTGCTCTATGACTAGGTAAGTGTGCCTTGCTGCTGATGAGCCAGTGACAGCAGGATGACTGGATGACCTGACAGGCCTGAGCCAGCATCTTTTCTTTTTTTTTCTTTTGGTCTGCATAACATTTATTTGCAAGCCATGCAAGGCTCCAGTGTAGCTCATGTCATGAGGAGTCTAAAATGTTCCTTCAAAAAGTAACTGCATTTAGGCTGTGTTGTTAGAAGGCGCTAGACACTGACCATGGGATGGGTGCTGTCTTTCTCTGCTTTATATTTATGCTGCTGACTAAAACTTTAGTGACTTGTACTGTACTGACCTTCTGCTTCTACACAGGTGACTGCATAGCGCAACATAGCCAAGCTATGGTACTCTTAGTATCTTTGCCATCTAGTGCACTATTTATCAGCATTGACTGGCACTTTCTTGGTAACATCAGCACAAGTTTCTCTTTGTGGGACAGAGAATGATAGATGTAGCTTCTTGTGTACTGAAGACCACTTCAGGTAGCATGCTGCACTTTGAGGGGCTGAAATGAACTCTAACTGCAAAGTGAAAGTCCCTCTGCAGCTGAAGAGAGGGAAAAAAAATGAGGTTCAGAGTTGATAGGCAATAATCTTTTTTAAGAAAAAACCCTACTTCTCACTGCTGTTGCTAGGAAAGGAACTATGAGATAGTGTTTGCTCATGCGTTCCCCTCTCATCCAGTGGGTCTAAAGCTGTTCTAGATTCATGGCACAATGGAGGTGGGGGACCTTTGAGGTGGAATTGATTTCCTTGTTGGTTACACAGTACTAACTTGATCTTTCCCAGTGTTTGTTCTGAGTTGTGAAGTAAGTGATCTTCTTCACTTGAGGAGAAGCTTGATGCTTCCTTCTCAGGAAAAGCTCTCTTGGGCATCTCTCTGAAAGGAGAGAGCTCATCTTGCCCAGTGTTGTTGCTGTCTGCTTTTTATTTTCGTTAAATGCTATCTGTTCACATGGAGGTACTAAAATAAATCGCTTGCTGAAGCACCTTTTAAAACTTGTCAGCTGTGGGATTTTCCCCCCAGGACCTTTTCCTCTTAGGACCATAAATGCTTTCTGAAAGCAAGGGAAAACTATTATTAATTACACTGCCTAATGAACTCATTTGGCTTTCTGCCCGGCTTTGAAAAACAAGACTAGCACCAGACTGGATCTACCCTTGTCTCACTGTAATTATGTTTATATGCAAAGTTAATTTTTGTTTTCATAAATTGATTTGAGGCTTCTGGAAGCTATTTGGAGATAATTAACTTTGCCCACACAGACCTATATAAGGAATTCTGTTTACAAGGTAGTGCTTGGTGCTGGAACATGGGTATAAGTTTCTGAGTTTATCTGGAACTATTCAGTTAGTAGCTCTGTGTGGCCATTTCCAGATTAGAGTCCCTTCTCTTTGTGGACAACACTAACAAGCAAATACCATAGTTCTGAGGTTATACAGACTGGTAACAACACTTGAGGTGGACTTGCAATTTCTAGCTGTGTTTCAAACAAATTGTAGTGCAAATAATTCAAATAGTGCAAAAATCAGAGTTGGAATGCTGAACTCCCTTAACATGATCAATAAATGCAACAGTCTCAAATGGCCCAGGTCTATAAGGCACAAGACCAGGCTTCTATAAATAAGCAAGCTGTTGAGGGAAAAGTGTCTTTCACATATCTTTAGTAATGGTCAGGATAGAGAGCAAGCAACGAAAGTGGAAGGTAATCTTAATGGGACCTTCAACAACAGGACAGAGATTATTACAGAAGTAACTTATTTGTTCAGTCACAGAAGTGTCTTTGGGTTCCTGGCCCGTTTGGTGAATTCGTTCTTCAAATCAGTTTATGAATAAGCAAATTTATCATGTATTGGGATCCTTTAGAGATCTATGTGAAAATATCAAGATGCAGAGCCTTGCTCTCTACACATGACTACTGAAGAACAATAAAGGGGAGGGGGAAGGCAAATCTCTTGACAGCTCTAAACCTCTTTGGAAGCTTGTTTGACCCCTTTACAACATAGGGAAATGCTGAGTCCTGTTTAATAAAACAAATGGCTGCCTGGTTGAGTAAAGCAGCTTGAGGAGATCACTGCCCATTTTTAAACTAGCCAGTGATAACTTCTTAAGCTGCAGAGTTTCTATGTTAATGCATTACAAGTTTTTCTTTAAAAAAGAATGTTCCCTCAGGGCCTAAAAATATACCAGTTTCCCACTGTACACCTCAATATCATGAGCAAAAGCTACATCAGAAGGCCTTTAGGCTGCATTAGTGTAAGGTGTCCCTGCCTTTTGCTAGGAAAGGAAGCTAATGGTATGTAGACTTCATAGTTCTGGGTCTACAGGTAGTTCTGTCAATTCTAGTCTACCTTGCTTGTAATGAAGAACGACTATTTCCAACCTTCGCAGAATACCATCCTTTAGCCAGACTGCCAGCAAGTTCATAAACTCTGTCTTTGCCTATTTGAATCTTTACATTCCTGTCTCCTGAGCAAATCCCCAGGGCTTGTGTTTTGTAAATTCAGGTGGGATCAGGAAACTTGAACAGGTTGAAGATTGGCATATTGGAACAGCAGCCCTGGATGAGATCAGAAAAATCCCCAAAGCTTCCAGAGAGCGCTTGTGTTCATTTGCAGTTTTTCTTGCTGTAAAAGAAGAGGCAAAGTAAAGGATTAGCAGAGTCTATGTATTTCCAAAGTTTAACTTCCTTCTCTTCCCTCCCCCCCCCCCCCCAGTTATTCAGAAGCAGAGTTATAAGTTTAATTCCATAAAATGCTGCCACTTACTGGCAGTGATCATTTTGGTGGGTTCAGTTGGTGGTCAGCTGCTCTTAATTTCTTTCTAAGACCTTAAGAAAAGAGGAGATGGTTCCAAAGGGCTCTTACAATTGCTCTTACATTGGTAGGTGTTGCTCTCCTTTAGTAGATGTTCAGAAATGTATGGGAAGTAAAGGAAACCTCTAGCTTTGTGCTGGGTACCTTGATGGTGTGGAGAATTGGTGCTGCACCAACAAAACAATACCTGGATGATTTTCCTAATTACTTGAACAATGCAATTTTAAATACTTTACATATTTTAAATGATCATTGAGCACTAAGAGTTGAATCCGTTGCCAAGTGAAATGAGTTATGTTAAATCATTATGCAACTATATTAAAGATGTAATAGGGAGTGGCTAGATGAACATCAGGTTTTTGAGTGTGTAGGAGAAAGAGTCGTGGCCTGGTTTGAACTGAAGGAAGTTAATGCTGCTTTTCAGTGAGGCTTGCATTTGGGGAGAGGCACTAAATCTTTGTTCCTTAGCCCTAAGTGCTAAGGTGCTAATCCTTAACTCTAAGGCAAATTCTCTTTTAGGATTATGTGCAGGCTTGGACAGAAATTCAGCTGGAAATTTAAACCAGTGTGAGTCTGGTGCTACAGATCTGTGGTATGCTGACTCCCAAGAGCTCTGCTTTCTCTCCTGCTGCACAAACAGAACTGTGTTCCAGGAGGCTCTGTGCGGCCTGTGGGAGGAGGTGGCAGCTGTCTGTGCAGCCAGACGTGTTTGTAGATCATTCCCAGAGCTCTGTGTTTCCAGAGCTAAATTCCATCTCTTAACATAGACATATTCCTATTTTTTGGTAGTTGCCTCCAGTGAGGTTGCAACTTGGGCTAAGCCACTGGCTTTCTTGGTAATGTGTTTTGTGTTCACACCAGTGCTGCTTGGTATGAAGTATCAAGGGATGACTAAGAGGCAGTCCTTGGGGAAGTGATTGATACCTCTCTGGCTGCCCAAAGATAACTGCAGTGAATATTTGTTGTCTGAAGCATCTCAGCTGCTTAGGGGGCTTCTGGGGTGGGATCAGTGGGTTAGTGCACTCTGCTTTCTCTGCTTGTAGATCCAGTGCAGATTTGGTGATGGTGATTGTCCTGCTAGTCATCTCTGGATGGACTGTCTCACATTGCCTTGTGAACATATGCCTAGGGAGTGATGCGTGAGGTGCTATACTTGGTGGTGTTTGCACAGCTGGATAAAACACTATAGTAGATGTGACAACACACTTGAGCCTGTGGTAATGTACCAGACAGGTGGCATTCACTGATCAGGCAGCTTTACTGTTTCTTGCTTTGCTTGCTCAAAACTTGAGCCAAACAGGTATTTATATCCCTCCTTAGCTTGAAGTGCACCAGCACTGCTGTTGACTAGAATAGGACTACTTGTGATTAATTAGCTTGCTGGATTGGGGCCTGACTACTGCTCTGCTTTCCTGTGCCAGAAAGTAGCTTTAGGAGTTTGCTGACAGCTCTTGCGAAGAAACCCATGTAACATTGGCTGTCTAATTCTGTCCCTTCAGTTCAGCTGTCTTAGTTTCTGTCCTGGGATTAACCAGCACCTTGAGAGACATTGAAATTCAGGGCTGTAAACCACAACAGCAGATAAAGTGGATCATCTTTTAGGATGTCCATGCTTCAGCCACCAGATAATAAAATGGACTGAGCATAAATTGGCACTGAGGATGTAAAGCAGTAATGCTGAAGCAAAGCAGCTGGAAGCAGCTGTTTCTCAGGCAAGGAAGAACAGTGCATTTGAAGGGCTGCTCCTTCTTCCATCTGCTGAGCTCTCCCAGATGACAGGTGAAGGGTTTGCCCTTCATCTCCCTAGTTATTTGCTTCCATGTTTTATGGAGACTGTTTATTGTGCACTACAGGCTTTTCCATAGCTGTGTTCCCATGCCAACCATCCTGCAATATGGTGTACATGCTCAGTGAAACAAAGCAGTTTTAATCCTCAACCTTTGGATTTCTCCTGCACATTGGGCCAAGTCTCCAAAGAGGAACCCTGCTGCTTACAAAGTGGAGCTCCAGGTTGCAGTTAATTGGGCTTTATCATTAGGGGAAATTCAGTTTGTCCACTGGGACTGCAAAGGGAGTGAGTTTTTAATAGCAAATATCTACAGTGTATATTGGTTAAAAGAAAAAAAAAGAAAAAAAGCAAACTTTCAGCAGAGAAGAAATTCTCCTAATTACTTGCCTTTGGCAGAATGGCTACCCTGCTCTTTAGAAGCTGTATTTCCTGTAAGAACCAGCTCATTAACTCTGCTCACACAGCTAATCAACAACATAATTAATAATTATTTATATGGCACCCATGGCAGAGGGCTTTGGATCATACAACAAAACATCATTTTCTTATGATCACTCTAGCATTTCTAACTGCCTCTTTTGTCTTTTTTTTTTTTTTTTTCGGTTCTTGACTTTCTTTTGCCTTTCATACTAATTTCTAATCACTGGCATAGGTTTTCAGTTGACTTTTTACCAAATATCTCCCTTTTCTTTCTTAGTCTCTAAGTTCCGCTTGACCCGTGAAGAATTTCAAGTGTCGAGACTGCCACCATTCAAACCGTATCTGGGACTGGCATGAACAACCGTAGCACCTTTGACTTCAAATGCACCTGATCATTGGAATATTGTGAATTGTTTAAATTCAATTGTTTCAGTTCAAAAGTATCAAGGTAGGATTTTCTTGAGCAAGAGCTTCTGGTGTTCCAGGTCAAAATAGGGTTTTGGGGGGTGTGTGGTGGTGGGTTTTTTGGCTATGCCTAGGAAATGTATCATAGGGAGGATTTTTGAGTGGTCGTCAGACAGTGTTCCTAGAGTGGGATTTTTAGATAAGGCATGTCTTCACACAAAGCTAACCTTACTCAGTTTTTTTTGGTGTGTTTTGACTAGTGCTGTACAAGACAGCTGTGATACCCAGAGCTACAGGGTGACCCATAGAGCAGCTTTCATTGTTTTGTTAGTGTGAATTTTCACAGCTTCTTGGCACCAGTGACACTTACCAGAAATCATACAGTCAGGTCCCACAAAGCCCCTGGGCACCTCCTGCTCTACAGTGCCATTAGCCTGTGATGCATCTCCCTTGCTCAGACTCCATGATTGCACCCTGCTGTCTGACATGATAAACCTGTGATCATCTTTTATGTGATCAATCAGGACTCCCTTCTGAGTGTAAGATCAAGGTATTGGTGTGGGCCCAAGCAAGTAAGCTTTTTAGCTTGCTCATCACAAGGCAGCTGTGAGATGAACACTTGTGGAAAGCCTGACACTAAGAAGGTCATGAGGCTCACTGGGATACGGGAAGAAGATCGGATAGGGCTCCAGTAACAGGTCACTTCAAGGAACTGCTGCTTATGCTAGTGCTTTTTTTTTTTTTTTTTTTTTTTTTCGGGGGGGGGGGGGGGGGGAAGAGGGGTGTGTGTAGCAGATTGGGTGTAAAATCATGGTTAGTAGAGCCTTAAGCAATAGGCCATGTTGTTCTGGATGACCAATGAGGAGAAGAGGAAGGAAGAGGGAGAAGCTAGTGTCTGATTAGAGATCTTCCTTCTGTGCTCCAGGAAGGGCATACTGCACAGAGGATCCTTGTACTGAAGGAACAGAGGAAGATGATGCATACTAACATTACTGTAAAAGATCTTGAAGCAGATTGTATGGATATGTAACACTGCCCTCTGCCAAAAGGAGAAAGATAGGTGTGTCTTGCTGACTGTGCTTGCCTGTTCTGGGAAGGCCGCTCTTGCCCTGTCCCCCATTGAGATGCCTGTCCTTGCTGTTAGGAACTAAATGTGACTTCACCGTATCTGCAAACCTCTGAGCCCTGGAAATCACTTTTGCTGGTACTGTGTGCTGCTAAGCAGATGGGCTGTTGCATTAGTACCTGCTGAGTTTTAAGAGGGTGGCTTTGGTGAACCCAGGAACTGTCACCAATGCAGAAGAAATAGTGTGTGGGGGGGAATCTCCAATGTTCTTTACCACCTGCTTTTCCCCCTTCCACGTGGCCCCTTGTCTGACATGGAACTACTTGCCCAAAAATGCGTTGACCAAAAATACAGATTCATTTACAAGGTGCAACAGGTGAGGTTCTGGTATAGGGAAATACTAGCAGAAACATTTTAGCTGAACGTCCTAACCTACGAGAGTGAGGTTGAGTCCCTGAAGGGGAAAATTAAGCTGCAAGTGGTCCATGAAAGAGACTGAAATCTAAATGATTTGAGTCAGATTTGCTTTTGGTGTTCCATTTCTCTACAGGCTGGTAACAGCTATGATTGTTTAGTTGGCTGGTGGTGCCGTAAGATTTGCTATCCTGACCTTGCCTGCAGAGATGGGTATTGAGGAGAGCTGGGCAGCGTGTGTATTGGGGTGTGTGGGGGGGCTTCCCCCTGCCCCTTGCTGGCTCACTTAGTTTGAGCCAAGGAAACTGGTGGGTCTTTACGTGTGGTGTTTTGAAAACTGATGAACGTGCACAGAGCAGGATAAGGCTTCAACCTTGCTGTTTAACACTGAATACATGAATGGAATGGAACTGCATCTGACTCGCAGGGGACTGGACAAAATGCCTGTGAATGCCCCCACGGTAAGGCTTGGATGGGAAGCTCTGGTGCTTAAGATCTGAAACCTTGGTGCTGATTCTGCCCCTTTAATTTTAGGAAGCAATTTATGGAGGCTTGTGTTTTGTAACAACTAGAATGTAGGCTTTTTGTTCTGTGCGTGTATCTAGTCATAAGGGGTTTGTTTGGTCTATGTTAACTCAGCAGTGAGGTTGGAACATTTCTGTGCTGCCCTTTCCTTTTTGAATGGTGTGAAAGAATTGAGATAAAATTGCTTTAGAAGTAGGTGATTTTTCTCTCTACAATGTCTGAAAGAATTCTTACATTCCTGTATGGCTTGTGGCTCTCCCTCTCTCCTCCTCCCTCATTAAAAAGATTATCCCCCCCACCCCAAAAAAGTTTGACAGATTGCTTAGGCCTCATTGGCAAATCTGATGATAAAAGTCAACATATCTTTTCTTGGTTCTGGTGAGTGATCCATCTCTTAACCACTGGTTTTCTTTTATTTATTTATTTTTTTTCTGTTCTTGTGTTTTGAGATTTATGGAATTAGATGCATCAAAGAGCAAACTGTTTCCAACCCCTTAAAAGATTAAAGTGACTAGTGTTTCATTTCTTCCTGCACTTTCTTCCTCTCCTCTCCTCCTGTCTCCTCTTACCCCCTGTCTCTTCCTGCTCCTCCAAAGAAAAGTACACAGTAAACTTTAAAAGCTGGTTACATGCCTGAGGAACAGAATTCGTCTCAAAGAGTCTGTGCACAAAACTAGGCTTTGTGGTTGCTTTTTTTCCCCCATGTCCTTCCACCCCTCAATATGCCTGTAAAACTTTTTTTTTTTTTTTTTTTTTTTTTTTTTTCCAATTTGTAGGGTGATGGGCACTGAGTCGCAACACTTTATTTAAAATAAATCATATCTTACTGATGAAGAAAGACATATTGGGAAAGAAGGTGTATGTGAAAGGAGAACATTATTCCTGTTCTTGGCCACATGGGTTATTTTACTTTTTGAGTACCCTCTCTTGCATGTGATCTGCCCATAAGCATCTCTTGCTCTCTGATGTTTCCTCCCCACTATTGTTAGCATTTGTTAGAGGCAGTTTTGTTATAGGCAAAGGGTATAGTGTGTAGCGCGTGTGTATGAGACCATAGACTTAATCATTTGGATCTTTAGTTCTCCATCCACAAAGCAGGAGGGACAAGATATCTGTTCCTTCACCATTTGTAATATCTACTTTTGATTAAAAACATCTCTGCCCAAAGATTTGCTTTGTTGATGAACTTGGTCTAGCTCTGCAGGACCTTTGTCATTCTTGATGTTGCTATGAAATAGATTATTTTTTTTAAGGATATTTTAAAATCTATATGGAAAAATACCCTCATGTTCTTGCTGTCTCAAAAAGTGTAGCTGCAGCTACGTTGCTGGGGGAGTGGATGTCTGCCCTTTATCTGATCCTCGCTTCCTCCTTAGCCCTCTGTGGCAGCATCAAGTCTGCACACTATGCACACTGGGTGTTTGATAGGTTCTGCTGAAAGGTTGAATGATGCATTATATTATTGAGCAAAACTGTTGGTGTGTTTGTCTGGCTTACTTCATGAATGTTTGGAGAAACAAAATCAATAACACTTACGTAATACTCCTGTCATTTGTTTCAGCCTTTGCCTTGCGACTGTGGGTGCTCTTGCTGAAGTGAATAATGAAGTGTGTTTGAATGTATTGTGTCATGGCCACTGAGCAGCAGCTCCAGAGCTGTTCTGATCAACAGCAGTGTACAGTAAATGCTTTATAATTATTGTATGTAGATGAGCATAAGTTAGTGTAGTGTCTTGTTTGTAAATCAGGATGCATTACTGTGCTGGTTTCATATTTCTTACTGTCCGGAATATTCTTCCTCAGAAGGTATCAAGGCCCTAGTTGCAGCTGTTTTACTGAGCAACCTGTGGAGAAGGTCCTTGGTTGAGCAAGAGGAATCCTGTTCAGAGAAGAGTTGCAATATTTCGACTGATTTCATGGTGTGTTTTCAGTAGACGAAATCTATGCTTACAGGACCAAGAAGACCTATAGGCCTACGTAAGCCTTAACGTCCACTGAAGCTTGGTATGTTGGTCAGATTGGTAAAGTCATTGAAAGCCTTCTCTAAGTTGTATGCACTTACTCCGGCGTCAATGCTGTTGACCAAAGAACAAAGTCTATTCTCTGTATTTCATTAGAGCGTCTTTCCCCTAAAACTTACGTGGCCTTTCTTATTCTAGTCCTAGATAATACAATGAAGTGTTGTCCCAAATCCTAAAGAGGTGGATCCTTTAGGAAGGCAGTTGCTTTTCCCTAGACATTCCTGGCTCCAAAATGACTTCCTGAGTCTCCAGAACGTAGTAGGTCATAGTGACAAGATCATGGACTCTAGTCTGAAAAACACTGGAATGATAGCAAGGTTCTGAAAAGGTCTGAGGTTGATATGCAGTCCTTTTCCTCAGGAATATAACTAGGAGTAAGGCAGGAAATATTTTCATGCATCTTAGGTGTAGGAAGTGTTAATCAAAAGCATGGTCCAGCATGTGGGGCAGGCACTACTTCAGTGTAAAGGGGAAAAGGGTGAGAAAGGCTCCCATTCTGTACCATCTGATTTCATGCAGAAGTGAACAGCTGGAAATGGGCTCTTTGCTGTTAGACTGCGTTCTCCTGGAGTGGTATGTTCCCCCTCCTGTTCTCAGTGCAGCAGCTTCTTGTTTCAGGAGCCTGAGAAAAGCTACAGTACTGAACTGGGAATGTGCACTTTGGTTTAGAGAGAGAGAGAGAGAGAAGGGCTAGTAGGAGAGAGAGGCTGGGTACTTGGAAGTGATCCTAGCTGTTCCTTTCTTCCTGTGTAAAGCTGTGGCTGGCTGACCTGAAATACTCGATTACACAGAGAGTGGTTGTGTAGTGGAGGCATGTGGAAAGCTGAAGGCTGGATGGCCCATCTTTCACATGTATTTAGATGCAAATACTGTATATGGCGTGTGTGTATGGCTGGCCTGCTGGGTGCCCCGCATGAGGGTTGTGGAGCTAGAAGCAATATTTTGTTCTGGAGTAGACTCTGGACACTGGAGGGACTCTTCGGCAGAGCTGCCGAGTGTTCCTGTCAGTGAAATGGGCCTGTTCACAGGTGGAAAGGGAAGTCAGGGATGCCATGTGCCCTTGTATCCAAGTCATGCATGTTGATTTTAATGAGGAATCAGTTGCAAATGTGCATGTGGCTTTGTGCGTTTCTGGGAGACATGTTTTACTGATAGAACTGATCTTTTTGAAATGTCTGCTTTTGTGTGTTGTGATTTTTTTTTTTCTTTTTTTTTTTTCTTTCTTTGTGCTCCTGGGAAGGCAAACTGCTAATTTTTATGGAGCATTTTGTGCCTGATTGAATTAGACTGCGTTGACTAAGAGAGAATTTCTTTGCCAAATATCAATTTAAATGTAAAATGCTGTGATAGCTAGCTTGGAACCATGCATTGCCATATGAGTGCATTATGTATTTTGCTTACTGTTTCCTAATACTTCAAAGCTGTTCAGCCTTGTTTAGCCTCTTGCTTCCTTACCAGTAGATTAAAGTAAACAGCAAATACCAACATCCGATATAGGTTAGGCTTACAGTCATAAATCTAGGCAAAGAACAGAATGATGCAGTGTGACTGCTTTTTTTATTTTTTTTATTTTTTAAAAAAAAACCCTCTTCAAAGTGTTGGACAGAGTTTGTGCAAAATTGAAGAAACTACCACAAAAGATCAGGGAGTTTTACTGGGTTTGGGGAGGAGGGACGTTCCCTCTGGTAGTGTTTAGGTTTTGTCCATTTGCCTCCTATATGTGAAGGAGAGCTGCACTGCATGGGATGGCATTTGAGGGCACTCTGCCGTGAATGCCCGTCTCCCAGGGGGCTGCTGCCAACTCCCAGAAGAGAGCAGAGGAACAGAAACTCAAAGAAATAGGGCTTTGAGAGTTCCAGGTTGGAAGTTTGAGAAACAACTAGTGGTGTTGATCTCTTGTGTTTGCTCTGTATTTGAAGCATCCTGGAGGGGCAATTGCTGGAATGTGCTCATAGGGCTGTGCTTAGTCACAGGGCTCCATGAGGCTTTGAAGACTGGGATTTCCTATGAAATGCGTGGGCTGCAGGATATCCAGCCCTCTCCTGTTGTGAAGGTTCTCTGTTTATCTTGGGATGGTTGTATCCCTTTGAACATGGCAACTCCCTTGCATCTCTGGAGATTATACCCTTTTCTGTCTCCTCTTAAGTGATATATGTGTGCCGAAGGGATGGGATGATTGCCTATTTCTGCAAAGAGAAGGGACAAAAACATCAAGTGTTTCATAGGAACACAAATGTTTATTTCTCAGGGATAAGTCAGATGCAAGCTCTATTTTTAATTTTAAACATCTTTTGTGGGTTTTATCCCTCCAGAAACTGTAGGTAGAACCTTTGCAGGACCAAAACTGAGCACATTGTGGTATATTTTTTTTTTAAATTTAACTTAATGTTTTTTGGGTTTACCTCACTGGGAACTAGAAAGTTCCCTGCTCACTGCCATATTCAAAGAGGAGATTCTTAAATAAAAGAGCAGTGTCTCTCCAGGCCTGTGGATATGTTTACTCCAGCTACTTGAGGATCAGGTAGAGAAACTGAACTAGTTGCAGATGTGAGGCCTGCCAACTGGCTGAACTGCCCAGCTAGGATTTCTGCTATGTAATACACTGGAAAGCGTGACCTTCAAGAAATAACAGGAAAACTTTAGAGAATATTGAATAATGGCTAAATAACTAAGGTATGATAGCTGTTAATGTTTTGTCTCTGACAGAAAAGTGGGAGAACCCAAAGTTTGGGGCTTTTTGCTATTTTGGTATTTACCTGTTCAGTCATCTGGGAAGTATATGTAGCTGGCTTAGTGCTGAGTCTCACTGAAACTATCTATGTTTTGTGTTGTCATGGCAATCTGCCTGAGTGAATCTTTTCCTGTCCCTTTATGCTTTAAACGCTATGTGGCCAAGCAAACTAAGTCTTATTCACTGTAAAAGTGTGGCTTCATAAATTGGCCCTTCTAGGCCAAGGGCAACGTATTTGTCTCCTTTACATTTTCTACCAGCTGATCTAACACTTATCTTAAAGGTAACAGAGGAAGTTCAGAATCACAGGCAGAATTTGCAGGAGTTGAGCTGCAGACCTTGCCAAAAGCAGCAGCCTGGAACACTAAGCTGGGGATGGGAGAGCATCTTTATTTAGCTGTAGAACCTGAATGATTTCTGTAAGAGTAGCAGAAATGCTTCTGGAAGCGTACATCCCCTAGAGTTGGACACCTTTAAGTCCAGATGGTAACCCATGAAACTAGATGTAGTGGAGGAGTGAAGATAACAGCTGGGTTCCTGGATGGTCATTCACAGATGTGTAGGACAACAGCATGAAATCTCTTGGATTGTATATGTCAGTCTTAGTGGCTAGCAGTTATGGTTCCCCAAGGTTAATATCCCGTGGTTTCCCTCTTGCCTAACAGAGGTACTGTTTAAACTGCTTGCTTTTTCTTTTGTAAGAGGACTTGTGTTATATTACCTGTCTAAAAAAATATGCTGCATTTGGAACAGCACCTAGCGGGGGAAGAGGAGACATTTGCTTAGTGGACAAGTGCTGCAGTTCTTCATGCACCCACACAGAGCACTATGCACTCTGTTCTGATCTATTAATGTCTGCTGTGGCAGACAACAAATGGTAAATAAACAGCTTTTGCCCAAGAGGAAACATGCCACCAATACGCTGCTCAGCAAAAATCTCATCAATATGAAGGCATGGTAAGAAGGGATTTATTTATTTATTTTTTCTCAAGTAAATCTTTGGCCTTGTAGGTGGTGGGGAACTTATGTTCGGGTTGTAGTCCACTAAGTGGATTTGTTTCCTAAAATAAGCATATCACCTGGCTAGACTAATGCAGTGACCTGCAGCAAAATGAAACTGTTCCCTAAATGAGCTAGTGAGTTGGCTTGATTGTGTAGGACAGTGATTTTCAGCTTTATGAATCCTTCTTTAATGAATCTCAATCTAACAGTTTGTTTCTTGGTCCACTCCAGAAGTTACCTGTATACTGCAGGTTAAAAACCCCTAAGTAGATAAAGGTGAGGTCTAGTGACGTTTTAGGGAAGGCCAAGAGGTGGCAGTGAAATCAGGTTGCAGATATTCTTGGCAACACTTGGCTCTTTAAAGAGAGTACTGTCTGTCTATTTACCAGTTATTTGTCTTCTGCTGCTGATTGTAGTGTAGGAGCATTTGATTATTATAGGAAAGATGTGGGGATATTATACTGTGGCAACTAAAATGGAGTGGGACTTGTTCTTGGCATGATGTGAAGCCTGTTAAAGCTGGTAACAATCTCTGCTTTCATTGCTCAGCCTTGCATAATGGTATGCTCAACAAGAAACAGTGTATTGGGATATATAAAGAACATGGTGGGTGCAAGTAAAGAGCTACAGGCTAAACAAACCTGTGTGATATTTATCAGAGGCTGCCTATTTTCACTGAAGCTCCTTGCGTAACTTTATTGCAGTTGACTCAGCAGGAAGCAGTGTGCTTTTCTCACTTTGGATCAGCTCGCCACTGTCTTATACTTCAGTTGGTGGGAACTGTGGCTGAGACAAGGTGATACAAGGTGATCCTGTGATACAGGATCACAATAGTACAGGATGTACTGTACATCTGGGAGTCTGAGGTCCAGGCAAAATGCACTTGCAATCCAGACAGTTTCTGAACTCCCTGATTTCCAGTAGTAGAAGTCCCAGTGCTTGTGAGAGCTGGAGGAGTACTTCCCTTGCATTCAGAGTGCAGTGCATAATAAAAGGGTTGTGTAGGAGAGAGTCCTGCATCCTGCTTATTGCAGTTTATCCCTGGAGGTGTGAAGGGAAATTCTGCAACTTGTGACAGGTTGGTGTTGTAGGTTCAGTTTTCACACTGTGCTTAGCAATGTCCTTTATTGCTTTCCAGGATGCTGTTTTCCTTTCCTCTTGCTGAGGAAGATGTGCTTAGGAGGCAACTTGCTTTTAAGTGAATTATACTATGAATTTGTTCAATGCTGCTCAGGTCTACTCACTACTGAGTTCTGATTCAGTTACTTGCTGGGACTACTATATTTATTATTACTATTGAGGAGGCTTCCTTAACTTCAAATGAGCAAAGCAAAGTTGGGAGCTTCAGGCTTGAAGTCGTGCTGTCATGGCTATGACTACAAAGGGGTGGAGACCTACCTGTGCTGGGCCAAGGGTCAGCAAGAAGCTTAAATACATCTGATTAGGTTGCATGGATGGCACTTACTGAACTCTATGTTACTGTAGCTGTGTGGCTGTTGTGAGCCAGTTCAGGATGCATCTATGCCATACTGTGGTCCTGGCAGGGCAGGAGGTATAGACCTACCTAGAGAGGTACCACACTAATAGCCAGCTCCTTGGAGGCTCTGAGGGAGAAGTCATGGTCCATAATTGGCATTTGAAGCTCTGTGTGCTACAGGCTCACCTTGTATATACTTGTTGAATTGGCTGGAGCACTGAATGTGACTTTTTCCACTTCTGTACCAGCTGCAGAAGGACAGGCGGTACTTGATGTGGTATAGAGTCAAGCAGTACAGTTTACTTGTCATTGTTTTGAGCCGGCAAGGTGAGTTTGTACTGGATCAGCAGAGCAAGCAGAAGAGGAAGTGTGGTAATAAAATCTAACAGAATTATTTTGCCTGGTGGGGAATGGAGCGGTCCTTGACACTATTTTTATACAAAATACTGATCATAATAGCTTTTAACTGCAGGGGATTTTCAGAAGCCTCTGAGGACTTTGTACAAACATCTGCTTTTGGTAAAGCAGCTTCTTCTAGGAGTAAAGCCATGTGAATAAGTTATTTGGAAGTGCTAGGTTTACAGTGCTTTTACTGCATTGCGGTGACAACTAGCCTGTCTGCAGCTGGTGTCAATGTACATGGTTAGTTAGCGCGAGGAAACTAAACGTGCTGTAATCCTGTGCCCTCGCTCACCTTGCAGTTGTGTTCACATAGTTATCTCTGGTCAGGAAGCTACAAGTTATAATGGCCTTTGAGAATGTTTTGTAGTGGAAAGAAGCACCAACCCCTCTCTTGTGGGAGTATGGACCAGTACCCTGTAGTCTGATTCAAGACATGGACAAGGGGGGTGAGGGAGCACCAAGTGGGGATGAAAGTCTGCTAGAGAGGCTTGAAAGCTGGGTATGACACATGGAAGTTAGCATTCTTTCTATCACCTGCCCAAAGGCTTTTATATTGAAAAACACTCTCCAAAGAAACAGGCAGGTCTTAGGAACCGGTTAAGTGAGGTCAGGCAGAATTCTCCGTTTCTATTTCTATAGTAGAGAACCTCTTCAAGGCATTTCTCTGCCAGAGTCCTCCTTGTTCTCATTTGTGTCTACAGCCTCCTGCTGACTTCAGGTGCCTGACACGTTGTGAAGTGTCACCTTAGTCTTTCTAAAATAAAGATGTTCTTTTCTTGTTTGCTCTTGGGTCTTCTGTGCCCCTCCAGAGGATTAAATGATAAAATAATTAAATTACACTAATGTGCAAATATGTACTGACTTCATCTACAAAGTACTTCTACAGCTTCCTCTATAAAGCTGCATAAACAAAAGTAATCCATAGCTCCCTGGACCTCATTAGTCACCAACTATGTCTAAAATTGTCAAGTTGAAATGGTGAACTTTCTGTGACACTTCTATTTCCAAAGAAAAGTTTTGCCCTCAGGCATGTAGTGTGGCAGTGCACCATTACTGGTGTTATGGTGTGAAGCCTAGTTTGTTTGGGAGATGGAGTGGGGAAATGGTTTTTAGTTTCCAGGCTTGCCCTCACCTGGTCACTGAACAACAGCACTACTGTTTAGCTTGGCTGTTGTGTGAGTGGGCTGCATGTTAACTCTTTCATTCCAATTGTTGGATGTGCGGGAGGAGGACAGAGGCTGTGGTGGCTCATAGAGTGAAGTTCATCTGAGGACAGAGATGCACTTAAATAGATAGCTTTTTGTTACGTCAAAGACTTAGCACGGAAGGAAGAAAAGAGTACCTGAAGGACTTCGCTGCAGCTCTGTGGCCTGACATCCATACTGCAGTCTTCCAAAACTAGAATTAGCTGGGTAACTTACTGTGACTCCCTTTCTTTGCCAATGCTGCTCACCAGCTGGCAAGGAATCCCTCTGCCCCACCTTGCAAGTGGGAAAGGCATATTCAGAGCATATTTTTGCATTAGCAGGAACAAATTCTCTCAGAATATCTAGGTTCCATTCCAGGTATACAGTGGAGGTGGGTTTCCTTGAAATACAAGGATATCAGTAAAACTGGGAGAGCAATGGGGATGAATACAGAACATCTGCCTGTTGATGTGGAAGCTGATAAGACTGCTGTCATCAGTGTAAACACCTGGCTGTAGAACTCGGCAAAACTAGTTTTTGTCCTAGAGGCCTTGTGCTTGTTTGTTTAATGCTGTAATTATGCTAGTGTCTTTGCAGGTGAAGCCTAGCAGCTTGCTGCTCTGCACCTAACTCTTTTTTTCTTTTAGTATACGCTTTGTTTTCACTAGGTCTATGGAACTGATAGTGGTTTTATTTCTTGGTGCCAGAGGAAAAAGAATGGCCACTAAAGAAGTTTTAAGGATGCAAGTGGGCAAATATCTCACCAAGATGGAGCTTTCTTTCCCTAGATGCTAAAACTGACAGGAGACAATGTGCACCAGGCCAGCACTGCTTCAGGCAGCCAAGTCAATGCAACTAGCTTTGCAGTTATGTGGGGTGTGGTTTCTGTAATCAGGGGTTCGTCTCGGAACGTAGGTCTCTGCCTTGCTTTTCCCTTACATGCATACACATGTCACCGTAGCAAGGTAGGTTTCTTAGAGGATCACCTGAAGCCTTTTCTACTGAATTGCGCAGGATCTAGGATGAAGTACTTGTTTAAGCGTCTCTACTTTATTTCTAATAACTTCTGACTTCCTTTGTTCTGCAGGTAACTCTAACAGGTAAGAAAAGCCACTTAGAAAAGTGCATTTTTGCAGAGCAGCTGTAAGACTTCCTTACATCATCATACTATCTGTAAGCTGGATAGAAGCCTCAGAGGAATGATTGTCTGAGCTAGATTGAATCTGCAAGAGAGGCTCATGCATCCCAGGAATAAACTGACTGTCAGAATGCAGTATTGACTTGAAGAAAGCAAGTCCTTGGAGGCCCTATTGACTGTCATCACTAATGTAGTGGAGACTGCCTAAAGTGCCATTTCTTCAGTGCTGTCATTTTTTTGCTGTGCCTCTTTCCTCCTTTACCCCTCCCCTGTCCCTTCTTTTGCTTTGCATGGGGGAAAAAAACCAAGTGGCATATGTCGCGAGTGGAATAAAAATACATGCTGAGTTGGAGGCTGATCAGTGGCTGATCTCCAAATCAAGGGCAGAGAACAGATACTGAAGGACTCTTCCCCTCAGCACATATTTGAACTGGCACTGAAAGTATTTCCAGTCTTTGTTTGCAGAGAGCAAACCCTCCCCAGTATTCACTTAGACAGCTTTGTCACAGCAGGAGCTATTTTTTTTTTTTTTTTTTTTTTTTTCTCCTCTTCTGTGCTTATCAGACCTTATCCTTTTGATAGGAGAGGTCCCATTTAGGAGATACTGTGCCAGGTCACAAACAACTTAAGAAAAACCTGGTATCTGTGATTTTAAGTACAGGGGAAGGAGGGGGTGAAGGATCTCAGTATTATTTAAAGACTTGGCAGAAATAGCTGTAGGGAAAGTGAAAGCAGCTGCTTCTCTTGTGTTTGTCACTTTGTTTGCTCTCTGTGTGTTGAGCCTAAAACAACAGGGAGAAGAGCCTGGTGGCCCTTTGGGAGTATTGGCTGATTTTATCCCTTATAAAGTGGGCTGGGCAGTGCAGCAGAAATGGAAACAATGCTGTCCTGGCCCGAGGGGTGGTCTTGGTGTTCGGGATGGGAATTTCAAAGCTGCTTGGTGTGTTTAGTTATTTTGAAGGGAGCTAATCCTCATCCCTTTGGCATGTAAAAGGAAAACCTTTAAATTCCATGGTTTTAATAATGCAATTCCTGAATCTTAAAATCCTTCTCAGAAAGCTGCTATTTTTGGTTGGTGTTTTTATTTGTCTGTTTTCAGACAACTCAACTGCCTCTGAATAATGAATCTGGGCTGTGCATTCCACAGAGCAGCATCCAAAAAGCCCTCAGAAATGCTTAAGGACACCTCTTCTAGTCCTACAGCAAATGGTTGTTCTGATTTCTCAGGTGCTTAAAGACATACATGAGCATTTCTTAATCCTCAGTCTAATTGGCTTGTGCATGTTGGTGCTTTCCCTATCCAGTATTTAAGTCACTCTCAACTTTAAGTATTAAAAAACTGTATTAAGGAAGTTCTAATGTAGTGCCGTTGAGCATTGCTGGCAAATACAATGAAAGACTGAGCTGAAGCAGGTGGCTAAAGGATGTTCATGTCTACAGTTGCAGATGGTGCTGGGCTGAACTTCAGCATGTGGTATATTGCAAAGTGTAAGATATCTGGCTGAGACTGGTTAGTGTCAGGATTCTAGATCTGTAAATCTGTGTTAGTAGCCTGGTGACCTGTTCTTGTATCCCCACCTAAAATTCAGGTTGGATGGCTATATGTGTATATAATATATATGTGTGTATATGTGTGTGTGTGTATGTATAGGCAGTGGTAAGTACCACATGTACACACTTGATAATTATTTGTAGGACATCAGATAAAATGCTGTTTTGTGGGGAAGAGGAAAAGAAGGACTATGGGGGGCAGGTTTAGCTCAGTTGGTTAGAGCGTGGTGCTGGTAATGCCAAGGTTGCATGTTCAATCCCTGTATGGGCTACACTGATGGTTGGACTAGATGATCTCCAGAGGTCCCTTTCAACCTTACCATTCTATGATTCCCAAGATAATACAGGGTGGATGAGGAAGAGATGTCACAAGTCTTTTGGAGCTAGTGGGTAGTGTGAGGATGAAGACACGAGTGAAAGTCTGCAGAAAGGTGAGGCAGCGGCTCACCTTGTGTCACCCTATGCTGACTCAGAATAGTATAGTGTGCTGAAGTGACTGCTCTGAGGATGGTGACTGGCATTGCAAGGTATCCTAGCTGAATGCCTGGCCTCTCTGCCTTAAGGATATATTGGCTTGGGTACTGAAATGACTCAGTACTTAGATGTCTGGACACTGTTTCAAGCAGAGGATTTATTGCATTGTCCTTGACAGAGATAGCTTTTGATAGCCCTGTTTTCCAACTGTCTGGCAAAGATAGAGGCACAGGTAATCCCTGGTTTATTTGACTGTATTGCTAAGGGGGATAAGGAAGCATTTTGAGGAGACTGTAAAATTTTGTTCTTGATATAAGAGGTTTGTCTCTTGCTGCCTTCTGACAGGGATTTTTGTTTTGTGTGTGTGGTGTGTCGATGCGTCTTATTTTTTTTAAGCGACTTGAGTGTTGATCTCTGAAATCTCTCTTCCCTTTCTTTTCCCATCTGCATGTGGTTAGGTTTTACATCCTTTTCTGTCTGACTTAGCGTGCCTTTGACCTTCCTCCACAGGGCTCTGCCCAAGGATTCGCTTGAAAGTGCTCCCACACACAGCGTGCCTTCCTGTCTGCTGGCACTGGGCTCTGGGAAGCTGTACCATACTGACTTCAACTGTTCCAAGTTCTCTGCAGAGCCGACTGCCAGTATGGCAGCTGAGATTGACTGGAAGGTTTAACTGGATTGAAAAACATGAAGCCTAAACTTTGGTGCTAATTAGAAACACTGGGGGAAAATAGTTGAATTATGCACTTTCAAGACTTCTAACTGAGGGAGATACTGATTGGAAAGGTGGTTTGGTCTCAGATTCATTTGCCCACTGTCAGGGGGCTGTAGTGGCTGACCAGAGATGCGTGTTGGCAGGAAGCCAAGGGGATGGGTGGTTTCGTGGCAGAAGACACCAGAGTGCGTAAGTTGAAATGACTTTGTCGAAGTTGTGGAGTAGGTTAGCGGCAGAAGTGGGAGCTGAAATAAGTTGTCTGGAGTCCTTGTTCAGAGGAAGCTGGAATGTTTCTGGCTCGGAAGGGTGTGTGAAAGCAGATTGTGTCATGAGTTGGATGGCCCAGCCTTAGAACTCAGTCCTGGCACTGACGGTCATCGAGGGCAGGCAGAGACACTGAGTCAGGCCATGGGCTTTGCACCCATCTGAAAGAGCTGCAAGTGTGTTTGGCTCCTCCTAACAACATCCTAATAGAAACCAGTTGATTGCTTGTGGAAGCTTGCCAGAACCTTGCAAGTGACAGAAGATAGTGCTGAAGGGCTGGAGGTAGAAACTGAGCTTGCATTTAAAACATCCACGCTATTTATTTCTGGAGAAGGCTGACAAAAGAGTTAAGTGCAAGTCTGTGGGAATTAGATACCTAACTCCCCTTTGGGTCTTCGAAAATCTCCAGCTTGGATTGCCTGTGCTCGGCTCTCCTGTTCTGCTGCAGCAGACGAGGAGATCTGTGTGAGTATTCCTTACTTCTGCTGAAATAGACTTGCAGTCAGAATGCCATTTGCTTTCACTGCAAAGTCCTGGAGGCCATAGACCCTTGTGCAACAGATCCAATTAAAATGCAAAGGAAAAATTAAAAGGAGTGGAGGAGAGGAAAAGAGGTGTGTAAAGCTCCCTCCACATACTGTGGAAGGGATTTCCTGTAAGAGGTCAGTCTTGACCTTGAGCTTTCCAAGTTCTTTCTCTAGGATACTGACCCAGCATTGGTTAAATGATTCAAAACATGAAATCATCTTTTTTACTCCTTTTTTTTTTTTTTTTTTTTTTTTTTAAAAAGTAACTGGATTGACATAAATTTAGAGCTGAGTTATACTTCTGTCCATTATTACCAATTATTGCAGACAGGTTGTATTGAAGTAGGTCACAGTTTAACCTGGAGGCTTGGAGAAGTTGTTCTTTCCTCCCCTTGCCCCCTCACCCTGTACTGAGAGCACAAAGGAATGAGGAGGGAGGGAGGAGGCTGCCCCTGTGTGCCATATACACGGGGCTGCTTTCCGAGGAATTGCTTTAGGGGATCTCTGGTTGCAAACTTGGATTTTTTCCTGGCAATAAAGTACATGGATTCATTTCTTGGAAAGCAATAGACAGTCTTGCAAGACACTATTACAGTGATAAGTCACAGGGGGTAATCCTGCATCCTTTCTATGCTGTTGTTGTATACCACAGATCAGAGAGGCTGGAGGAGCTGCTTTTGAATCTGGACTTTCCAGGAGCAGTGAGGGATGTATGAACAAAGGGGTTCCAGGCTGCTGTCTTTCACTGGTGTATCTGTAATCTTCTCCCAAATAACCCTATATACTTAAGTTTGGGACTCCTGCTTCCTTGGTAAGAGTGACAGTGAGAAGTTATCTACAGTACTGAATAAAGCTAGGAGTTTTGATCCCGAAGTAGCTTAAAGCTAGTTTGCTTTCCTTCTGGCTTGAGGCCTTCGCCACTCTTTACCTGCTGGTTAAAATAGGCAAGTACTGCTGAAATGCATCCAAAAGGAGAAAGCTCTCCCAGCCCTGAAAAAACATCCCTGTCTTGAAGCAATTCTAGGATGTTGTTCCAGAGTAGTTGCATGATCCTCTCCCAAAGACTTGACTGGAAGCTTTACTGGTGTTTAACACCATATCCTTCACTCCAGTGAAAACTAATTTATCAAGGCACATTTATACTAAGCATCAGAGAAATCTCATCCTCATTGGAGTAAAAGTGTTTCCAAATGAACTAAACTTTCCCTTTCCCTTCAGTAAAGGTTATCTGTTGCTACCCTGAGGGAAACCTACAATTCAAGAATACTGCATGGGCTACTGAAAAATGAGCTGTGGAGAAATCATCTAGGGATGAAACCCTCGTTTTGCTCCTGAAACAAGCAAGATATTGGGAATACTGGGTAAGGAAAGATTCATGTCCCTGCAATGTACCCTGGGGAGGACTGAGGTGGAAAAGCAGTGATCCTGCCAATCACAATGGAGAGGGGGTTTTCTTTCCTATTTTTTCTTTTCTTTTTTTCTTCTCTTGAGCTGAGTGTAGGAGGTAGAGTGAGGAGGAAGTGAAGGGAGACTAGCCTAGCCTTCCTTCTTGCTTCAAGCCAGGACCGTTCATATCGTGTGTGTGTTCATGGGCTTTTGTTTTTTGGCTTTATCCTGTAAAAAAGACAATGATGGTTATGGGGTTGCAGCAGTTGCTTGTAGGTGAAGTTACTAGATTGCCTTCGTTCTTGTAGCCAAATCCTGCAGCCTTTGCAAAATTACATAATTAGTCTTGATTATCATATTAAAAATACTTTCTGTGAAGAGTGATCTGTATAAGGCTTGATCTCAAAAATCACAGCAGTGTTACGTGATTCACAGAGAGAGAGGTTTTGAACGATTACAGCTAATTATATTCTCAATCTAGAGATTTGTCTGATCTCTCTGGGCTAGACACTGACTCTGCAGGATTCAATGGCAAAATTCCCCAGGCTTTTGGTGGAACAGTTGGTAGAAGCAGTGTTTTGCCATGGATACCACTTATCACTGACTAGGCTGCTCCCTGAGCTGGTAAGTGTGTCTGTGGCACAGATTAACCAGTGTGCGGTACCTACTTGTGTCGCAGGCAGTGTAAGGATTATGAGTCCCAAATGCCCCTGATTCAGCTGAAGGATTATTCCCTTCCAGAGCGAGGGATGAACAAGGGAAATGGACTGCTTCTGAGTCACATCTGCTCAGAGGTAGTCAGCTATATGCTTTTCTCTGCCTAGAGCTTATGACAAAGTCACAACATGGATCTAAATAATTAGGAGATGCCTGGCTTCAGAGTGGCGAGTCACTTCTTTCCCTGCTGACCTTGGCTGATCAGCAAATGTTTGGTACCGTTTATGGAATTCTATCAAAGCAGCCCAGAGGCATTCATCTGCCTAAAAGCCTGTGGAGGATCTCTTCTCCCCCCTGGTGCATGGCCCATCCTTGCTCTTCAAAGCAGGTTTTTGATTAGCTGACTGGAGATGCACGTTTAAGATCTTGGGTTTTTTGATCCCCCCCCCCCCCCCCGCCTTCACAGAAGAGGAAACTTTAACATCGTACTGGTCCCTCTGTGGCAGTTCAGAAGTTAAATTTACCAGGACCATTATCTTTAACAGCTGCTGCTGTCTGACAGATTGAGTTTATAGTCAGCCTTATAGGCACTAAAAACACTTTTATCCTTGTGGGTCCAATTTCAGAGTTATTCAATTTATTATCTCTAAGAGCTTAACAGCTGTTCTCCCCGTTCCCTTGTACCCATGCCCCTTGCTCCCTCCCTCTCCCCAAAGCTCAGACCGAAGGCTGACCTTTTAATCCTGGAGGTAGAAGAAATGCTATGCGCATGCTTGCCTGTTGATGGGTGGAGCTTTTACCATCTGTAGGCAGCCTCCAAAAGTGGAGTCTCCTGCTCCTACTGGTTTGCCTATTAAACAGCAGTATCCTGCCAGTGTCTTGCTGTCCCGGCCATGGTTGGAAGAAATGTTCCTTTACCTCAGCAGAGAGGAGGAAAGAAGCTGCCATGGGGGTTATAGAGAGGAGAAGGGGTGGGGAGGCTGGATTGCTTCAGTTAGATTGTTTGCAGCTTTATCTCCGGGCAAATAGAAAATTAAAAGAATGGCAGAATAATTAGGAAAGAGACAAATTAAGATACCTTTCCCTTGTGAACAGCTGAAGTGCACATCTAGTAATAGTTACCAGCCTGTAAGCCACTTTGGTACAGCACAAACTCAGGACTTCAAAGCAGTCAAAAATGGCAAAGGGAACTGTAGCGCCTGGACTCCCTGGTCCCTTGGCCATGTGCTACAGGGTCTGCAACCTTAGAGTGGAAGTACAATTTTTTTTTCCCCTCCCTGGGCTAATCTCATCTCTTTTCCTTCTAATGGTGTATTTTTCCCTCATGCTGAGGTATGATACTCTCCTCTGCTAGCATGTAGCTAGGCTGGTAGCTTTTTCTGCAAAGGCAGCTGCATAAGACTGGAATCACACCCTGAAAATGGGATTAGAAGCTGCAGTGGGGTATCTCCTGTAGGAGGCATTGTACTGAGGTGTCTTGCGTGGTCTGTGCTGGCCTGTTGCAGTGAAAGGTTCCCCAAGGGAAAAGAGGCAAGAAATCTATGGGCATAACAGCTCTGAGAATGCAGCAGCAAAACTCATGTGAAGTTGAGATGTTTCTTTAGATAAAATACTCCAAAACCTCTACACTATGTACAATTGTATCAGTCCTAGCAATTGGTGTAGAGCACTTAGAAAGTAAACACATGGTGTTAATCTTCACCTACAATATGTCACCACAATCCCTTAGAGTTCAATGCAGTTGCCCTGATTTAGGGCTACCTGCACTGGCTGTTTCTCTTAAAACAGATTCCTCTCTTTCCATCCTTTCAGTTAGTGTGTGCTGGAGTTCCTTGTGTTGGTGCTATCCGTAGTTCTCTAAAGTATTCAAAAGCTTGCAGCTTGGTTGGGGAAGGAGCATAGAAGTGGGTCAGAATAACAGTATCAAATCCACTTTCCAGCCTCTCCCTGTAAGCCTTCCTCTGCTGTTTACACTTACCAGAGGTGGGCCTAGTGGTAATAACCAGACGCTTAACCCTTCCACATTCTTGTTTCCTACTCTATTCTCCTTACTTTGTGGAATTGTTTAACTGTACTTTTCTTGTTACCAAAGTTGTCTGTTACAATTACCAATGATAAATCCAATGATAAATATTTCTGCTTAGGGTAAATGGAGAGAAGAGATCATCCTCCAAAGGATAGATGATACGCAGATGATGTACTTATCAAATGTACTCCATCACAGCATTGATGGCTAAAACTCTGTGGTGGACCCTTAGGGGGAAAAATGGGTTTAACTTCCACTTTTGTTCCAGACATACCATACAAGGAAAAAGAAATGGTAGGAAAGGGGCTGAAACCAGTTTGCCTTAATGTTTTTATGAAGGGGCAGTTCCTACTTCAACAGCTCTGTGTGAGAAGATGCGAATATGTATTTCCCACTGGGGTGCCCATGTTCTGACGTGTCATTCTGTTTCTCCTGTTCATGCTGTTTGATGTATTGAGTTGGGGAATGGGAGATGCCAAGAATGATGCTAGTGCAGTGGTTAGGGTTGTTGAGAGATTGCAGATTCAGTCTTGTGCCATCATGTTTATACATGTCAGAATAGTAACTCTAGAAACTATTTCAGTCTCTGACCTGTAGCTGCTTTTTTTTTTTTTTTTTTTTTTTCCTCTTGAGAAACGTTGGATCAAATCCTCTGAGGTAAGAGGAAGACTTGAACATTTGTCTTCTCTCCCCATAGATGAAAACCACCTTTCTGTTACTATCCTGCTTCCCCTGTTGTTTGTCAGTAATTCTTCGTTCCACTTCCATTGCTTTATTCTGCTGACTGTGTGTGAAATAAGGACAGCTCTGTTTCAGGTTGCTCACCTGAAGTGGAAGGATAAGAATAATTCATCCAGAATTACATGTTTCTCTTTCTCTCTCTGCTTGCCTTCTCCCAAATCCTCTGACCTCTTCTCTACCACTTGGTCTATGGGTTGACTTAGTTTGTGTACACATCTCTTGCTGTACTGTAACCTTGATGAACCTCCTAGTCTGTGCCTCAGTTACCTGTCAGGTAGAGGTGGTAGTGCTTTCTCACTACCTTTGGGGATGCCACCACACAGTGTAGCAATGTAGTCAGTCGTGCTAAAGGACCAAAGAGGAGCTTGTTTTTGCTGCATTCTGTGTCTTTTTCAGCAGTGGGGCACATTCATGTCATGTTTCTCATCTGCCCCATCTCTTTACTTTACTTTCAGCTTCGCAGAATAATTGATTTATTGTGTGAGTAGACACTGTGAAGATATATTGTGAAAAATCCTTGCAAATTAATGAGAACTTGAGGATGGATTTTGCTCATTTTCCTGTAATGGCAATACAAGGTCTGTTATACCTTGACTTAGCCTAAGTTTCACTTAAGCTAAGTTAATGTGAGACTTCCTGTTGCCCATGTAATCTTTGGATCAGACTGGTAGAGTTTTGGCACTTTTCAAGTGATAGCAAACTCAGTAAGCCTTGTGGTGTAAAGGAGGCTGTTCAGACCTGTCACTGAGTGTTTCATTCTTTTTATCGCTTCTCTGTTCTATTCAAGTTCTTGTGCTGCTCCTGTTCCGCTGGTGCCTGAGTGCCCTCCAATGGTGCTAATATTCCCGGAAAGAGATGACAGTGATACCTACCTACTTCAGAGGATCCCTTTCTGCTCTGCTTTGTTTCCTTTCCACCTCGCAGACAGTCTGATTATAACCCATGGCTATTTCTACCCCTGTCAGCTTCCAAAGGGAAGAAAGAAGTCATTAGAAACCAACAAAATGTTAACTGTATCATAAATCTCCAAACAAAACAGCATTTTTGATTCTGATCAACACTGCAGCTAAATTTGCTGTTCTCTCAAGTCAGGGATTGTTTGCCATAGCTGAAGGTAATATCGAACAGGCATACGGTTTCAGCAGTTAAGCCTTGGAACTAATTTAGAAGCACTATTTAAAGTATGGAATTGATTCTTTAAAAGGAAACTTGAATTCTTATTAGTCTGAAATAAGTGTGTGAACATGCTTTTTTTGTATATGTTTCAAGAATGGCTGTACAAGGTTAAGGGTCCTTCTAGCATAGTATCCTCTCTTTGGAAGTGGTGGGCTGACACCTATCTAAAAGAGGGATAATACCAATACAAAAAGTGGCTATAAGATCATGGCCATGGAAACTTCTGGTTGTGTGGAAGAAACTGCAACTGTCATAAACAAGCTCCTATGAAGCAAAGAACATGGAAATGGGAAGGAAAGGTTCAGAACAGAGGACTGCTATTGACCTGCCCCGCCTTCCCCAAAGGCTACCATGGAAGGACTAAAATCAATGAAGTGATTATAGAAATAGGGGAATGTCTCCTCCCAACCTCCGTCTCCCTGACTCCCCCCAGCTAATGCCCATCTGGAGCTCCCCCCCTATTCTGGGGCTGAGCTTTGCCTCCAGTCTAATATACAAATAACATATAGGTTTAGGTGTAAGAATAAGCTCCCTGGCCTGAAATGCATTAACTGAAATAAATGAGTTAACTGTTAATTTATAATCCCAGCACAAACTTGGCAGAGCTGGAAAGGATCTCAGGTTCCAGAAGGAGTTTGCACCATTAAAGCTAGGTTGATAGTGACGCTGGTTTTTCAGCTTCATTGTGATGGCTATAGTGGATTGAAACGGGCTGAGAAGCTCCCGGTGTAGCATGCGGGAGGGGAGGTAAACGTACTGCTTTCTTTTTTCCAGCCAGGGAGAGGCTGAAGACTTCCATTCCCATCTCTCCTCTTCTCATTGGAGCCGTCTGTCAGAGGGCAGTCTTCCATGTGTGTGTGGGTCTGTGGACATGCTTTGCTACTCTTCTGTTTTCTTGCAATTTCGAGCAGATCCAGTTTCAAATTGCGGCCAGCCCTCAGTAGATGGGAGGGAGGGGAAAGAAGGGTTAATACAATCCTTTCATCTTGCCCTTTGTCTAATTAAACCCACAACAAATGGCACAGTTTAGGTTTAAACGTAATTGTGTTTAATGAAACATTAAGAGCAATTAGAGGCGTTACCGTGGCAGCCTCTCTGTACCCTCCAGGGTTGTAATGGTCTGATGAAGTGCTCTTACTGGCTCGCTTGGCAGGGGTTTGTTAATTGCATTAGAAACTGATAGTGGTTTTCTCTTAATACTGAAGTTTCTCTGGTTTTTCTTCTCAAGGCACTTGCATTCGATCAGCCACTAGAACTTCTAGAGCAACAAATCTGCAATGCTGGCTTCCCAACAGGCAGGATGATAACAGGCTGGTGGGAGGCTGTGGAGGCAGCTTCTCTTCTCTAAAGAGCACCCGAGCTTGGGTCAGGGCAGCTGCTGGAGCTGGGAGATAGCCAGGAGCAAAGCTCAGGCCTCAGGACTTTGTTTGCTATCTCACAGGCATCCTAGGTCACTTTGGTTCGGAATGTCCCAGGTTGCAGTGATTTGGTCACTTAAGCTGGGAGCAGCTCAAGAGATCGTGAAGCTTCATGTGGAAACTAAAGTAAAAACTAATGTGTCCCCTCCTCCACTCCTCCTCCCAACTTTACTATCAGTCTGATACTTTTTAAAGAATCTCAGCACTCTGGAGTTGAGTAATTGCTGGAGTTCTCACATTCGGAAAAACTGGTACCTTCCTCTTTAAAATGAAGCCTGAATTTAAAGTCTTTAACACTTCAGGAATTTGGCTTATGCCTGATTCATGCTGTTTTTAAAAATACAAATACGAATTGGCACAAGTGAGAAACTGAGGCACAGAGGGAGCGTGAAGGCAATCCCAGTGCTGCTGGAGCTGGATGCAGGTGAGGGCGGGCTTGTCCTTTCTGCTGCCCTCCCTCCCCAGTGTTGCTCCCTAGGTAATGTGGAGGGAGCTGGGGCAAAGTTGGGAGCAGGATGCTGAGGTCTAATTGCTTTCCTGCATCTTGAAGAAATAAGCATTATTGGAGCAGCAAAATTGATGCAGAGCTTAAAGTTGGTAGTGGTATTAGTTAATAGTCCCCTCACTACAGTAGCAGCTTGGTGAGTGGGACAGATCTTGCTATTTTTTTGTGTGTGTGTGTGTGTATTTTTTCTCTAGCTAGAACCTGTGGTTTAAAAAACAAGGTTAACAGCTGCCTCCTGAGCGTGCTGCAGACTTGACAGCAGCTTTTTGGTGGCAAGACTGCCTTCACATCCCTGACAGTATGACTGCTCTGTAAATCTTAGTAAAAGATGTCGCTGCAACACGTGTGCTCCAGAGACTGGGAGGAGAAGGGAATGATGTATGGGAGAAACCCGTCTCTAGAGTCCTCCCATCTATTTCTCAAGTCTTAAGAAAATGCTGCCACTGAGCTGTCTCCATTTCTCTCCAAATTTACTTGAGATAAACTTTAAAATAAGAGGCCTTTTTATTTTTTTTTTCTGGCAGAGGTGGTTTTTAACACCAGAGGCTTTTTTTTTCTCCTCAGCGTATTTTCCAATAGCTTTCACAAATAAATTAGTGCTTTTACTCATCTCAACCTGTTTCCTGTCCTGTTCAGCAAGCACTTCCCAAGATGGCACTGGGAGAGAGCGCTATTGATCTCCCTAAGCTGCTTGTGATACGCATGCCTCCCCACAGCCACGAGCGGTTACAGAGGTACGCCTATCGCCATTTTGCAGGCAAGGATCCAAAGCCAGTGGAGACCTGGGACATGTTCACTCAGGAAACTTACTATTAGACAGGAGATAGATCCTGTTTGCTCTGAGTTTTGTGAGTGTGAGGTAACAGTTGTATTTTTTGGGTTGTTGCTTCCCCCTTCCAGCCTCACCGTTGTGGATTGGCTTGGGTCTGAAGGGCTGTTTTACTGATGTGGTTTTATGTGCCTGTTTGTACTTCAGGTGACCTGTTGCTTGTGAAGGTGAGAGAGCACTGCTTAGCCCTTTGAGATGAGCATTATGGCAGCTGAAGACAGATGCTGACATGCCTGTTTCTCTGGTCATGTCCTGAGCTGCCTCTGTAGAATGCATCTGAAAGCATTTTTGGCTCATTCTCAGCAGTGAGGCTCTCGTGGCCCCATCTAACATCCATGCCACTCAGCAGCAGTGCAGTGTTCCTGGGTGGCAAGGAATGGTTTTTGTGGTCCCAGCTGGCTGCAGCTGCTGGGCACTGTGTTCTCAGGCTTCCTGAGGTGAAACCAAGCATAGAAGAGGAGAGTGAAGCTGGGACCTTCCTCCAAATCCTCGGGAGCAATTTATGATTTGCCTGATGCTGTAACTGCTGAAGTGAGGTCTTGGGACACTGTATAATGTGTTTGGGTAAGGGGCCCTGTGGTTACAGGGTGGTTCAGAACTTGCAGCTGGCTGGGAAGTCTACCACTGTATCTCCCTGAGTGACTTCATCTTGATGCAGCAGTGTCTGCTGGCTTTGTCCACTTAAGCTGGACAGGCTAAGAGAGGACCAGCCTACGTAACTGTTCTGTTCAGCAAAACCAGATGCTATCATGAAGAAGGAGAACAAGGTATGGCTGAACTAAGTGGGAATGTGTGTTAAGCAGTAAGTAAGGAAGGGCTGTTACCCCTGGACATATTTTCCAGGAATGTGCCCCCCCCCCCAAAAAAGTGAGCAAAATTCTCATTGGACTGTTTGTATCCACACTCTTTACTGAATACACTGTACTGATGAACATTCAGGGGCATTCGCACTGCTTAAGTAAAACATAATGATTTAAGTTTTATTTAATTTAAACAATAAAATGGCCATTAACCAAGTTATGCATTGACCACCTTACCATGCCCTCTAGCGCTAATCTTGATTAAGTGTCTTTTATTACTTGGCTCAGTTGGCTTTTTTTAAATGACAACGAAACACTTGATAGCATGAGTGCAAACTCCTCTCTTGGCAATTATCTCCCTACCTACTGAGTTTTGCAGGAGGAGGGAGAGAGAGGGGGAAGAAAGGAGAGCTGGTTGGTCAGGGGAGAAATCCAGCAGCACCTGATCCATTTATCACATAGATATGCCATAGTGGAGGCTTAATGGAGATTTAAATAATTCAGAGCACTCAGCCCTGCTAAAGCTGTATAATGAGCCTTCTGCACTGTGAGCCACTGCTTGGCTGAGTATAGGAGCAGGGAGGTCGCTTTTTTTTTTCATGCATAATTAAAGGGATAAAAGGGGATTTAGAGCAACAATGTTACAATGAAGCATGGGGGAGAGGCTTTACTTGTATTTAACTTAAATGCCAAACTGTTGTTGACTTGCAGAATAAGCTTTCTCTTTTCTTTCTCTTCCTGTCCCTATTCCTTGCTGACTTGCTTCCGCTCCCCTCTGTCCCATGAGCATAGAGGCTGCTTTCAGTAATATTTATTTTCCACACTGGGACAGCAACTCGGTCCTATGGTTTTCAAAGTCTCTGGAACATCCAGGCATCAGCTGAGAGCCCTTTTCCAGTTATGTGGCTGTTCCTTCTGTTTCTGCTGAAGGAGAGCCTGCTCCAGAGGAAAAGATGAATGAGGGAGTTGGGAAGGATACAGGGCATTACTTTACTTTGGGTTCTTGCTTTTATGACTTACCACTTTCTACTGTGTTACTTTTACAAAATACGGTTCAAAATGATGCTGGCTTCTGACTGGATGGATGGCTTTAACAGCACCTATTTGTTCTTGTTGCTTCCTCCCTCTGTTTTTTCCATCTTGCTTGGGGTGCAAGAGTGGTGGTGTCAAAAAACCAAACAGATTTTAAGGTGGTATTTGACAAGCTGGTGAAAAGGGTTATATGATGATTCTGCTGGCAGAGTACGTGGATCAGTGAACTGGGAAAGCCTTTCTGGCCTTCAGTCCTCAACTCCTTTGCCTGGGGCTGTGAGAACATGCTGTAGCAGTTTGTGACTGCCTGCCTGCAGAGGTGTATACACATACTTCAGCAGCTGAACCCTCGCTACCCTCTCCAGGTAGAACTTCCAGTGTTGTGCATCAATGTGATGTACAGGCATGAATACAGCCTGTGTCCTTCCTCCAGCACTGACTGAGGTGAACTGCAGAAGCTGCTATCAGATCCCTTATACACTTCATCCCTTGCTCATTAAATTCTCTCCTTTTTTTTTTTTCCCTTTACACAAGAAGGAATTTTCACCTGTGACCATGATACTCACAATAATGGCATTTGTCCATCAGTCACTTATTATCTGGAAACATCCATCTTGTCTCCCTCAATGCACATGCTCCATTTGGGAATTTCCAAAACACTTCTGTCAAATATCACTCTGCACAATCCTGTTAGCAGGGCTGATGAATGGAGTCTCAAATTAAGACTGATCCCTCTGATAACTGCAGTTCTGTAGGAGAGTCATCTGCTCAGTCAGAGCTATTTGTTATATTTGATAAACTGGGATGACAATCTTCACAACCCACCCTAAATTGTATTAGTGGCATTCTGAGAGCCAGAAATGCAAATTAGGCTCCCCAAAACACACATGCATGCATATAGCCTCTCAACGAATGGATAATTTCCTGACATTCATTTTAATGTTCCAAGAGATGTTGATGCCCTCCCTTTGCCTGTGGGAGGGAGAGGAGTGTAGGGAATGGTACTGACTGGAAGGCTGAGATAAATTGAGTATTTAATTAGTTAGTGGTCAGTGGTATGTGAAACTCTGACTAGACAGCCTGGTGTTTTCTGTTTTCTCCTAGCTGGAGAAATTGCACGGCAGCCTCTCCAGTGGTATGTTTTGTGAGCATTTGGCTTTCTACCTTCCACTTCCCATTAGCCTGTATCCTACAGGCATTCCCATCAAAATGGGTGCTTAGGAGCAGAAGGTGCTACCCATTGTAATAATGGAGAGGAGAAACCTTTGTGTGAGATTTGCCTGTGGTAAAGCTGTGAAGATAAGGAAGGCTCCTCAGTCTATTTTTTATTTTCCTTTATAATTTAATTCCAACTAGGTCCCTAATATCTCTAGCTGCATATGTGAAATGAAGTCAGGTTGGAAGTTTGGGACTAACTCCCTCTGCCACTGCCACCCCAGCTCAGTGATTGTAAAATGAGTAGCATAATTTCAGCAGTGGCTGTGTGAATGGATTGCTGTACGGCTTCATTAATTATTGATCAGCAGCTCTGACTTTTGAATAGAAGGTACTTTTTAATCATACTGTTATTCTGGATGATGTTAATACAGGTGACTGAGGCACCTCTGTGTGACTGCAGTGGAGCTCAGCCTTAACTGTATACCTTCAGAAAGGGAAGGAGTCTCTCTCCTAGGCTGCTTAGTGAATGGTGCATCCAGAAGTTCCATTCATTTGAGGTAATTAGTTCTGCCAAGAAGTTGAAAAGGTTTTTTAAGGGCAAACAAAGCAATGATTCCTAGAGCTAACAAACAGCATTGTTGGTACTTTGATTTCCTCTCCTGGTCATATTTCATATTAAGCATACTTTCTGTAATGGCTCAGTAAATGACTATATGATGTAGAAATTACTAATATGTGCTATATAGTAGTGTACTATCCACTTACCTATGGGTTAGGGTCATCCTGAGTAATTATTCTGTAATTAATAGGTTTTTTTTTTTTCCTTCTTAAAGGGCAAGGAAAGCTTTAAAGGAGTAACCTCAACATAAAATCTGAGCTCTTTCTATTTTCTGCTGTTAGTTTTTGTCCCTGTTCATTAAGATTCTTGCATCTGTGTGTCTTTGTATTTTCCATGTATGTATTCCATAAGATTTTTATTGAGACAAGCTGCTGCGATGATGAGTGGCTAAAAGAAAACCTGTGTAGAGCTTAGAAATACCTGGCAATGTATTTGAATCTTCTTAAGCAGTTAAAAATTCTCAACACGTTGAATGAAAATCTTATCTAGGCATGATAAGGATCCCTTGGTCCCTGTAATATAATGTAGTTTGTTTCTTCTAGCCTCACAAATGCTTTTGTTATCTTTACTTTGATTTTTTTTTCCCCTCCCCTCTGTATTGCTTTGATTTCTTTTTTTTTTCTCTCTCTCCCCTCTCTTCTCTTTCATCATTGTTGGTTGTAAATCCTTCCCCTGGTAGAGATTAGAGTAGGAATGAGTGATAGATGCTGTCAGTAACAAGAGCTAATTTTACCCCTGATAATGGCTCTGTGATTTATACAGGCTTCACTGTGCTGATGCAGACACGTACCTAAGGGGCCTTCCTCCTGTCTGTGCTCTGCTCAGAGGTGCACCACACTTGGCAACTTGGGATTTTTTTGCTGTAAGGAATTGTGCAATTTCTGCTGGTAATTTTTATTTATTTATTTATTTATTTTTTAATCCTGGGTAGATCCTCTGCAAGTGTTTCTCACTAGAGAAGGATTCTCTCTATGCACATAACAAAACAACAATTTGAGGGTTTTCCTTAAAGATTTTGCCTTCTGCAGAAAGGAGTGTGTGTGTGTGGCTGGGGGTGGGGGAGTGTGTGAGTTGGATCTGATTCATGTTCCATTTCTAGTGGCAGGATTTCACTGGCATCCGTGCAATGATGCTGTTAACCCAGCAGGGAGGACTTCTGGGTACAGCAGGCATGTGCTATGGTGATGGTGCTGAAAGGCTAATTTAGCAACAACACTGAACATTGCCCTGGGTGGTATTTGACACTGCTGTGACTGCATTTTGGAGCTGTGACCAGTATGTTGCTAGTGTGGTGTGATGCTGGGCCTCATTTTGAGTTACTGCTTGTAGACATCTGGGATTAGGCACTGCTGTGCCAGCTGCATCTGCCCTGTGAGTAACTGGGGCTCATGCCCCAGTTGCTAGGGGCTGTGACCAGGTATTAGTGGCTGGGAGCTCTCTGGGCTAGCCCCTTCTTGCTTTTCATCTGTGCTTTACTGGACGTTTTAAAGCAGGAGCGGTATCCCAGGACACTTACTGCATGTACAGACTGAAGTGCCTTCCTCTGTGTACGAGGAGGGGCTGTAGGTGCAGAGGAATAGGGCTGCAGTGGCTCTCAGTTTGGCTCTAAGTTCTGCAGTGGGGTTCAGTGCTGCTGGACTGGCTCAGCAAAAGGCTCTGAAATTGAGAAGTGAGTGCACCTGAGCTGCTTCTCTGGTTCAGGTGTGTCCTCCGCGGAGGACGATGTGGGATTTGGCCCCATTCTTCCCCCTTCAAATCAGTGCTCGATAGTTTCTTCTTTCTGGCGTTTTCCCAGTGGGGACAGCCTTCTCTAGGTGTGTCAGATTTTCCTCTGCACTAAGTGCTGTAAGCTCACCTCTTGGCTCCTCTTGCAGATGATGGTATTTTGACACCCGTAGCAGTGACTGAATGGATCAAGTAAGGCAGTTCAGTGCTATTCTCTCATTTCTACAAATAAAACAGAAGCAGAGCATCCCCCTCCCCCCCCTTTTTTTTAAGATATTTCAGGTGTAGAAAGGTTTATTTTTCTTGGAACTGATATTAGAGAGGTGGAGGAAGGATAATTGTAAAAAGATGTGGCACAGCTGTTCCAGCCCTGTTTCATTACAGGCTCAGAACAGCTGACTTCCTCTGATTGCTGGTGATTTTCTCAGTTATGGCTGGAGAGAAACGGGGTGGATAGAGTGCAGATGCCATCTGTGAGTCCAAGTTTTCTGCTACTTACAGAGTCCCTGTGTGCATAGTTTGGGCTAAGGAGAGAGATCTAGCTATAAAATACTGTCAGTGCTTATTGGAGTTGTTTGGGTGCTAATTCAGTGCATCTTTGCTGCTTTTGACAGCATGTCAGTAACTGTTTAGCCATTTCTTCCTCCAGCTTCCCACTGATGATAAATACTGATACTGTCTAAGGGAATTTATACACAGTAGTATGCAAATTTATTTACATGATTTGAATGCTTTAATGGGTTGGTCACCGAACAATTATTCACCTCCGAAGTATGGAGTCAAATGATAATTGCAGTTGGAGGGGAGGAGACATTTCAGACCTTTTCTCTTCAAGAAATTAACTTTATTTGGGGCAGGTTTAGCTCAGGTGGTTAGAGCATGGTGCTGCTAATGCCAAGGTTGTGGGTTCAGTCCCTGAATGGGCTGTGCTGACGGTTGGACTAGATGTCTCTTCCAACCTTATTATTCTGTGATTTATCAAGTGTCTCTCTCTCTCTCTCTCTCTCTTTTTTTTTTTTTTTTTTTTTTTTTTGCAGTCTCAACTCCTATGGAGTGCTACCAAATCAAATGCTTCTTTGAGTATCGTTAGGTCTTGACTGTGGTTGCTTTTGGATACACATTTATATTAAAAGAAATATAATCTTGGCCTCTCTGCATAGGTGGACTAAAACTTCTTTCCTGCACAATGTTCTGTCCTTTAACTCATTTCTTTTTTTCTTAAAGTCTCTTGAATTTTCAATTATTACGTCAGTGAGCTAAAATGAAAATCCAGAATCTGCCAAAACATTTATCATGCCTTTTCTTTTCAAAATAACATTAGAATTCAGACCTGTTTCAGGGTTTGTGCATTGAAAATTAAGCAATCCAGAGCTGGGAAATTGAAAAGTCCTGTGAACGTTGGTTTGAATTTTTAACCAAATTGTGTCAGCTGTATTTCTTCCTCGTATATGTTTTCCTCATATTAATATTCTAGCGAATGAGCTTACAAGAAACAATGAATTTTAAACAACGTGTGAACGTCTTTTTTCAGAGAATGAATTTCAAGTCATAAATGTGAATATTCTGAGAGTGAGACTGCTGTTCGCAGAACAGACACATGACACTGTTCTCCACATGCAGTCAAAATCGACTAGAACATCCTGGCTAAGGAGATGGACATAATCTTGCTGCTGTTTTGCACTCATTTAAAAGAAAAAAGAAGACGCAGAATTCATTGAATAGTTGGGAGGCTACACGTTTTCACCTAACCCAGCACAAGGCACAAGTGTATTGGGGAAGTGATGCTTTGAAAGTATAGAGGAAAGGGGAGCAAGGCATAACCCATAAAGCTTTCACGTTTGTGCGTGCAGTTCAAATTGAAGCTAAGCTTTCAAGTTAAACGACTTGGAGCCCAGCTCTGTATGGAGAGGACAATGTAAGCTTATCTGTGGGATGCAGTTGGCCTAATTTGTGAAAGTGAGATCTGTTAGGCTTGCAGTGTGTGCGCTCCATGGTGTTGACTGCTGTGCAACCTGCCTTTGCTCAGCTGCCACTATGCACGTATTTGGGGTGATTTTATTTTTATTTTTTTTGCCAGCTCATTCCTTTTATGCTCTCTTAGCTGAACCTTCTGGCACTGCTTTTTTCTGTTTGCTTGTTTTGTTTTTGTTTTGTATTTTTTTTTCCCTCCTGGGCTTGAGGTTAGCTGTTGGGAGTAGTATGCCAAGCAGAAACAAAAACTGTATGGCAGCCTGTTTAAAAACAAGACAAAAAGGGCTGCTGCCTTAGCAGGGAACTGAAGATTTGTAGAAAATAATGAAACTACTTAGGTGTCCTTTCCTTTTGTCCATGCAAACACGGTTCTGACTGTCCGAGTCCTTTGGAAACTCTGAGCAGTTGAGTGCCGACAGCTGAAGTGACTCAGATTCTGCTTGGTGCTCCTGGTTAAGATGATGGCTGATGCTGCAGTCAGGCTGCAGGGAATCCTGCATGTCTCCCTCAAACTTCAGTGGATGAAGGAGTGGTGATGCTAGAAAGGTGGGCTGAAAAGTGGGAAGAAAGGATTAAAGCTGTCACTTCCATTGAAGTAAAAAAAGTGGGAAGAAAGGATTAAAGCTGTCACTTCCATTGAAGTAAATAAATAAATAAATAAAGTCCAATTCACTGAAGCTTCAGGAACAGGATTTTTTTTTATTTAATGGTTTTTGGAAGAGGTCAGGTGTCACGTATACAGGTTTTTAATTGTATCTGTTCTCTCGTCTGCTAATTTTTTTTGGACATTTTCTAGAGCAAAAAGTGAGAAAGAGATAAGGAGAAGGAAAAAGACTTAAAAGTTGCTGAAAAGGGGGCAAAATCTCTCAACTGCCTATGCATAGAGAGACCTGGAAAATGAGTTAAGGTTGTAGTATTTTATCTAATAATTGATTGTTTAATAAACCTGTCAACACTTGAGCATGAGAGTTATTTTGAAGACAATTTGAACACAATTTTCCTCATTAAAAATCTCTTAACATATGAGCAATTTCTGAAGTTCTTCCCACTTTTAGAGAGAAAAAGGAGCACATCTTTTCTGAGGAACATCTGGCTATATTTGTGAGTTTCTAAGTGACTTACAAAACTAAAAGGATGTTATCTTCAGAGGTGCTATGCATGTGCAGGTTCTTCTGGATTAGGTGAGAATCAGGCTGACTATGCTAACTGTAATACTGTAGTCTCAGAGGTTTTTCCCTCCTGATGAGTTGACGTGTGGTTAGATTTTTCTACTTGGTTTTCATTTCCTTTCTACAAAGGAACAGTTTGTGGGTTCTGCATCCTGTCTTTTTACCGCAAATTTGTAACAGATTTGTGTGGGGAGCCAGCACCCCCAAAGGTAAGAAGGAAAGAGCCTGAAACTACCATCGTTCTCCTGATGCAAGTGTTTGAGCCATAATGATTTCCAAACGTCTCTGAATACAATTATGCCTTTCCTCTGAGGCAGATGGTGTGTGAAAGGATTACGGGGGAAGACCTGTTGCTGAAGATGGGTTGCCAGAAGACAGTTCCTTCAGGAAGGGGATGGAGGTTGTCTGCTGTTAGGCAGAGAGGAGACAGGGGCAGTCTCTGCTGTGGCTCTGTGCTCTCTACCTGAACTAGAGATAAAAATAAAATGCCTTTTGGGTTTGGCACTGGAAGGACCATGACCTTCACAAGTACAAACACACATCAAAAATAGAACCAACCCAAGGGATCCAGTGTGAGAGAGTGGCAATTAGAAGCGATTAAATCCTAACACCAAGGCAAGTACAGAGCAGGCAGAGAGGGAATTGTTTAGTCCCAGTATCCCCAGTGTATAAACTTGGTCCTGGAGTATCTTTTATGGACTACTCATGCACTGTGATGCAGTGGGGGACCTTGGCTGAGATGTCCTGACATCTAATGTTGTATGATGGCAAGCATTCACAGTTCAGCTTTCTTACCTTAATACTGCAAGGGCTCTGGGTGAACAGCCTGGATCCCTGCCCCTAGAAGAGCAAGCTCTTGGTAGTGGGGGTTTTGGAAGTACTGGGCTGCAGCAGGTGCAGGCTCCTATTTCCATTGCCTGCGTAGACTTTGCTAACTTCTTAGCAGCCCTATTGCAAAGGACTGAAGGGACAACTAGAGAGATCATAAATTTCCTCTGCTTGAGGAATGAGTTACCAGTGAATCTTCATGAAACCCAATCCTTCTAGTTTATTCCAGTGGGTTTTAGGCGCCCTACACCTCCTTTTTGTAGTAACTAAAGCATGTTCATAGCTGAATCTTTCAGGACTAAAAGCTTCCACAGCCTTAAAGGCCACACTAAAAGCTTTCCTTTTCAAATTTCTTTGGCTTCTAAAGAAGCCCCTTTTCTAGGGCTTTTGAGCTGAAACTGGCATGTTCCCTTCCTAATTGGAAATGAGAAACTTGCTGCTCCCTGCCCTCCCCACCTCCCCCACAAATAGAGACAACCTGTGCTAATATGATGCAGGTCCCAAGCTGCTGTTTGACTGCTATTAGATTCGATTTGCTGGGGAGTCACACTGTTTTGAAGGCAGCTGTTGTGCTATCATGTCAGAAGGTAATTAAATAGACCCCAATTCTTTTAATTACTGCTCGCTCCTTGGTACATGCATGTGTACAAGGATGAAGTGAAGGGTATGGAAATAATCGCTGACAGATCACAGCTGGACATATGCATCACCTTGGATAAACATTGAAATGAAGGCACTGAGCACAATCCAGGCCGCTCAGCTTTACAACTACTGTGAAATCTGTCTAAAGAGATTGGGGCATGGAATTGGAAGCCACAGCAGTCTGTCTTCTCTGAATGCAGGCATGGTCTCCAGGGAGCAGGATGTAACACAGGTTTCGGTGATTGTGATCGGGGCGTGCCTGCTACACAAAACTTGTTTTGTTGTTATTGGCAGGAAACTTCAGGTAGAGACTGGGTGAAATAAGCAGATCAGTGCAATGCTGCTCACTAGATGGGGACAGGTAGGTGAGAAAATGCAGAGACCTTGCAGCTTACTATCAGTACAGATCACTGTAACATTCCTTGTTATTGTCATGCCAACTAGCCTAGGAGGGTAAGGAGGTGGATTGGCCCTCGGGGTTGTGGTGCTTGGGGACTGTAGCAGGAAGGGGACATAAATGACAGTAGTTTCTCCTGTGTGCTATCCCTAGCTGAGTGACCTAGCTGATACTAGCATCTTTGTTTTGCACCTAGGCAGCAGTTGCTCGCATAATGCGGGAATGTTGCCACCTTTGAAGTTGTTAGAAATTTTTTTGCTAAGCATAGGGAGAGGGTGTTTTCCGACAGCCCAACACCACCTAGTGAGGTGTTCAAAGGCGTTGGTTTAAAGAGAGACCTGAGCCAAATCTTCTTGGCAAGGCACAAATGCTTGTGTCTTGTTGAAGACAACGTGGTGTGTTCCTACTGCTTCCTTACAGCTATGCTGTAGTCCCTAGAATATTATCAGCTGCTGGTAACAGTACATTTCTCCTGCAGACCTGGTGAAGATGTGAAGCATACAGGCAGCAAGAGTGGTAGCTGGGATAAACGTTTCAAAGATACGACCAGAAGTACCTTTGTGCAAGGAGCTGGGGAGTGAAGCTTATTTGCTTACAAGGAACTTCTGCTTTTATTAGTTTTCCCTTTATTTGTCATTCTGGTCCTAAAAGATCCTTAGGGCCTCATGAGGCTTTTAAACAGGAGTGGAGGCAGGGGGCATCGTTTTGAGTCCTGTGCAATTTATGGGCTGTGAAAGTTCACCGATGGTCAAGCATCTGGAAGGCAGCAGTGCAGATGATGCCAGTAGAGGGCTGCATGCATCTTGTCTGCTCTGCTGCACTCAGTGGCAGCAGCCAGAGGAGTCCGGAGATACCTGCTGTGGCCAGAGAAACTTTTGTTTCCTATTCCTTTTTTCTTTTGGGATTTGTGTTACTTGTGTCCTCGGAATCCATTTCTAGGGAAAGTATGTGGGGAACTTCTGCAGGAAATCATTCCATTTTCCAAATTGTTCTGTTGATTTTATTCTCTGGCTTTATTTGCTTGCAGAGGCTGAAACATTGTCTTTCTATCTTCTCTTTAGTCTCGGGCTGAGTTATCTAATTCCCATGGAAGTCAGCTTGATATTGGGATCCTGCTAATTTAAATGATCTTATTGGGAGTGATCTGAGTTGATCAGATTAGGGCAGATTTCTCAGATGCTGTATGTGTAGCAGATGTTTGGGTTTTTTTTGTTTGTTTTTTTTCATCCTCCAACTACCTCTGCTTTTTGAATGTGTGCCCATGCACACCACTGTACTTAGTCCGTGAAGGGTCTACAATCTTCTTCCTTCAGGGACTCTTCATGGGATCACTGTGGAGAGCTTTGGAAGCCAAGAGTCGTGAAACCAGACCCTATTTCTCTCTCCTACCAGAGGTCATTTCTGTTTAAATAGAGTACTCTTTAGAGCAGGACTTCCGATCCATATCAGTTTTAGATTATACCTGTAGTTCTGGCAAGACCAGGAAGCCTGCCTCTTCCTCCTTTTCTTCCCATTGTTTCTGGGAGGCTGTCACAGGGAGAGAAAATATGAGAAATGAATATGCACTGGGATGTTTAAAGGGCTCTTAGTTCTGCTGATACTTCTGGCAGGGATCTGGACCAAGCCTGTTGTGTCATGTCACGTGAATCCTATTCCTCAGGCTTTCTCCCCTGCTTCCTCTGATGTACTAGATCACAGAATTGCTGAGGTAGGAAGGCACCTTTGGAGATCATCTAATCCAACCCCTCTGCTTAGAACAGTCAACTAGAGCAGGTTGCTCAGGGTCTTCTCCAGTTGCATTTTGAGTATCTGCAAGGACTGAGTCTCCTGCAGCTCCCGGTGTTCCCAAGCAGCCTCCTGTGGATGTATTGTCTGCATCTGACTCTGCTTAGCTTTTGAGATCAGATGAGATCCTCTTATCACATGCTAGCTGCCAGTAGAGCAAGCAGAAACTAGAAATGCTGACATAAATGGTCAACCTTGCATCATGGCCCACAAGCTGATATTCTTCTAAACCTTGGGGCTGAGCTGCTCTGAGTAAAAGCTGAAACTGTGTGTAGGCTACCAGTACTTTTCATAATGAAAACATAAGCAAGTGAAAGAGCTTTTTCAGGCCCTTTCCTTCTATGCATGTTTTACTGGGTTGAGACCTTAGCTTGCTTTGGATACCTGGAGATTTCTTTTTAGTGTGTCTTTTTTCTTTTTCTTTTTTTTTTAACCCTACTTGCACTCCCCCCCACCAAAATCTTGTCTATTGGTATAAGTCATAAAGTACTCCAGAGCACATCCATCTTTGTCCATCTCTTCTGTAGCTGCATGGTGTGATGGGTTGGAGTGAATGTATGGTATCAGTGACAGGTGAGAAGGGTTGGCTCAGCAGGGCAGGAGTGGGTGATCCTTTCTGAGCTGATAAGTGCATTGTCTTTGCTATTTTTCAATCTGAAGAAAACAGCCTGATTCATATGAGATACGATCTCAGATCAGTACCAGTAGGATCTGGAAAGTGACCCAGAGTATCTTGGCAATATTGAATAAAGACAGAAAATAGCTCCTCCCCTACCGATGCCTAATTTTTATAGTTGTTGTTTACCTCTGCATAATACTACATGTTCAGATCCTAAGCTAAGTCAGCAACTTTGCTAAGCTGGTTACATGGAGCTACATCAATTCATACCTGCTGGTGATCTAGACCAATGTTTATGTATCTTAGATTCTATGTAAAACTGTTCTTACAGAAGCAGCAGTGATATTTAACAACTATTACACTACTCAGTATATCATTTTTATTGATCAATGTCCTTAATCTGGCAGAAAGTTGACTCAAATTTTTCATTACTTCTACATATCTGGCCTTACTACCCAAGCACCTTGCTGTGTGACAAGCTTGCTTTCTTACCAAAATGTGTTATGTTGTAAGCTGGTCCTCTGCCTGTGATAATTATAGATTAACTGTTGAGTTTTCCAGTTGTGTCTGGATTTGTCTGAGTAGTACAGAGGTATAAAATGGCTGTGGTAACGGTCCTGTTACTGCTGCCTCAAAGCAGACAAGTGGATGAAGAGGGAATTAGCATAAGGAGGGAAAAGTTTGCAATAATGCCCCTTTGCCTTACCAATTGAAGGGAAGACCTTCTGGAATAGGGAAGAAAAGTAAGAGTTGATAGTTTTGAGTTCCTTCTTCACATCTGCTATTACAGAGATGATCAATCTTGAACAGGATTGCTTATTTTGTCTGGGGCTCAATCTACCCACCAGGTAAATGAGTTTAATAATGCCTTCAGTGAGGTCCTTGTGACTCTTTGTGTGTGTGTTTTTTTTTTTTTAAAAGTGTTTTGAGATCTTCAGATGATCATGTAGCATGGGAGCAAGGCTCTACTGCCTTACAGCTGCTAAGGCACCTCTATGTTGGTTCCCAGGACTCTCAATTACTTCAAGATGCTGAGATCTGAATGCATTCTGGTTGAGTTCTCTGCAGATGGGCATCAAATACCCTGTTTCAGCAAGAGATTGTAGCAGGCAAAATTTATCTGAAAAGAACTGTATGTCCTCTCTAGGCATCAACCTCAGTGAAGCAAGTCTGCGTTTTGGGTTATAGACTATGATTAGAGTGTGATTAGGCCTTCTGCCCTAGCAGTGTGTTGAGGTAATGTTGAGTTTAATGATTTCCTTGGGAGTTTTGTTTCTTCACTTAAGCATTTCTTCCTCACCCAGACAGTCACAAAGCAGTGTTCGTTTCTCCCCCTATTCCTTCCTTTCCTCCTCTGCTAGTAGGGTTTTAATGTGTTTTTTGATTGTTTCTGCTTAATAGCTTCTTCATGCAGTTTAAGTGTGCGTGCTGTGGGTTAAAATACATTAGTGTTGTCACAGATTTGTACCAAAAAGGCTTTTGTTCTTGGCCCTGACCTTTACACGGCTTTTTTTTGAGCAACTCTTAAAGCTGGTCTCTGGTGTGTCATTGACAAACAAGCTTCCTTCTGGCTCCTGAGGTTAGGCCTGAATAACAACACCTTGGCTTAACCCTGGGGTCCTCTTAGTGGGCAGCCCGTTCTGAGGAGATGACTGAACTCCACAATGAGAGACCGGCAGACAGCAGTAAATTAGAGGTTAGCTTTTGAAAGTGAATCTGCACTTACTGGCCTACTGCAAATACTTACAGACAAGTTCTTGAGACCAGAACCTGTGTAAGCACATTCTTGATCAGAGAGATATTACTTCCCACTTATTGTAAAGTACTTGTTAGCACATCTTGTAATACTGGCAGACTCCATCTAGTTCAATTTCTTTTTCTTTCTGCTAGTCTTGTTTTCTGTCTTCCTTTCCTCTGAAGCTTTCCTCTTAAGGAAACTATTATCTGGTGAAATTGTGATCTGGTTATCTGGCAGGGAGGGTGTTATTTGGTGCTGGAAGTGCCAGCTGATACTCTAATGCAGTCTGTTCCTCAGATAGCCCTGCTCTGATGCAGGGGGTCAATCCCTGCATGTTAAGCAGTGGTGGCAAACCCCTTCATGGTTTCTTCATGTAGAAACAGTATACTGAGAAGCATATGGGGGAGGCTGAGGTGCAAAAACCCTTAATCCTAAAAATTACAAGTTGTTTTCAGTAAATCTTGTATCTGTGTGAGTTGCCCATTTTCTGCTCACCAAGCGGAGATGAGTTTCTCTTTCCTGGGTTGCCTTGCTGATAGATGCAAATGGGAACTACTGTAGCCTGAGAAATGATAATTTGTTGTTTCTGCTCCAGCTCTTGCAGAAAAGCCTCTTGGAGGGGGATCAGGAATCAGTCATCTTTATCATCCATCTCTCTCTAGTGCAATAACAAATCTAAGAGGAGCTCAGTCCTGCTCTAACCAACCTTGTTTCTAAACTGTAGGCGTGGCACTACTCAGCAGATCTGCTGGTGGGACAGCCATCGGAATCCAGCTGAAGATGATCTGCCTGAATGATGTTTGTTCTTGGTGCAAGAAATTCTGAGCTACTTCAGAGGAATCCTTTTGGATTCTGACTTCCACCCACCTACCTTGGATACATGCCAAGATGGGGCTTACTTTACAATTATTATCTGAGGGTCAGTAGATGATCTATGTTATAGCATGTTATCTTGGATAAATGGAAAGATAAATGTTTTTCTTGGTGACTCAAAGCTATTGTGCAGAGACAAATTCGCAGATAGGCCAGTAGCAAAGCAGTAGGGGATAAAGTGGCTTGCTTATTTATTTATTTTTAAGAGCTTTTTTCCTCTCTGTCTTTGCCTCTCACTGTGCTCTACAAAAAGCATCACGGTTGCATGTGGCAGCAAGCAGAGGAGCAGACCTGCTGTCTGACTGGAGCCGGGCCTCTGTCCTGTAGAGTGGGAGTGGATGTCCCAGCAGTCAGCACTGATAGTGAGAAGAGGTGTCTGAAGTTCCATAATAAATCCACGTGTGGTTCTTCTGTGTTGTTGTGTGGTATGTTTTTCGTCTGTTTGTTTTGTTTTAATTTAGAGAATGCAAGACTATATCTTCAAGCTTTTCCTGATAGCGTATGGTCATTACACCTACAAGTCTTCCCTTTCACTCTCCAGAGGAACCCAGTGGAACTGGGTCCTCTTCTGTCAGTTCATGGGCATTCATGGTTTAATCTTTCAGCACAGTTTGGTTGAAAGGTCTGAGCACTAGAGGTGTATCATGAAATCCAAAGGCAGAGGTTGAGCAGGAATGGGCAAGTGAATGGAAGAGGGCTTGCAAAGGGGAAGCAATTTTTAAACAAAGACAGCATGCACAAATCCCTGGAAACTAAATGGAAAAACAGATTACATTTGCTCTCAAATCTGTTCAATAATGGAACAGTAAGCAGCTGTTGGCCTGCCTCCCCTGGGTCTCTCATATGAGCAGACAGTCGCTAAATTATTAATTGTCTGCTACTGGAGAGTGACTGTAGAGTCAGTAGGACAGAACATGGCTTCCGGCAAGTAGCCTGGTGCTTTGGGAAGCAGCCCTTTCCCTCTGCCTTGATGTTTCTCCTTTATAAATGCATCTCTTTCCCTTGGCTATTCCTTTTTGTTGCATGATACCCACATGGGTATCAGACGGAAGCAGTGTAGCGTTAAGGTTGAGAGTTTGGTCGTGGTTCTGGATTTATTGTGTCACTGTAGCACCTGTCATGCCTTTTGCTCTGCAAACCCACAGTACTTCAGAGAGCTGTGAGACGGGATAGATGCTGTAGCTTTATCCTGTGCAGGGGAAATTGAGGCACAGAATTACTGTCATACAGATATGAAGACCACAGAAGTGTAACAGGCATCTTCCTGCAACATTTCTTTTGCTCAGAACTTCTGATCACTGGGATGGAGTCTGGAGATGGAGATAGGTGGTTTTCAAAGCTTGTTCTTTACCAAAGAATGTTCAGTCTCTCATTTCTTTAACCACAGGCAGTTTCAAACAGGAAAGTATTTTCCTGCTCATGGTTCCAGGCCTTTTGCAGCCAACAGTTGGCCCAAAGAGCTCTTTTTTTCTTTTTCTTTTTTTTTTCTTTTTTTTTTTTTGGCTTCTGCTTTCTGGTCGTCTCCTGGATTTATTTGCTCTATCTCTAGTTCCTATGCCCAATGCTTATTAGATCACAAAGGAGCCCTCCTTAGGCTACACAGATAATTTATGGTCCAACAAGCAGTATGGTTGAGCCTTGGGTGAAGGCCAGTATTTCAAATTTCCAGTCTTAATTGCTTTGTGTCTATCTTGAAAGAAAAATTGCTTTCTTCTGATCATAGCCTGACCTACAGGAGTATGAAGTGTCCTCTGTGTGTCACCTTTGCAAGAACACTAAGGACAGCCTGTTTAAAGCCTCAGCTGGTTTGACCAAATATGCAAGCCACACAGTGGAGATTTTTTTTTTTTTTTTTGCTTTCCCGTAATGTCTAAGCTAATGATGCTGGTATACTTGCGTGAAGAATTCTTAATTTCCCTTCCACAGAATTCCACCTGTAACTGCTGTTTTCACGCAGTATTGCCTCACAGTGGCTTGCTTGGTAACTCTTGCTCTGAGCACTGGAATGTACCTTCTGGGCAAGCTGGCCTTTTTTCAAGAAACCTGCCTTGTTTTGTTTTCTAAAGTGAAACCAACAAAGGAGAATGTTGTCTTTTCCACTAACACTTAGTGTAATTCATAACACTTCTGTGCTCGTAGGGGGATGTGGAAAGCCTTGAATTACAATAATTACCTACCTGTGTTTTTCACTGCCTCTCATCTAGGTGGTAGCTCAGGTTTAGGAAGCTGTAGTGACAAACATTTGTGGATTTTTTTCAGCTGGGAAAAAATATTTTGTTCTTTTCTCTTAACTTGAGAGCATTTTGCTGCTGAATCTGACTTTTCTTGCAGTGTTGTTATCCTTTTTTTTTTTTTTTTTTTTTTTTTTTTTTTTTGTCCCAGAATGGCAAAACATAGGCTGTCTACCTGCCACCTGTAGTGAAATTGCAGCTGTGGAGGGGAATCTGTTGGAAGTGGCTATTGGAGGAGGGGGTTACTGTGAAGAAAGATGACAGAAGTGTAGTTTTGCTGTCTGGAGATGCTCATCGGGGTAGCATTTTGTCGTGTGTAGTATCTCCAGATTAAACCCCAGGACGAGTAACATGTCATTGCCATCAGAGAATGACATGTATAACCCAATGTACATGTATCCTCATATACCTATTGGAACTGTGGCAACCTCAAGAAAAGATCATCTGGAGACTGCTTGTTGCTTCAAATCCCTAGGGGGCCTGGGAGTTACCCAATGAGATCTTACCTATGCTTTATTTTCATGAACTGCATTTTTTTTTTCCTTGTTACAGATGCTCAGCTCAGATCTGTGCTCAGTTTCTTGTGTCTGCAGCTTTCCTGCAATGGAGAGGGAAGGAGGGTTGGGCTTTCCTATTAGAAGGGCAGAAAGGAGACCACTGCCTCCGCCAGTCCTGGGTGCTACAGCTGGGTGGGCCATACTCATTTTTATGGGAGGGGGCAGGGCAGGTGTAGCTTACAGAAATAGTCAAAGTCTTTATGCACACTGAATAAAAATAACCTTTTATTCTGATAAACAGTGTATTAATAAAGCAGGGGACATTCTCTATTATTTACCGCTCTGCTCCCATCTTGGACAGTTTGTTTGGCCCAAGCAGAGGCTTTCCATGAGCAAAAGATTTTTCTGTGGCTCCCAGTTCATCCAGCAAATAGGATAAGGAAAGGGAGGCAGCTCAGAGGTTTAGTTTTCCATTGTGCCCCTCTAGGGAAAAGGAGAGTTAAATGGAGATATGAGGACTTGCCTTGCTTCACAGAGGAAATGGTCTCTTTTATGTGTATCTTGCCTGTGTTGATATTTGAAAGCTATTTTGGGCCACAACAGCAAATTTAATCCATGGTTTGTTCTCTCTAAAGTATTGTACCATAAAAACTCAGATCAATTCTGACAGCTCCAACTATTTAGATTGGAGAGAAAAGCCAAACAATGAATCACTCTGAATATTTACAGTTGAATTCATCCCAAGGTGCCTGTACTCACCTCACTCTGAAATGAAAGCATTATCCAGGATATCAGGAAAGGCTTAGAGGCTCCCAGCCCTATTCTCAGCTAGCATGAAGTGTCAGAGCTGTATCCCTGTCGCTGGGATGTGAGTAGCAGTCGACAGCTAATACTGCAGAGGGGTTGAAGAGTTCAGTGTGGTCCACGCACTCCCTTTGGGAGGCTTAGGGACGTGTTCCACACTCATTTTGGTGAAAGTCAAAGCTCTTGAAGCAGAGTAAATATAGGTTTCTCACTTCCTCAGAGCTGAAGCTGGCATAAAGTGGGGAAAAGATATGTTCATAAATAATTATACAGTAGTCAATTTTCATCAGTCTTGGGGGGGGGGGGAAGCAAAACTCAGAATGAATTCCCTTAGAAATCTTGTCATATTATTACTTATGATCGTGATTTCATATGCAGGTATCTGTTCAAATCTGAGCTCAGTTTCCTCCTTCTTGTGGTCTTCAGTTGAGATGCACCATTTCTCCGTCTCAGCTGGCTAATCTCTTTTCAGGTTTTTTTGCCTGTTGCCCATTACCACAGTATCTTATCCGTTAAGTTGATGGCAATTGCGGAGTCCTCTGCAGCTTTTATGGGCTTCATAATACTTCCTCACAGGGAGCTCAGTCTGTATTGGCTGTTGCTGTCATTCTCTGAAATATTGCTGTCATTCACATATGTAATGTCCTCAGTTCCCAAAGGATCTACAACCAGTGTGCTAACTATAAATAAACAAAGCGATTGCTTTGCTGCTAAACTGCAGCTGTCTCCTAAGTAAAGAAAAGTAGTTGCATGGCCAAGTTATCAGCAACAGTGTTTTGTCTGTTTATTGTGAGAGATGACAAGCTTTTGGTCGAAGACAGAGAGAGAAACTCTTTCTTTTTTTAACGGACTTTCCTTTCTAAAGTGCTTTTTGTGCAGGGATATTTAGAAGAAATAAAAGGTTATGTGTAGACTCTCTTAAGCATCCTTTTCCTTTTCATAGACTTAAATCATAGAATTGGTAAAGTTGGAAAGGACCTCTGCAGATCATCTAGTCCAACCCTCAGTCAGGGATTGAACCCGTGACCTTGGTGTTATTAGCATCACGCTCTAACCAGCTGAGCTAAACCTTTTTCTCATTCTTAGTTCTCTGTCCTGTCCTAGCAATGGAGAGATCACCTTTCACTTTCCTGGGGAGAATGTCACCAGGGTCCATCAATGTGTCCCTGAGTGGCCTTGCTGAAGGAGGGCTTCTGAGGGTTTTGGAGCAGTGGCTCTGCGCTGGGTCATTTGCTGCTGAAGGTGAGGTTCAGGTGCCTCCAGATGTGGCATGTTTATTTCATTGGCTTGTGTGGGAAGAACCATCATTTGTAACTGATCTGTTGTTTTTTGACTAAATAAGGCAAACAATTTCCTGCTAACTGGAAAAAATTGTTCAATTTATGGCTGACCAGCCACCAATTCCTTTTGAGATCTGATGGACGTGGAGCCATTACCTATGATTAGAAAGAAAAGTCTGATAAATATTCCACTCAAGAACACTAAAGACAAGTAAATGAAAGTCAGAATATGCTAAAGAAACCAATTGTTTGTGAAGCAGATGAGGGAATAGCTAGATGAAGCAAGAGTATGAGAGTCTATGTCTCAAATTGAGAAAACTTGTATAATCTAGGTAGCCGATGGAGCACATGTTGATGGAACATATCCGCAGAGTAGGCAGTAGAGACAGCAGTGTCTTTTGTGCATTGTTTGGTGTTTAGTAGCAAGGGGTTTGTCCCTGGGGCAATGTAGTGTAAGACATAGATCCTCTAAATGACTGGCTCAACCTAGTGTGGTTGTGCATTATGTGTAGTCTCATGATCTCACAACCTGGGGTTTAGGGTATAATATTTATCTCAGCCTGAGTGATCTTCAAGCTACATCTGGGGGAGGCTATAAGTAGTGTACATTAGATCATTGTGCAAAGAAAAGCAAACTGTATACCTCAATATTTTTGGAGTTGGTTATCCAGAGATAAGTGCCTGAAGCCCACAGTTCAGTGAGAGAACTCCAGTGGGCTGGTTTTCATGTTAATTGTGAAACAGAAAGGCTTCTGCCTGTAAGACCTAGTTCCAAAAGACTTGGCCTTTTGCGGAAGGAAAAAGAGGCAGTAGGACAAGTGACAAGGTAGGAAGGAGGAGAAGGAGGTAGTAGGACGAGTGATAAGGTGGGAGGGAGGAGAAAGCTTCCAGTATTACTGCTTCCAGTATTACTACTTAGTCCCTTACTGTGCTAGCTTCAACTGTCTGCAACATCCTGTTAGGAAACTATGAAGCCTTGACAGAGCCGAGGAATAGAAGCCAATAGCTTGGAGCAGAGAGTGCTGCTGTTTTGCGTGGCAGAGAGAATACCTTTGAGCTTTTAGTTTACCTAAAATATTTTGTTTTCAAACTTCTGTCAGGCATGCATTGCATTTTGAAGAGCACTCAAGCTGTGAGTATCTGAAAGCCTCTCCCTTTGGACAGAAACTCCGTGGAGTGAATGTTTTTGAGAGTGTCTGGGTAGTTTAGGAGCTTAGGATGCACTGATGTAGGGGGCTAGATTTGTGAAGCTGTTAAGGCATGGGTGAGTTGAGTCCCTACTGCACAATAGAAGGAACAGAGGCAAATGATTTTGAAAATCTTACTGGATGTTTATTTGCCTTAACACTCTTCAAAACTACTCAAGACACTTGTGGAATTAGACCTTGTAGACCAGGTTTTAACACCCATCTAGATAGAAGTATTTAGTTATGCGCTTAATTCTCATTAAACTCAACAGGATTGAAGCCCTTTAAAAAGTAATTATGTGGCTTAACTTGAAGATCTGAGCCCAAGGGCCGCTATCTACTTAAGGACTCACAAAATGTCATAATGTAAGCTGGCAACAGTTGGGCTCCCTGGGCTCTCTGCAGCCAGGGTAAGAGGGGAGAGAGGTCTTTCCTGGGAGTGATTTGGAGCAGGGGCTGCCTTTGAGGGGCTCTGAACTTCAGGTTGGAGGTGCCTGGCTCTCTCCAGCCTGACTCTAGCTGCCCTTGGCTAAAATTAGTCTTTGTGGATAACTCCTTGGGGAGTTTCTAGTTCTCCTTAAAGTTCTTACATTTAACTGCTAAGGATTTTTTTAGTGAATCAAAGTTGCCGGAGGTAGGAGAGGTATATTCATGGGACCAGAGCAAAGTTACCTGATGACTGAAGAAATCTGGATTTACTTTCGGATGTAGCTTACTGAACTTCTCACCAGCAGCTCCTTGCATGACTGTAGCCCCTCTCTAAGGGAAGAAAATGCCATAGAGCTGGAATAATGAGTTTTTTTTTTCTTTTGCATCCTGCAATGCACTCAACCCTTTCTATTGTCCTGCTGCTGCCAAAGAAAGCCACAATCCCTTTGGACTTCTCAAATTCCAACCGACTTCACTGTTGTCGGTGGCTGAATCGAGGTCAGGGTTGGAGCACGGCTCCCTGTTTACCAAGCACAAGATCTGCCTAAATGGACCTACTTGGAGCTTGTCTTCACTGCTGCTGGGTCTCACTAGGTGCACTTGTGTGTGATATAAGCCTTTGTTGCCTCTGGCAAGATGGGAAGTGTCTGCTTCCAGTAGTCCTTCCATCACTTGCACGAGTGATTTCTTGCCCCAGGCAAGAACCTGTTCTGGTGATAAGGTACAACCTTGAATGCATGCGCATCTGTTTTATCTGCTGTTTGTAGTGCTGACTGCAGGGAGCTCTGATGCTTTTTGGCTTGGCATGTTTTTTTCCTTAATCAAATAAGACCTGTGAACCTTCCTACCAAACCCTGCTGCTGGCTTCCAGTTAAGGGCATGCAGTCTTGGGGCCGAATCCGTGCTCCTGGCTGCTGTACTTGGGCAGACTCTGCAGCGTGTGTTCTCTGGGGATGGGCAGCTGATGTCCGGCTGGTCCCTCTAGAGGTGTTGAAAGAGCAGCATGTTGTGTTGCCTCGCTGGGACTGAGGCCCACAGATTTTTGCTAGGCAGCAAGGCTTGTATATGGGATTTTATTCTCTGCTGTCTTCCTGTGTGAATTGCTTCTCCTTTTTTGTGCCTGAGTTTCTTCTCCTAGGCTTGCTCTGCATGTGCCTGTGCAGCTGGTCTTTGGGGTTATGACTGTATCAATGCAGCATCTTGTACAAGAGATCTTTGGTACTGGATTGCAGAGCTAGATATCAAAGTGCTGTTAAAACTCTGGGCACAGTTTAAAGCAGTTACGTAAGACCTTGCAAATATCTACTGTGCATTTGGATCCACATCTGAATTGGAAGCCTCGGGAGTGGAGATTTTAATGGCTGAACTCACGTCAAGACGGACAGTGTTAACAAAGCTCCTGACGTGCTTTTCCTTAATCCAACATCTGTCTGTGAAGGCCACAGATTTCACAAGTGGCACTGGCAAGGGAGAGGAGACATGGGTGGGAGCACAGGGCTAGGAAAGTGACAGCTCAAACCAAAGAAAAGAAAAAAAATGCCTGAAAGTGTGGATGAATTGCTGACATGCCATGTTTATCCTGCACGGATTACATAGGGAGAGGCACTTGTTCAGTGTTTTGGTGTTTGTGGTTTATAGGACTTGAAGTCCCACCTCAGCAGTGAAGTGCTAAAGGGGGATATACACACATCAGCAGGAAATTGTAAAAAGTGCTGTTAAAGTGCTTGTTATTCACATGTTGGGAGGAGAAGGGTAAAGAGTTCACCATTACACTGTGGGGTGAACCTGGGCTAAACCTGTTTCTGCAGGGATTGAACAAAGGCAGAGGGGCGTTCAGTCGCAGCAACTGTACTAGAATAGCAGGAGCAGTGTGTGATCCTCCTCCTTGGGTAGAGATCGGCCTTGGGAAGCCCTGGTCAGCCAGGCCCTGGGAGCTCTGCATACAAAGCTCAGACAGCTGAAGGTTTAGGCTCATCAGTGTTAGTGGTAGGGGTGCTGCTAGATGTTGGACAGCTAGAAGCTCCTTATGCTAGTTGGCACTGAAAAAGAAGCTGAATTTGGATTGAAAAATCTCATTCAGGAAAAACCTGTCCCCACACTGGCCAAGTTGCTGTGGCTGCAACAATACTGAATAGTTCTTAGTCTTTTCCTTTTATCTGGTGCCTTTTATCTGGCAAGGATATCTACTTGATAAAAGTAAGCTAGGTTTTCATATTTGTTAAATGTGGGGGGTGCCCATTCTGTGTGAGACAGGGGCTCTGTTTCCTGTTTTTTCCCTTCTTTTCATCCTTGGAGGATAATTGCTGCTTCTGACTGGATTAGGAATTGTGATGAGAAAATCTCTTCTGATGCAGCCCTAGCAGTGACAGCAAATAAGGTTTTGACTCAATGACATACTCTTCCTCTGCTCTCTTTCTACCTGCCCTTCTGCAGGCACAGGAATGCTGTGTGCATTCCTACCACCTCCCAAGAACAGCTGGAGAGGGGGCGGGAAATGGCAGGACCTCTTTCTGTCCCTAGGAGCGCTCCAGCCAGCGCAGACAGTGCTGGAAACAGCTGCTCATGTAAGTCATCAGCAAACTGCTGATTGCCTGGAGTGGCCGCAAGGCAGGACGGGAGCAGTCCGTTGGACAGGTGTCTCCATGCCATCGTACCTTGCACGGTGGCACAGCTTACTGGCTCGGTGCTCTGGGCTGCTCCAACAGGTGCAGTTGAGGCCGGATATGATAAAATCCGAGAGCAATGTTCTGAGCTGGCTTTGCGTCCAGTCAAGAGCCTTGCTGTGTAGAGCGCAAGCAAAATGCTTAATTTGCAGCCATTGATTTATTGTGCTGTTTGCGCGAATGATATTACAGTAGGCTATAAACTGGTTTACATTCTCTGATACTAAGCTCCCATAACGTCAGTGTCACAGAAGATACCACTGCTCACTCAGAGCAATGCCAGCAGTAGTCTGCAAAATGCCAGCTGCAATTGAAAATAATGGGTCACAGCCTCAGCTGGTGTCAGCCAGGGTAGCTCCGCACAAGTCAGTGTTTGGTTAGGTCCTCATCTGCTCTTGTGGAGGGATCTGGCCTGCCAGGTATGTGATGAGAAGTCCTCTTCACTAACTCAATATTCTTGCAGGCTGTATGCTTAGAAAATTGGGTACAGCTCTTTTTTGTTGACTGAAGAAAAATGTTGTCCTGGATGCAAAAAGGTGTGGAGAAAGAGGTGTTCCCATTTATTTTGTGCAGTAGTATGGAGGGTTTTGTTCAGCCTAGATTCTGTTAGGGTTCATGGAGGGGATCTGTTCACTCTCTGGCTCCCAGTACTATATGCTCATCTTTGGGCCTTTCCTGATGACAGACTCTCTGTCTGACCTGCCTACTCTGTATTTTCTGTTTGCTGCCCTCAGAGCCCTTCCCCAATGGATGTACAGGCCGTTTTTTGTTCCTAGTGCCTCAAATGCTGTGGTAACGTAAACCTTTTGGCCACCGCGGGCATGTAAATAAGGAAAAAAGAATTTCTTTGTGTGGCTGGTGATCAGAGGTAGGGAGCTCAGAGTTTAACAGGCATTTAAAACAACGCTTGAAATTCTTGATGATCTTTTATCATTGCTAGCTGCTCCTGCCAACTCTTTGGAAAGCTGTGGTCTGTGTATTACATTTATTGTGGCTCCATTTATGACAGCTTCTTGGAGATGGAAAGGGAACTCGTGGGGCAAATGCTGGATGGTGGCCAAAGAAAGGCAGTATACACCAGGAAGAAGCTACAACTCATTCAATACAATCCATAGCAGCAGAAAAAATGTTGATGGTGTGAGAAAAGCTTTTGGAGGTCAGTGATGAGAGATGGCTTGTCAAACACAGTTATTCCAATTTTGAAACAATTCCTTCTGTCCCTCCCTCTGTGGGAAGCTCTCCAGGTATGTGAGCCTTTGCAACATGTTCTCATGTAAAATGCTTTGGATGCATGATTTGCTTTGGATGATTATATAATGGGATACCTCAGAGAAAAATGACATTAATCTTTGAACTGCACAAGACTTTATTGCTCAAGGGAAGTCCTTGAGTAACAGCTGTGTTAGCTGTTCATCCTGGAAACTGCAGGCAGGTGGGGAGAGGCTGTTCTGATGTGAATGAAACCTTGAGGCTGAGCAGAGGAATTGCTCATTCGGCACAGGCAGTACAGACTGCTGGCAGCTCAGTCTTGACAAACTCAGCCCAGGTGCAACTGCAGTCTTCTGCCTTCTTAATGGTCCCATGCTGGGAGTCATGGAGGAACTGATGGAGAACAGTGCTTAAATACTGACAAGGCCTCAGTCAAGAGAGGAGTTAGTGGGCAGGTAGAGCTCTTTCTTTGCAGCCTGCCTGTTACCTCTTTCCTTGGATGCTCTGTGCAGTGCATTGTGCCCATGTGTGGGTGGATTTACAGGCTGGGTGGGAAGAAATTGAGACCTCATTGCCTTTAGCCCTGCAAAGTCCAGCTGGATAAATTAACTAGTTCCCTGTTGCTCCTGGTTGTTGTCCACTTGCTGCGTGGGACTGCACTGGGGGCAGGAGGTGCAGAGGACATCTCCACTCCTGTTGAAAAGGGCTTTGCTAGAGGAGCTGGAACAAAGTGGTGGAGCAAGGCTGAATGCAAGTCTATAGCCAAACGATAGGTGCTGATCTGAGAGCAGGTTCTTGCTTCCCTCCCTACTTTGCAGGTCAGCTGATTTACTAAGTAACTATTTAATGTCATATTCAGGAGCAGAGACGAGAGTGTGGGACTCCTTTTCCAAAACGAGGCTTTGAAGAGCATCCCTGCTGACAGCATATTAGTCTGAGAAATGGTACCTCAGGTCCCCATGACCATACTACACTCCTGTGAACTGAGGAACCCAGAAATGCTCACTTCTTTTGATGCCTTTTCCTCCTGTGTGGGAGGCAGGTTCATTAAGCAAAGCAGCTTCCTGGCACAGGGGCAATGGGGCTGCTGCTGGGGAGAGGATTTCCTGGTGTGTAGCAGAGCCAGGGCAGGCTGCCTCTCTTAAATCTCTGCCCTGTTAAACAGGATTGGCTTGTTTGCGAGCAGGCAAAATGCCCTCCTAACACATGGGCATTAGTGTAAGCGGATGAGGCCGCCAAGACATCATTGCTGATCATTAACTGTGTTTATAAAGGCAAGGCTTGGAGCCAGGAAGGCCCCACTGATCCAGTCCTGCTGTTGTAGCTGAGCCAGTGGTGGTGGGGGCAGGGGGCAGTGTCAGTAATTCTGCTCCCAGCTAGATTAACTTCTAAACTAAAAAACCCCGATGCAAGTCAGGTCTAAGGCTCGGCTTTTTGCCTTGCCAAGTACATGGTGGGGATGATCTGAGCACTGTATTCGGTGAGTGGGCGTGTGGGAGATTCCCCATCTCTTGCAGGCTTTCCCTGCTGCCTAGTACCTGGGGCTTCACCCCAAGGGCTGCCCACCTGCCCTCTGGCTGACTGGGGATAAGAATGGGGCTGTGCTGGTGCCACTGCTGCGTGCATTTGGAACTGACTGCCCCAGCGGGCAGCGTGAAGGGAAGGAGGGAGTTTTTGACACAAGCAGCTGTTGCAGACTAATCCTTCCTCTAGCTGCAGGATGGTGCAGCCTCTGAATTTTTATGAAAGTGGACTTTTACAAATCTCAGCATAAGGGCCTCTTATCTCTTTGCTGCAAGATGCTAGAGACTGAGGTGGCTCCATTGGGGTGTGGATCTGGGCCCTTTCATGGACAGTCGGCAGTGGCAGGCAGTACTCTGGGAGGAGCTGAATGTGCCTGTGTTCTGCCCAAGTGCTCTGTGAAGCTGGAAACAGGCACAGCAGTCAGTTTGCCGGCTGTTGTCATGCTGCTATTGACATCTGCTATTGCTGATGCTAACGATGTGCTGAGCAGTAATGCTGCCTGCTTCACAATAGACTCTCAGTGAAGTTCATCTGGGTGGAAAAGCTCTAAAGGGAGCCAACACCTGCTTTCAGAAGTTCATGAACTTGCTTCAGTTTCAGTATTCCTGGAGCCCAGACCAAGGCCAGAGCCATTAGATGCAACAATACTGGAAAAAAAAAGACAACCTCAGCAAGAACAAGACCTTTTCTCAGCATCCTTCCACCCGGTTCCTTATAAAGGAACCTAGTGGCAAGGATTTGGGGGAGGGTGGGAAGGGACCTTTAAATGCAAAAAACCTATGCCCTCAGTAGTCACTGTACATGATATTTTACTATATGGTGTTATCAAAGTCAACTCCATCTTAGGTTTGAATTAGCTGTGGGCACATGGGAGAAAAACACTAAATGCCAGCTTTGGCTGCTTGACAGAGGAAGTCACTTTCTCCAGTCTGGAAAAATCATTTGGCTTCAAGTCAAGCCTACCACTTGAACTTTCAGGATCTATTAGTAGAAGCTGAGTAAATGTCTCCTTTCACTCTAATCCATTATTTTCTAGCTTATCAGATAGCAGCCAGCAGTAGAAATACTGAAAATACTACAGGTTAAAAGGTTGAATATCCAGCACTGTGAGAGGCAAAAAGGCATTAAGAAACTTTATTTAAATAAAATCTGCTGTTGTAAAAACCAACAGCCTGATCAGGCTGTTGTAAAACCATTATTAAAGAGCAATACTTTTGCCTTTTGGGACTTCTGGCATGATTGATGGAAGGACCTGGTGTTTCTATTAGAACAGGTCACTAAATATAATTTGTCGTCCCCCCCCCCCCCCAAAGAACTGTACACCCATTTTTTCCTTCTAATGATAACTTCCAGATTTCCTAGTCTCTGCTTTCCTGGATTGTCTGAGTGGTTGGGTTAGGAATGGCTAGATTGTTGTAACTGTTTAAAATAATTGCCTAGGCTCTTTGCCAGCTTAAGTGAAATAATACCCTGTCACTTGGTAAAGGACATGGGTGTTCATGGGAACCCACTGAGTGGTGCATCTGCTGGAGCCCAGAGTACAAACAGCACTTTCCTCTGAGCTTCTGGTACGTGGAGAACGTTGTCTATTGTCAGAGAGGGGCAACCACTGCTATCACTTTCCCAGTGGGGACACTGTTGCCAGAGCACTTATGGGAGCAGTCAGTGTGACCACAGGACAGCAGAAAGGAGAAATTAGTAAATATGGAGAGCCTCTGCCTTTCCAATGTGGTGTGCATACTGAGTGCAAAGTGATTTCTTACCTCATTCAGTAACAGGAAAGAAAAGGCTTATTTCCAGCTGTGATTTCTACTGGAAATCAAATGCTGCTTTGGCAAGGAGTTAGCATGGCTCTTTGAACATCTGCTAGTGATGGATGGTACTCAGAAAAGGTGTCGCAACCCATAACATGCCTGAATTGTGACAACAAAAGGTTTCTTCATCCATGCCTGTCTTCTCTTTGGCAGCGTTTGCACATATCATTCCTGAGGTTGAGATCATTCATGCTGGAATAACTTATAAAGCATCATTTTGCCATAGGGATTTAAACTCGTCTTCTTCTGCAACCTTAAAAGGAAGGAGCTGCAGGCAGGGTACACAAACTGATGAAAACTGCAGTTTTTTTAACATTCACTATTTTTACCATATTTTAATTGGATATAGATAACTTAATAATCTGTAAGTATCTTGGGCAAGGATGCACAAGCTGAAATGTAGGCATCCATTTTCAATATTCTCTTGAAACAAGAGGCAATGGAGTCAATATTCAGCACTTTTGAGAGCCATGCTGTATTTCTGGTGTCTAGGGACTGTTTTAGGATTGCAACTGCAGTTGATTAAAAAAAAAAAAAAAAAAAAAAAGGCTCCAACACTTTGCTCCTACATTGTTTACTTCACATTTTTATGACAATTTTTTTCTGCAAACAAGGCAACATAAGCAGACTCTATTATGCTAGTTACTAATGAGCAGATGTGAACAGAAATGAAACATTAAAGTAAGCTGCTGCTTTCCTGTCTCTGTGCGGTCAAGAGACAGTATTTGCTGTACTCGCACTGTGTTAGGACTAGATGGCGCTGATCTAGTTTCCCTCTTCTCCTGGCAAGTGCAAAAAATGTTTCTTCCTGTACAATGCTTTTCTTCAGCACCCTAGGCTGAGGGGGAACCCTGGTAGTATATGAATCCATTAGATCCTCTTTGATTCTTATGTTTGGGCTTTGCAAAAGGACCTCTATGCTCCTAAAGTCTGTAGCTATTACAGACAGTCATTTCTTCCATGAAAAGCTATAGCATAGATGGTTACTGGATCCCTTGCAGGATCTCCTCCTGCATGCATCAGAAGGGTTAATGGAGCGTGCATCTTAGTGGTGACAATTGTTCATGTTGAGGGAAGGAGAGGAGTCAGCCTGGTGTGCGATGGGTAAGTGGAAGTTGCGTGAGGAGGCTGACAGCACAGCACGTGAAATGGAGAGGATCTTTCAAGACAACCATGTACTGTCCTAAGTAGAGAATAGAAAAAGTGCTCTCCTAAGGAAAATGCTGGCCTTCACCCTTCACTTGAAAGCACCCTGGCTGATGTGGTTTTTCCCTGCTGGTGCCTTGTGGAGCATCAGGGTCTAGACAAAGCCATAACTTTCCGAACTCATGTTAAAAAGAGAAGAAAGGAAGAGAAAAATCAAAGTTACTTTCTCATGTTCTTCTAGGCCAGACTTCATTGTGCATTTAGAGCAAGCAGACTAGTAAGTCAGGAATACAAGGACAAGTGACTGGCCCATGGGCTCACAGCCCCAAATCAAAGTATTGCTTCTTCATACCTCTTGCTTGTGGTCTGTTTTCTCACTGCTGCTGCTTCAGAGCAGTGTTAAGTACTACTACTAGAGAGGGAATGGCTCAGCCTCTACAGGGGGTAGGTAAAATATATTCTTCAATGCACACTTGCTGCCAGTCTTGTTCTCCTGAAGGTGGAACATCTATTATTATCACGGGAAGGTGAGGGGTATGCAACTGTGAGATATAATTCACCTTGGTAGAGGCCTCCAGCCAGAGTCATCCATCTCTGCATCACTGTGGAGGAAGGAACACAGCTCTGGCTGGGAATAAGTAGAAGGAACTGTTAACCTCTTCTGGGTGATATTGGCTTAGTGCTAACGCATTGGCTCTGTGTTGGCAAATGGGAAACTTTGGTCTTGGTTCAGGTGGTATGAGCCAGGAGCATATCCTACCTAACTGGAATAGCTGATCCTAAGAGCCACCCCTGCTGTCCCCGGAGTGGGGAGTTGTCATGGATGTTGGCAGCTGAAAACCTTTGGATAAGTCCTTGATAAAGTTTTATTAGGATGTCCATTCCTATGTGCTTAAATAACATTTGAAAATGGGAGTTAAGTGAATAAAGAGCTTCAGTACTCTTGTTCCATTGTAATCCATGTCTGTTTGATTAATAGATAGGAAAATAATTAACTGGCACATAATTTCCTGTCATTCAGTGTTTTTGAAAGTCTAGGCCTATGGATTATCCTGGCTTTCTCGAGGGTTATCAGTTTCTCATGTCCTTGAGAGTAAATGCCAAACTGTTCAGGCTTGGCTGAGGCATTGTCTTTACTTGCCAAGGACTTCAGAATATGCCTAAGGAACAGAGCAAGAGAGAAGAGGGAGAACAGACAAGTAATTCTGACACACTTTAGTATTCCTGGCGGTACTGCTGCCATCAGCTGTTCTATCAGCTTTCACAGCCCATGCTATAATTAAGATCTGTCAACACTGATAAAAGGGAGAACATTCAGTCAACTAATTAAGTATCGCTTTAATACTCTAATATTTAAATTCAGGTTCCTAAATCAGCAGAATAATAAAATGTTTTATGTCTGCTTAAATGGCAAGGGAACAGAATGTGAATATCTCAATAGTAGATTTAATTATCAATCTGTCTTGCCCCCATGGAGTAGAGCTGATTTTACTGCCAGCGAAGTGGAACCGCAATCCTCCGGTGGCTGCGGGAGATGAACGCGGAGGTATGAAGCCGGCCTTAGAGGAGGCTGGGGAGCTGGCAGGGGCTGTGTCTTGGAGGAAACTAGGTAACCCCAGCAGCCCAGCTGGAGTGGGAAAGACTTAAACTTGAAGATGCTCAGGAGGGAAGGAGACAGGCTTACTGAGCAGAGGAAGGGAAATGAAGCTTAGCAGTAGAGAGAAGATAGGAGTGTTTTTATCACCTAGGCAGGATTCAGAGGGGCTGCAGTCAGAGAGGTACGACTGGGGATTACATAGGCTCACAGCCTGTGATCTGAATAAAATGGGGACAGACGAGGTAGATGTGTGATGTCAGCGTGCGCAAATGGCTTCTAGCGAGCTAGCAGTGGTAGAGGTAGCAGAGGCACTCGGAGGACAGCACGCATCTGCCCCCTAGCAGCAGCAGAGGCACGTTTGTCCCTGCTGGTGCCTTGTTGCAGGGATCTGACCTCATGTTGGCTGGATGAAGGTAGTTTAGGAGATATGCCTTGTGTTGCAGTTGCACCTGTGCAGACAGTGTCAAAAAGGCTCTGCTAAGTATTCATGCAAGCAGCATGGGCTTAGGGCAAAATATACTGCTCGCCCTTCCCCGCATTTACAGATAGGGTTGTGCTACTTTTGGTCTGGTATTTTAGCTGATGTCATTTTCCTGTTATTTTTAGTCAGTTTTTCCTTTACTCTTAGGTTGCAGGCTTTGCTTAAGCAACAAATCTAGACTGAATGCCAGTTTTTAACTGCAGCATCAGCAGATTCCTTTTTGTCCCTTCAGAGCTCGCTATGGCTAGCGGTAGCTCTGACCCCTGGTAAGAGGGAGGGATGAAGTGCTCTTGTGTGTGTAATGGAGGTGAATGGATACCTCCTAAGGTGGATTTCTAGCCTATGGACAAGACTAAGATCCTGGTTTTTTTTTGTTTTTTTTTTTGTTTTTGTTTTTTTTTTTTGTTTTTTTTTTCCTGTGTTTATCTGCTGTGCTTGCTAAAGAGCAGCTGTAGATGTGTACTTAACTGCAGACTGTCTCGGACTTGTTGGTCTTGTGGTTGTCAGCTCAGAAAACAGCCCTCTGGAATCTCAGCTGCGTCCTTTTTTTTATGTGCAAAGTCAGGTTTACGCAGTTTATCACAAATGTATCAGTATTTTGCTAGCCAACTCTCATCACTCTAAAGAAGTTGTTGTACTTGTTAGCAATATTGATGCATTGCTGGTGAAGCCCCCATCACAGCACTTTTTAGTTGCCTTCTTCCTCTTATTCCTGGTCTTTATCACTTGGCTGCTGGTAGGTACAGGCTGCCCTGCAAAAGAGCCTGGGCCGTGGGGAGCGAGCTAATGCTCTTCTGTAAAATGGAGCCTCTAACTCCAAAGTCTGTGGGTCCTCCCTTATGTCCTATCTGTTGGCTGTATTGCAGTTTAGATGATATTTCTTCAAACTTTTCCAAGCTGGTAGCTTCATGCCTCCTCGTTTCCCCTGTCTCTGCATTATATTATTGAAATAACCCAGCTGTCCAGCAGCAGTGCACAACAGCATGAGAGGCATGCTCCTCTGAGTGCATTGGCTACCTCAAGAGCAGCAGTATGTTTTCTTTGATGCTTTTACAGGCCTTATGACACTCAGGTCACAAAAAAACACCTTGGTATATGGCTGTAAACAATGTGTTTTCCTGTTCAGTGGCCCAGTCTTTGCAACAGAGAAGAAAAAAGCTGAAGAGAGAGAATTTTGTCTGATTTGGGCCAGGTGTTAAGTTGAGCAAACACTTCAGCAGGCCTTGCTTCAATATTAACTTTGCTTTGTCCTTTTTGTGTTAGCATTTTGTGAATATTTTAGCAAGGACATTACAGGCAGCAGTGTTCATGGGGAAGGAAAACATTTGTTGAAAATTAATCTCCTGGAGGACTGCAGACTTAGAATATGAGTATTTACACTAGAACCTTGATGCTGACTGCTGTACTTATCCTGTCAAGAAACACAAACAGTTGAATGAGCCATGGACCCCATCAAAACTAGTGAAATTTTGCAGGTATGGTAATTGTGACTACAATGAGTGGGGTGCTGCTGCTGATGGCTGTGATCTGCTGTGAGCTAGAGGCAGTCAAGGACACCAGGCTCTGTGCTCTTCTGAGGCTCACAGCTTGAAAGCTGCTCTCAGAAATTACGTGGGGTGGAAAAATGCTTGAAAAATCAATTTGGAAGATCCCAGTTTGTTCACTCATAATTTGCAAACAGAAGAAGAGGTGAAATTCATCAAGGAAATAAATCATTACAAATGATTTGTTCAGCTGTTGTAGGGAGATGATTTATCAATATTGATCTATTTGTAATTGTGAATATCTCCCTGTGGAAATTGGGTGCCATATGAAGTGTTAGGTATCTGAAATCAAATGAATAAGCTTGCCTCATGTTTCACACACACAATATGAAGAACACTTGAGCCAAAGAGCAGAAAATATCTCGATCTCCATTTTGCAGCCAGGCTGTAGAAGTATTAAATGCCTTGCCCATGGTCAAAGAGAGTCTGATTTTTGGAAAAGAGCAAAGAGAGCGGATTTTGGAAAGGAAACAAAGTCAACTTAGTCCGAGTCAAATGCTTTAGTTTGTGTGACATAGTCCCAGAACAGGAATTATTGGCAGTTAATGCAAACATTCTATTTGTGTGCTATAGAAACCTCATCTTTGCAAAACTGAAGGTTTTATCTGAACACTCCAGTTTTGAGGAAGTGGCAAAATCCTGTGTAATTTGCACTGCAGAATGTTGAAGGAGTGTTTGTACTTGAAATTTCTTATTTCCCTTGTGCCACCTTCTGGTCACTTAGGCCTGGATTTGTGCCACTAAGTGCTTTTTGGAGGTACTCTAGGTCACTCTTGACTGGCAGGAAGAGGAATACTCTCCTGTTTTCCCTCCCCACTACCTCACACTCCACTGTGCTCTTCTACCTGCTACTTTCTGATAGGGTCTGTCTGGCACTTGACAGACCCTATTGCCTATTTGTCTTTGCTCTGTGGTAATTTTCTGCTGTTTAGCGAGTTAAACCGGCTCGTGGAGAGGTTTAAGTGACAGAACTTTCACAGTGTGAGGAGAGGAGACATGTAGATGGAAACTGAGCTTGGGCGATGAGGGGTGGAAATGGGAGGTTCTGCCTTTCACCAGTGTGTACTGAATGTCAGCTCAGTGGGTCTTGTGAAAACATGCTATAGGTAAAGAGCACAGCTGCCTTCAGCTTCCTATAGCACAAGGAGAGTCAGGCACCTCCAGAGGGCTGTTCAGTTTTTAGTTAAGTACTGGAAGTTGGGGTGGATGAACTTGGGTGCTAATGCATATCACCATCAACAGCTATGCTGAACATTGATCCCAGGGCAGTTGTAGAAGTTATTTTGAATTGAGCAGCCAAGGAGATGGTATCTCTGGAAAAGAAATGTCAGAGTCATACGAGAGAATTTGTATACAGGACAGGCATGGTTAGTATCCTTTCTCCTTCTCTTGGTGACTTTGTGTCGCTATTTATTTTAGGCGGGCTATAGCTGCTGTTACTGTGCAGCTCCAGCATGGATGTTTCATAGCAAGTGATTTTTGGTCTGTGCTGCCTGAGTGTTTCTGTCTCAGTGAGCAGATAAGGATGACCGGCAGAAGGGCAGGGGTTATTTATTTTAAAATAGAGAAATATGGCAATTTTATACCCTCCAGTTCCTTCTTGACAACTCATCCTCGCACATCACGTTCCAGTGAGTGACAGCAACCAGAGGCTATTCATAAGAGCAGCGTCTCAGCATGTAATAATCATAATTACATGAAATAATAACTATCTAAAGGGCAGCACGATGAGTGACAAGCCAGAGAATATACCTTGGCACCTGCCAAAGATGTACTAAACACACACAGGAATTTTCTCCAGGATCCTGTCACTTCATCAACTAACAGAACCAGCCAGAGTTAATAAAATTGCTCCAACAAAGTCGAGTAAGGTTTTTGCCTTTCTGTCAGGCACACCACTGTAACACAGGTTCAGAGTCGCTGAACAGTTTGATGGAGATCTAGCAATGTTTTTATTGTTACTATTTCTGGCCATAGTTAATTTGAGAAGTTCCTCTGCATGGAGCTTAATCTGATAATTATTAACAGTAATAATAATAACTGACAAAGTGGAAGTGGGAGCAGGCTTTGGGGAACTGACTGCAACGCTGGAAAGGTTTGATGTTTTCTTTCTTGCTATTCTTGCTATTTCTTCTGATGTTTAATTCTGCCTATGTATAAGGAATAGGGTCCAGAGAAATACTGTATGGCAACTTATAGTACTTATAATTTTTACCTGAGAGATGCAGCAGCAGTTGATCTTACACTGCGCAGTATCTAATGCTTTCTGTAAAGCAAACATGGACATTGTTTGGATGGATCCCCTTTCCCTGAAAAAAAAAATGTGGAAAGACAGGAAAAGATGCATGTAGATGACAGATAACGTGTGTTCATGAAAGATGGACCATGCCTTACAGAGCTTGATAGTTTTAAATCATTTAGAATAACTTGCAGTTATCCTTAAAGTAAAGCCTGTTAGTTGAACTCTAGGACTTTGTGGAATAATACTGGACTCACTGTCCAGAGGTTTTTAGCTTACATTCTGGATGGGTTCAGAACAGATACCCCCAGTCATCTGGAGCACCAAATGGGTGTCCTGAAGTTAGAGGTGAGTCTACTTCCCTATCAAAAATTCAGAAAGTGTAGTAGTAATTAAGATACATAGCTGTCTTTTTGCACAGCTCATTAAGATTACATTATATGCATTTTGGGTGTCTCTTTAGGGCTGTTCTGTTGTAACCTTTAGAAAAAATGAAATTGGTGGTAGGATTAGGTTTTCTGCTAGGTTGTGAGATGTAGTGTTTGACCATGTCTTGTTTATTTGCTGACCTGGTCCCTTAATTTTGGGGGCTCCCCTGCCTCTGTCCATGTCTTCTCCGTTGTCTTATATTTAGATACAAGAGTACCACAAACACAGAGGAGTCCTTGTTCCCAAATAAGAATGGTAGACATTGTGGTTGTAAAATAATACACAGGATGAAGCTCACATGAGAGGTTTATTTATACTCCTGGCTGGATGTGCCAGTGGTTTCCATGGGAATGGGAAGGGCTGCACAGTGGGATGGCTGCTCTTATTGCACATGATATAGAGCTAATGGGGAGGGCTGCAGCCTCCTTAAACCCTCGTTAATCCAACCCCCCACCAACTCCTCAGCTGGTATGTACTGATGCACCGTGTGTGGTTTGATATAGATACCACTTACAGGCAGGTCACGGTCTAGGATGCGTCTCTACCTACAGTAGTATTTACTGCAAGAGATGCAGCTTTTAGGAAACAAATGCATCTTCCAGTTGCAGTGAAGGGGAAAAATAAATTTTTGTCTAGTCTTTTGGTAATTTTTATTCTAGAAAGTGAAGGTGAGAGTGGAGTGCTACTTTATTATTTATTATTATTACTATTATTATTTCTCTAATGAAATTGCCATGGGGGGAAATAGAACTCCAGGCAGTTTGCTTTGTTATCACTGGATTTTACTTCTTTTTTAGCTGCCCAGAAAAATCTGGAGGAGAACATGAGCAAATTCCTACTCTTGGCTGTAGCAGGCTGAAAGCAATCTTCCCTTTTAAAACTTTGAGCCAGATTCTGCTCTCAGGCCCAAGTTCCCTGCACCCACTTTCCATTTGCAACACAAACTGCCTCGTGCAGAGTTTTGCAAGGAAAATCACAGATGGGAGAACTAGTGGTTGTCTAGTTTAGCACTGCTGGTTTTCATCCTGTTACGGGAACAGACAATAGCATGGTGTGTCTTGGTGCCCTGCCAGCTCTTAGGCAGTGCGCAGTCCCTCTGGGTCTGATGCTCTTTCTCAGGCAGCGTTTTTGAGGGGACGGGAACCTTCCTTGCAGCTTAGCAGCAGTAACGCCTCCTTGGCTGTGCTGGTAGAAGCTTTTGGAGGGCAATACAGGACTCTCCCCCTGCTTCCTCTCTGGCTCTGGAAAGTGCATTTTGTGGCCATGCTGTAGCCCCAGGAGTGGGGCTTGGAGCAGGGCTGCACATCCTTGGCCCATGGACTCACCAGCCCTTCTGTTTGGCAGGCGCTGAGCTTGGTCTCCTCCGAATAGCTCTCTGGGAGGATCTGCGGTTATAGCTGGTGCAGAGCAGTGATGGCCCTCAAACAGCACGGGGGAGTGCTTCAGTGGAGGTGGCTAGGCTCTTTACAGATTAGAGCAACAAAACATAGTTGCCTCTAAGCTGCAGTGAGACAACGAGGAGGCCATGGGCTGGATGAGGCTTGGCTAGCATGCAAATAAAATGCAAGAAATCCCCAGTCCCACTTGCCTTCTCTGAGCAGGCCTGTGGTTGGAACCTGCAGGCACTGCCCACTTCCACAGGCACTTCATCAGCTTTCAGCAGCAGACTGCAGCCACAGGATCTCCCCAAAGAGCCCTCCTTACAGCTGGCGCTTGGGAACGCTTGGATTTTGTGTCCTCAAGATGGTGATAGCCGGAACAAAATCCCAGTTACCCCATTGTTTGCTTTGATGTCTGGGATTTATGGAAACGTGTGGGTTTCCTGTGAACCACTAACAGCTTGGTAAAAGTGCCATCTGCTGGGCAATGGTCTTTGCTCGGTAGACTGCAATGTGCTGGAAAAACATCCTTGGAGAAAAGTGAGATTGACAGGGAGAGGCCGAGGGCTGTTAATAATACAGTAGGTGGGGGAAAGCACAGGATAAAACACACTGAAAATTGCATTCAGACAACACAGATGACAGTTATTTTGATTTGTAAATGCCTACCTAGTTGGAAAAGCTGCCATAAATAATATGCAGCTGCCAAACTGTACTGATACATGGGTTGTGTTGAGCATGACTGCAGCCAAGCATGGTACCAATGGGGGTCTATATTTTTCACAGGGTATGTGTAGGATAAACATACAATCTTTTCACATGTTTTTATTACTGGCAAATACCTGCTGCACCTGCAGTGTGTCATTACTGCGTACAGTCACTTCAGCCTTACTTCAGAGAGGGTTTCTTTAAAAATAATTTTCTTTCTTGTCCCTCAGCGGAGGCAGGAAAATCCCAGATTCCACAGCTCTGCTTTTTGCCTCTGCTGCACTAACATGAATTGACTGTTCATTTTGATTTTCCTGGTAATAATCAGCAGCAGTGTTAGCATTAGATGGCAATTTCTGGATAGGCCTGTAATGCTCTGTGCTTCAGATTTCCTGGAAATGGCTGGGTTGTGTGCCTCCCCCAGCTTGGGCAGGAGAGGAGGCTTGGCTGTTGCCAAGATTTCACCTGTCTTCTGGACAAACAGAGCACTTAAATCTTCAAGGCTATCAATATTTGTAGGTTAATCTGTTTGAAGACCTCGGGAGAGCATTTATGGTTATCTACTCTGGCCTCCCTAGGCCACAGAATTACATTGACCCTACCACAGCAGGCCCAGTAGCTGGGGGCTGATTGGGGCCAGTGCCTTGAGGCAGGTTACACACAATAGTGTGGTGTTAATTCTGGCTGTAATTCAGGGGTGTGGAGCAGGGTGTCTTAATTGGGGCAGAAATCAGCAGTGAGTGCAGGTGTTTCGTTGGTGGGATTTGTCTGTGTTTTTAAAATGACCACTAGCCCTTGAAAACAATGCTGGTGAGCTACTTCTTTACAGGAGCATCCCACACTAAAACAACTAGTTTACCATAAAAATGCTGCTCTGAGCTACTCTGTGCCTCTCCAGAGGCTCAGGACAACCTCCAGCCAAAGCAAGGTTGCTTCTGTGTAAGGACTCCCTCAGTTTTGACTTCTAGTTCTTTCCCTGATCTGTTCTCAGGAGATGCATTAGTTTTCTGCTCTACTTTAGGGTTCTTGTCGTCCCTGGTGATACTGGGCTTCACCCTTTCCACTTCCATTTTTAAGAGGTTTCAACTGCATATCTAGATGCTCTCTGAAGGATGTGTTTGAGCCCCTGCTTGTCTAGTGCAGCAAGACCTGAACCAAGCAAACTGCCAACACAGTCCAACTGATGCGGTAGTGAATCTGGATGCAAGGTAAGCTAACACTTACTTAGCATGGGTTACATTGTGGTCACTGCTGTTTCAGTCCTCATCTTGCTGTTGCCACTGGTCCTTCCTCGTTTTTTTTTTTTTGTTGTTGTTTTTTTTTTTGTTTTGTTTTGTTTGTTTTTTTGTATGTGATACTTTTATGCTGGACTGTAGCCTTTCAAGGCATCTCCTTTGCTGACAGTGCATACTGGGTCTGCTAGGTATCTCCACAACATACATAATTGTATAGTGTTAAAGGAAAGCTTCAACCTGTTCTAGTTGCTGTTCTGTCCCACAACATTAACTGGCTCCTGGAATTTCTCCCAGAAGGCACTGATCAGAGGGTTAGGCTTATGGTCAGGTAACTAGGGAGAAGGAAGGAAGAGTGGGAAGGATTTCTACTATTTTCTAACAGGAAAGATCTCTGAGCATTGCTCAAGAGCACGCCAAGAACCCTGAGAGGGGTATCTTAGTTCAGCTGTGAACTCTTTGAAATGCCACAAATGAATAACTGAAAAGTCTCCTGAAGGTTTGTGATACATTTGGGGGCGACCCTCAGTGGATTTATAGGTTTCCATCAAGAACCATGTGAAATTCACAGCTTTGTGGGGCTTTGTTTGGGTATTTGACTAAATTTTGCTTTGCATTCTGGGCTCAGACAGCTTTGCAAGAGAAATTAGGGGGAGGCAAAATCTGTAGCTTGAACTGAGCATGGTGTTCACATGCCCCTGGGAAGCAAGGCTGCTGGGCTTCTTGCACAGCTGTGACCTCCAGACTAATAAGGAAGTTTCCCTGTTAAAGATGCACAGATCTTCTAACAGTCCTTTCTTTCAAGGTTGAAATTGCTACCAGTAAATGCCACATCTGAAAATACATTTTGCACAGTAGTCAACTTTCATGCACCATTTCAGCTGACCAGCCTTCTTTAGGATCTCAAAGTAGATTTTGCTGTTAAATCGAAGTGCCTTTTTATTTGCTTTGCTCCATGATTGATATGTTTCATTATGTCGTGGTACTATACATAGCTTTTCCCTACAGGGAGATGTAGCAGCTGCTCCTGGCCGTGTCACCTCAGGTCGGATTAATTAACCCTGACATCATACATTTTCATGGACAGAGATCACATTCCCTGCTGCTTGTAAACAGAAGCCGCTTACAGAATGAATGCAGACAGGAGGCAATGGGGAGGCTATGTAAACATGATTGGTTTTGCAAGGAGCCAAGGCATTTCCAGTGCCTACTAAAAAGAGCAGAAGCCAACTTTTCATCTCCTTGTTTTTGTTAGGGCTTAGCAAGGAACCACTAAGTTTGCGGTAGCTCTGATTACAAACGTTTGCTCTTTTCTTTAGCCCCTGATGACTCTGCTTTTGGCTTGGTGACAGTGTTTATCCAGTGTTGGTGTTCAAGCAGTTCAACAGCACTTATCTATTCTTTCTGAGGCCAAACTCTCCCAAGGTGCCTTGTTGGAATATGGAAGTTAGGGTTTCTTTTGGAGGGGCTGTTTCAGGCACAACGTTGTGGGGCAGAATTGGGCAGGGGATATGAGGAGCAGGAAGCTAGCGATGCCCAGCATACCAGCTCTAGAAGGCTGTAATTACTCTCCTGACCTTATGCAGGGGTTAAGGTTAGAGGACCAAAACCAAGCAGCTGTTCCAGCTCTCCAATACTCCTTAGTTACTAGAGACCTTCTGTGAGTTGGTGTCTGCAGTGTTGCTGTTGTGCTTCTTGGTTTAGTGCTTTTCTAACTTCTGCTACCTATCTGTCCTGGCTTTGGCAGCTTTTGTGAGGAAGAAAAAATCTACACAGTTGCAGGTTGTGGGTGGGGGAGTTGCCTAAAAGACTAGCTTTAACACAAACATGAAGCCCAGGCTTGTGACCCCTTAGAATTAGAGCTATAAGAGGGAGGGAGGGAGGGGGAAGGTATGTGAGCAAGCATGCAACCAGCTTTGTGTATAAGGGCAGCAGGGATTTGGAAAAGGAGAACTGGACAAAATATGGGCCTGAGTGTAAAATCGAAGTTCTCAGCAGATAGTGGTGCTGCAGTACTTTTAACCTACTGTTGTGTGAAATTGTGCTTTACTAGAGGTGACCCATCCTCCAAAGCTTCAGATGAGCAGCGTTCTTGTGCATGGAAGCATTTAAGAAAGACATTTCTTTCTCCTCTCTTCTCCTTCCTATCTGTCCTAAATTCTCATTTATGCTGCTGTATCTCTGAGACTAACAGGCACATAGTTGTCTGCCTGAACCCTGCAGACTAGAAGTGGCCTGTATTCTTGCAGAGCCAGACCTGTCCTGAATGCTGTATGTGCCCAGATGCAGTGCTGCGGAGCCTGTGGTGGGAGGGGGGCAGCACTGCCAGGCACCTATGTGTGACTGGTTACCCTGAAGAGGAACTTGAGCTGAGTCTAGTTTTTTTTCAGGCTTCTACTGTAACCCATTGAGAATTGAAATGGTATACTTTAGCCGACATTTTGGCAGGAGAGATGCCTCTGTATCTTCTCCATGATTATGCATGGAATCCTGTCTAACACGCTCTAGGTTAATTATCCATGCAACCCTGTCTGACATGCTCTGGGTGACCCTGCCTGAGCAGGGAGGTTGGTGATCTCCAGAGGTCTCTTCCAACCTTACCGATTCTGTGAAATGATTCAAAGTCTTTGCAAAATGTGTCATGCTTTTTAGATGGTGTGTCTTCATCCTGTCAGTCCTGTCCCTGCTTGTAAACTGGTAGTGGCTGACAGTGGTAGTTCTTTTGAAATCTAGAGTAGATTCTCATCCTTTCAAAACCAGTGGGATTTTCTCTTAAGTGCTGTAGAACCTGTAGATTTCTATAGTTTTCATGTTATATCTGAGGCTCACATATGATATCCTCCATGTATGCTCAGTGTTATAGAACAGTTCTGGAGCAGAACATGTAGATATGAGGGAGTAAACGCTGTCCTCTCTCTTCAGAGCTCTGCAGTTAACTTTACTCCTCTTTTAAAGAGCCCTGGCTATATTTACTGCATTTGGGGACCTCAAAGATTAAGACACTGTCATGCTTCTCTAGTCAGAAGAGCAGCCAGAATGTGCCTGTTAATTGGTGTGATACCTCATCAGTCTTTCCCCATTGTCCAGAGGCTTTTGTGAGCCTGGTCCTTTGCAGTGTGGTGGACTGCAACATGCACAAAACCAAATGCAAAAGCCTGTTCCTCTTCAGGCTTGGACTCTTCCTCTGCTGTGATTTTTTTTTTCTTTTTTTTTTCTTCCCCATTCCTGCCTCATTGGTGTCATTCCTGCTGAGAGCTGGCAGCTGAGACAGCAGTGAGTCAGTAGGAGTGGGAGGCAGCTGGGTTGAGACAGGCTTGGTAGATTCTTCCTGAAGACTGAATCTGCCAGTGCCACTGCTGTGGTGAGTAATGGCACTAATCATAATTCCTCTGGACAAGAGCTGAAAAGGTTCTGTATGGGTTTCCTGAGGTAGGATGTGCAAAGAGGAATCAGGTGGAAGGAATCAGAGGGAGAGCATGACAGACGGATCTGGAGAAAGAGAGCAGCCAGCCAGAGTGTGAGCCCTGGAGGTTCCACATTTCAGGTGTCTTTGGGTACCAGTGGCTAGGAAAGGACAGATTCCTGAAGCACTTTCAACCAGCAAAGCTTGCCCTGCATCTCAAGCTCTTGGTGAGCGTTAAAAAGTCAGACTGAGGCAAGATTTTGAAAGCTTTGGATGGATGGGGCTGGGACTTGCATCTGAGTTAATCTACTGGCTTGACCCCAGGCTTACCTGGGTGACCTTGCAATAGTGAGCTTGGCTACTTGCGTTACTGAACTTTGGCTTGAGACTTTCAAAACTAAGCTTCTTTTATATGACAGAAAAGTGCTTCAGTTTTATTTGAAAATACTACTGAAGGGATGACAGGCAGAGAGAGCAAGAGAGATTACGTCTACTCATGGCTTGGATCAGAGTACAGTATTTTGTTCCCGACTGTGCTACCAGCTGTATAAGAAGAAAATGTCAGAAATCCTGTAGTAGGCAATTATGGTCCAATAGCAGGCTGTTTACCACCTGAACTCTGTTAGGTTTTCTTTGGATTATATCCTGAAACAAGGAGGAATCTCTCTCCCAAAACTCTTATGTCCCATCTTTTTAAGTGGAAGCCCAAATTGCCTTCATGTCTCTCAATATAACCCTTGGAAAATGGAGGATAGTGGAAATAGAGTTTAGCCACTGTATTGTACTGGACCCTTAGAGAAAATTGACTTGCAGTCAATCCAGAGTGTTCCTCTTGATCTTATGAGTATTTTCTTTCTCCCCAGATTGTTGCATTTGAGATTTATTTCTCCAGCATCCACAGTATACATTAGCTTTGCATTTTTCTGGCTGGAATATTGTTTTGCTACTTCATGTCCATATTTTACAGACTTCCTTATGTTTGTTGTTATGCTTTAATTTCTCTTTGTCCTGCCTTTCATCTTGGAATGATCCGAACTTAATTCACATACTGTTTGTTCTGTGCTCTCCTTCCAGCACATTAAAAGTTGTTTTTCTTACTGTTTTTTTCCCCTTCAGTTATATCATGCTACAGGCAGTCCTTGTAGTGTCCTATGAATGCCCCCTTTCGAGTTGATGCATTTCTGGTCGTTAATTGTTCCTTTGTTCATTATGCTTAAGCCTGCATTAAATAAGATGTGTGTAGCCAAGGCAAACTGGAAACTGATAAGTAATTAAAAATATTGTTCTATATTTGTTAATTGAGGAGTGGAATAAAATGCCCTAATGTGAAAACACAGCTATGAGGAAAGGGTGTGGCTTGTGATATTGCTGATGGACTGCTGAAGATACTCAGTTTGGTCCAAGACAGCTCAGATGCTGTGATCCTTTGATTAAATGAATCCTGCCTCTTGATCATAGACTAAATGTCAGTATAGCCTTGCAGAGTCTGCAGCAGAAAGCAGTCGTATACCAGATGCTGTACCCATGCCAAAGCAAGGCTGCTGCCGTGGTGCTCGCTGCTGGTTGCGGCCCGCTTGGCTGTGGTATTTGCCATATGGCCTCAGCAAATTACTTTCTCAATGTCTGCCCTTGCACCGCGGGGGTGCCAACCCATCATACAGGGATGGCGTGCTCACTCTCACGGCTGGGGTGGCTGCTGCTCTGTGTCTGCCTTCCCAGATGGCTTCTGAGCAATGCTGGAAATACCTCACTACTGTGGGTGAGAGCAGAAAGTAGGCTCTTCTCTGCAAACTTGCACTTTGCGTGTTTGTCTCTTATCACCTAGCTACAGGAAGGAGGACAAGTCTTAAACAGATGAATATTGTTGTCATTGAGAAAAGAGTGGAGCATATATATATGCCTAAGTGCCTAAGTATTGGACTGGGAGCTGACAATATTTGGAAGTTTGTTATTAGTTGCCTCTAGCCACAAATGTTCTTACGGTATAAACAGTGTCAAGGTCTGACTTCGCAGACTGTTTCCCTGCAGGACTTGTAGGAGAAAACCTCCTTAAATACCTGGTGAAAAGCAGAGGTCTGGATAATAGCCATTAGTTCTTGCCCTAGAAGCAACTTGACTAGTCTTTGACTTTGGCCCCTTCTCTCTCAGTTTTCCCTTCTTGTTAGCCCATGGATTCCTCTGTGTGCTCAGGGTGAATTGCCACCGTGGTGCCAGGTGGCTCTTTGCTGTTGCTGCTCCTTGGAGGCTTGCTCGCGTTTGTGTGAATGGCCGGCTGGGAGCTTCTCCTTGCTGCTGTTAGTGCAACCTGATAGCTGACTGAGACTGGATTTGTTCATGACCAGAGGGGAGAGCAGGAAACCATGGAGCGTATGTGACCACAAGACTTGAACGGGGAGGACTGTATTTGTCGATCAGCATGTCTTCTTTATTTTCCAGTGTACTTTGCTGGAGAACTATTACATATAATTGGTTCTGGATTACTGCACAAACCACATTCTGATAACGCTTGTCACCTTGGGAATAGCTAACAACATATAACAAACCAGTGTCAGAATGCTTAGGCTGACGGGCTTTGTGTGTGCATGTATGTTTTGTCTTTTTTTAAATGGCTCCTGAAGGACAAAAATACACGCGTTTCAAGCAAAGCACTTCCTTCTGCGTATCTGTTTTGTTTTAAAACACTAAGTGTGTTCCTCTAGCAGATCAACATTATTTTGCGACTCTTCTGCCAGTTATGTTTATTTTCTTAGCTGAAATTATTTCCCCAACAGATTTCCTTTCAAAAGGACGCTGCTCTGTACGTATCTGGTTCAAACCGAAGCTCAACCAGCTACTGCTTTGCTCTTCTGATAGGCACCCATTCAAACAGGGAACGATGCTTTATTACTGGAAAGCAAACACTCATATCGAAGCCATTTTAGAAGTACATCAAAATCTGTATGAAACAGACTTTAAGCAAATGAACTCTAAAACCCTGTTTCTGATTACCTCAGTCCCTGCTGAAGCTAATAAAGCAACATCATGCAAAAGATATTCTAGGCTCAATATTACCAAGTATTAATTATTGTTATCTCTTTGTCAGCTGATAGCGATTGTTGTAGCACTGCAATTTAGCTTTCCAGTAGAAAGAAAAGTACTGGAACAAAATTAGAAAATGAAGCTTGTTATAAATATATCAGACCCAAAACAAAAGCTGTCATGGTGCATTGTGGTTCTTTTCTCCAATCCCACAGCCTAGCATGCCTCTGCTTTTTTTTTTTTTTTTTTTTTTTAGCGTGGGGGGGGGGGCTTTAAAATCAGACCATGTCAGAGAGCAGGTTTTGCTGCTGCTCCTCTTGTAGAATCTTCAGTTTGACTGCTAAGGGCACCAAGGGGCCATGTGGGCAGGAGAGGGAGAACTGTAAGGTGTCTTTTTAAGTCTACACTGTGTACTCCAGGAAAAGCAACTTGGAAGACTTTGTACAACAGTGACATCTGGTGATACCCATCAATATTTACTGTCTCCATCTGCTTTTTTTAAGAGGGGGGAGTTAAAATGTGCAGATTACTTATTACTTGAAGTAAGTTAGAGCAAGCACTTGGACTAGATCCAAGACAGACTTTCCAGGATGTTTCCTGCTGCATTTGGTTTGGGTGCGTTTGGTTTGGGTACGTGGGTACCTGATCAGACCTGATCTCCCTTGTAGGGAGAGGGTGCTGTGCCACGTGCGGGATGGAGACATGCTGCTCTGTGCTACTCGCATGAGAATAAGGGACCTAAATCTCTGTGGTGCCTCTTAAGCCCCCTCTCATGTCTTCTGTTAATGTAGTCTGAGCTATAGGGACTGCAGTCCCTGTGTGAAGGGCATTATCCTCGCTGTAGACCTTAACTCACTTGGTTAGATGTTACTTTTATCCAAAGTGTTTCAGTGCCTTTAATAATTAGGGCAAAGTTGTGAAATGTGCTCTTGTCAGTGCTCCCAAGTCAAATAACCAAATGTTAGCAGAAGGCCTATGTTTAAAGCTACAGTTTGTTATGTGTGGGTCCTTCCGTTATCAGTGGAGCTGGTACAGGTAGGTTATTTGCTTTTTTGAGGGTAAGCTAATCATGTCTGCTGATGGAGACGCAATCCAAGTTCCCTACTGAAAATGAAACTTCCCTGTCCACGGGAAGAGGATATCACGCGTAAGGGTGAACCAGTTCTGTTGTCCATTCTCCTGTGCTGAATGTCCTGCAGAAGGTGACAGTGCACCTTTCCTTTCTCTTTACCCTTAGTGTTTGTCTCTACTTTGCCTGGTTCGCACCGGTGCCTGTGCGATCTTGGGAGGAAAAGGACACGTCACCTACCAAACAATCCTCCTGGGTGTTTCCTGACCTGTCTCTGGGAGATCTGCGTGTGTGTGGTAGAGCTGTATGAGGGCTGCTTTTTTGTCCCTCCCCCTCCCCCCACCCCTTCTCAGTACTCAAGCAAATAAGCAAATTTAAGCAATTCAGAAAAAGGTTTCCATGGGTTAATTCAAATACATGCAGTGTTCTGAAAGAAATTGGGTAATTCCTCCCCCTTCAAGGGACTATGCATTGCTTTAGGCCTAAATCTTGGCAGTACATCTAGACCACCTTCCAGGATCAATGCTTAGATGAACACTTGATACCTGCTGTTATGTCTCTTCAGAAAAGATAGCTGTGCTCCTGAGGGCAGGGGCTGGGTTCTGTCTTACACTGCATCAAGCATAGAAATGATGCTTAACAAAGAACTAATAGGAAAAATGATGGTTTGAGTGTGCTTATGTGAGGGATGGAGGAGGAGAGGCCTGTAGTGAAGCTGAACTCAATTTCTTTTATATTAGGTATTATACGTGCCCAATAAGCAGAGTCAGTGTGATTATTCCATACTTCTTTCCAAAGGATAAAATATGAAGTAAATCACCCCTTGGAGAACAATAGTAGGATAATGTTTTCACACCATTAGTCAGATGCCAATACACACTTTCTTTTCCTTGGCGATATGAAGCTAGAAACAACAATCAGATGGTAACACTTTTATATGCTGCTCAAGGAATTTTCTTTTGATTCTTGAAACCTCTGTATAATTGAAAAGATGCAGCTGAGGTATATTTGCTTCCAAAAAGTGGGTTTTTTAGAGAAATCTCTATCTCTGTAATACTTTTTTTCTGGCTCCTGTGTTTAAAATTTCTCATGTGCTACTGTGTTTTATGTCTCTACAATATACCAATAAATATTCTCAAGAAAAAGTTTAAGTCTGTATGTATTGAAACGAAGAGGAGCAGAAAATACCCCATAGCTGTAAACCACGATATGCATCCATACGGATGGATAAATGGTTTGTGAATCCCATTGAGAAATAAGAAGTATACACTATGTTTAATACTTCTCTTCGTTTTAAGAGACAGTCTATTCAAATCCAACTACTAGAATTTGGCAAAATGATTATCGCAGTGCTGGTGAGAGTGCATCAAATAAATCTATTATGCCAGATGAATTGTTCATTTTGAGGAAGTGCAAACTTCTCAAAGTGTACTTCTTCCTGTGCCACTGATCTAGGGGAGTGCTAGCACAATTTGGATCATGTTGTCCAGGGATATAAGTATTAGTGGAAAACTTGAAAGGCAGTGTTTTACCATTGATTTCAAGGGAAAAAAAACTATAATAACAGTTACAGGTTTAGGATATAAAGGACAGCTAACCAGCTGTGATACTTGTTCTCTGTTGGGCTGCAAGGTTCTGTTCGTAAGATGGTATTTCAAGAGACAGTACTGGGGGAGTAAATCCACAACAGTGACTTCTAGGAGCAATAATACTGAAGTCAGTGGGGCTACACAGGTTTAAAAAGAGACTCAGGCCCTCAGAGACTTCCCTTATTGTCTTATTTCTGAAGCAGCAGGTGGACTGGGAAAGCTTTGGAGAAGGCCTTCAGTATTTGATAGCGTCTGATCCCAGCTTCTGTTGAAAACCACAACTTCTGCTTCTGAGTGCAGGGTAGTGAAAAGGGCTTTTACTGTATTAGAAATAATACTTTACGTATAATCTCTTTTTTGCAAAGAGAGACCTGCATGGATAGAAAACTAAGTGTAGTGGTATAGTGGTGGGTTCCTAGTAGGAATCTGCCACCAGAGGCTTTCTAGTGAGTTTTCTGGAAGGACTGAAATACTCAGATTTGCTTAGAGGAAGACATAGAGAAAATCCACACAGCCTCTTCCAACAAACTGTGTCCTTATAGGAAGCCTATCCTTTTGCAAGCTCTTGAGTGTATCCTTGACTTCAGTTTAGATCACTGGCTTCAGCTCAGCTTTTCTGAGCTGGGGAACAAGGTGTTTCAGCAGGGCTACACCAGTGAGTTCAGTGTGTTATAGGCCTGTTTGTAATGCCTTCCTAGCCAGGGACTGTGAACTGGTTTCCCACCTCTCTATACTCATTGCCTGGTACCTGGGTTTTCTTGGGAGCCTCTAGACACTGCTGCTGTTTGTGGGAAGTTCAGCTTGCCCCACGATATGTGCTTCCCCATCTTTCGTCTCCGTAAACACACTGGTATACTGGAAACAAAAAGTTGCCTTGTAGTCCCTCAGGGATCCTTATTGATTTTTATGGTCTTTAAAAGACCTCTGCATGGATTTGTAATCATTCTACATGTACACGGAGTAACACTAACATAACTGGTAATTAATTTGTTTTAATTGTTTTTATATAATCCCCGCGAGCGACCTCATGTTTTGTTTTGCATCTGTTATGTTTCTGACTCAAATTTTAATGCCTTAATGGGAATGGTGCCAACTGCTGTTACACTGAGCTATGAGCCATCTCCTGGCACACTTCCAGTCCTTTATTGTGGAACTAACTATACAGCACTGTAATTTAACTAGCAAAATGTGGCAAATCACTATTATTAATAACAATAAATCTATTTCTGCAGGTTGACAGCATTAAAATAACAAATTACTCTGCAAAGAAAGCTGGTAATTTTGGGTGCTTTCCACTGCGATCATTGCAGAAGTGCAATATCCATTATTAAGAGTCCTTTGGTGTCTCATGAAGGAGCTGTTTGCACATGACAATGCATCATGGTACTTAAAACGGGGGAGGATATGGAGGCCTTGACCATGGCTATTTCAGTAATTCATCATTTTAATTTAAATGTTAATGGCAGGATGGAGTGGGTTAAAGAATATTCTCATTCTCTCTCCCCCCCCCCCCTCTTTTTTAATAACACTGTCTCATTCAGTTAGTCAAACCTTAATGCCTAAGATCTTCATTTCCCCTTCTCTTTCCTTCTCTCCCCTGTGTTGTCTTCACTCTTGAATTCATAGTCCCCTGCAGTGTGCAGTTCCCTTGAGGTTGAGCAGAGTGCTTGATTTGTGCAAAGCTTTAACCATGAGAGCAGTGCCTACCAGAGGCTTGTATTTTTAAGAGTTAGCAGCTGAACTCCTGTAGAATTTCACTGGATTGCACCAGCCCAGCCATTTTGACAAGACCAGGCCAAAATCATGTGCTGAAAATTGTTTTCAGGCTAATGTTCTGTAGGGACTATTCAAATAATTAACCTGGAGGTTATGCTTGGGTTCTTCGAGTGATCTGTGTCTTAATCTTCGTGACACCTTTGCCCTGGAAAGCTGAGGAGTGGTGTGGTTCAGTGTTGCACCTGTTGCATTAAGTAACCCCAAATTTCTGCAGCCCCCTAGCCACCTATGCCGCTTAATAACAGTGATTGTGAGGGGGAATGAAGTGCCTGTTCCAGCTCCTCGGGGTGTGGGTGGAGAGATGTGCGCTGTAGTGGTGAAAGGAAGGTAATTGAGGTTAGGACAGGGAACTGGGGACTGTATGGGATTTGGACTTGACTGACTTAACTGCTTATTTCCTTGGTTCCTGTACTTTGTGCTGGTGGGATAGGCAGCCTAGTAAGCTTATATGAGAGTTAGAATGTTACAGAAAAGATAATATTGGAATATCTACCTCGTAAAGTCTGGGCAGTGAAATAGGTGAACAGCAGCTTCATTACTAGTCTAAGCATGAGAACTTATATCTAGGGATTTTACTGCTACTCTTTGGTTATTATTTCAAGGCAGTCCTTATCTAAGCCCCGTGAAGGTAGTAGTCTTGGGTTGCAGTGGAATGGTACTGGAGCCCTTCAAAGACTACTTGTTGGCTTTCCAGTAGTAAGAAGGGAATTACTGTGGAAAGTGAGAAACAGACTACAGTGACTGAGAGAAGGGACAGCAGAGATGTAGAGGATGTAGCTGCTGTACTGAACAAAGAAAGTGATAGGGTGAGTAAGGATAGAGATTTGGCTGACATGAAGACATATGGCTTTGGGAAGAGCAGCATACGCTTTGAAAAATGCCAAGAAGAAAGAATATGAGGAGAGCATGGGAGATCCGGATGACAAAGGTACAAGAAATGTTAGGCATTGGGCAGCAAACTGTGGTCCGTAACTTGGTGACCACTTGTTTACCTTTGCACCAACCTCAGTAACAACTGTGGAGTCAGATGGTGCTGGAAAGTCTGAATGAGCAGATGGAGACTGGAAAAGTTTGCTAAATGATGTCTGAACAGCACTAGTGAGTGTGAAGAAGGGGAAGAGACTTGCAAACTCACTTTTTGGTGCAGTGGAACAAGTTGGTCTGGTGTGTTTTGCAGTGGGTTGGTGGGCTGGGCTGTCTTGTTCATAGTTAATCCCCGGAGTACAAAAGTGACATAGTGCTGCTGCAGCAGGGGATTGCTGGTGTTTTGGTCTGAGGTTTTCATTATTTGTCTTGTTCCAATTTTGGAAGGGGATGTGGAAATCACTTTAACTTTGTGTATGTGTGTAGGAGAATCATTTCTGCACCCAGCTGGCTTGCAACAGGCTGGAGCCTGCCTGCTTCTCTTTTTGGAAACCCATATATGTGTCTGGATAATGGCTTGAAAGTTCCCTGTACGTCCCTCAAGCTTGCAGGCTTCTCTTGTGGTCACTCCAAGTGCTTAGTCAGTTTTCTTAAAAATTAAAGTGTCTCCTAGGTAGCTGAGTGGACTCTGCAAGATTTAATCTGTGGCTGCCTGTAGCTAAGGTACCAGCCATGCCATACGGAGCTGTTCAGAGGGATGCATCCCCTTGTGAGCACTAATAGTCAAATATGGCTTTGAGCTGTTATCCAGCCTAATCTGCTGATCAGACCTTGATAATTCAAGCTTAAAAAGTTTGACACCAGCTGCTGCTCTCCTAGACAAATGTGTGGCGCTTCCAGGTATAGATGGGTTTCTGAAGGGAACCATGGTCCCCAACTCCCTCAGCAAAAATATTGGAGTATTCTCTGGTATCTGTTCTTTGTGTCTTGCCCTTTGCTTTCAGCCAAAGATCTTACGACACTTGACAAACAAGGGGAAGGTACTTGACCCTGCTGAGTGTTTTTATCCTGTTGATTTGTGAAGTAGCCAAATCCTTGTTCTGGCACGGTGGAGCATGACAACGTCTCTGAGCTCTTGCTCTATTGTTATTTGGAGTGCGCCCTAGATCTGTTGCCCAGAACAGCCTGTATAGGGCCATGACAATTTCAAGGCATGCCTGCAGTAGGAAACTGGGCTTGGTTATCTCTGATGTTTTTCTCTTGTCCCTTTTTGTTCCTTGTGGACTGCCTCTGTCATTCAGAGGCAGTTGCAGGCACAGGCAGAATAGGCAGTTGCCTAAGTAGGCAGATTGCTAGAGGCTGCAAAACCTCCAGCCATGTTTTTGGTTCTGCTGCTTGCTTTGTCTTTGCTCAGCCCAGGAAAGCCAGGCTGACAAATCTCACTGCTCTGGCTGAAGACAGTGCTGGGGTTGGGTAGGCAATGTGACTATTAGATTTGTGGGTTAGTCCCTCCTGTGGGAATCCAAATTACCTCTCTTTCATGGTCCAGCTCTTTTCACAGGTGGGAGCAATGCCTCTCCTTCTGTGTTATCTGTACAGGGTGCTGGGGTCACCCTGCCCTGGCTTAGATGCTTTGATCAATCTTTCTACTCAGTATTAATGACCACTGTAAATCGTGACTGTTCAATCAGATTTCTCAGAACTTCAACCAAACATGGCTGATGGATGTGTACTTTGACATAGTGGATTCTTTGGAAATGTGTATCTTCACTAGGTTTGGGGAGCAAATGAAAACTTCCAGCGTGATTGACTTTGAATCTTTGTGACAGTTTTAGCCTCACCTTCAAATGGAGAAGATTTGAAACAGCATAATGGAACAGAAATAGGAATTAGGAAAGACTTCAGAGAATCCAGTGTTTGATTCTAATGGTATGTTTTGTAATCTAACCAATGTTTGTTTGTTAAACACTGTCTTTTTCTTTTGAAATTTAAAGAGGGAAAGAAAAGCAGTTGCCTGCATAGGACACCCGGGTTTCCAAAAGAGGTCTAAAAAGTCTAAAATATTTGAAAATTAGGATTTCATGAATCAAAGGAAATAGTTTAAGAACTAAACCAGTGTGTAGTGTATGACTTGTGAAATTGTGCATCAGCATGAATCAAATGTATCAAATCAGTTTGCTGCAATATTTTTTTTTGTAGAGATCTGAAGAAGAATTAGGTAGAAACAGTTATATAATTAAGCCAAAGCTGACTGTCTTCACTTAAATCTCCTACAGCCTGACCTCCAGTTTCCTGCCACGTACTTCACAGTTTGCATGAATAGTATTCTACAGTTATGTCTGTGCTATCCATAGGGGTAAGTGCAGTTATTCACTTCAGATCTCAGTCAGTTTTTTGCCTCTAAGAACGCAAAATGCTGAACTTCATTAGCTCCAATCTCTGGTATTTTAGAGCTTCAGTTTTTACGAAACAAGTTCGTGTAAGCCATAGGCTGTATACCTAATGAGGGCTCTTCTGTCTGCAGACCTCTGTTAATTTATATCTGAAGATGTTTCCACCATTTTGTGATTTCAGCTGTTCTGCAGCAGTAGGGATATAGAAGAAATATGTATTGCTGCAAGACTGCACATTAAACAAAGTTGGCAAGTCAGAAATGGTATGATTTATGCATTCAAGAGACTGTTTCACAGTGATTAAAAAAAAGTTTCTCTTCTCTGCCTTTAAAGAGGCCAATGATACTGGAGATGGAAGGCATTGGACTCTGACTAGAGCTGTTACCTGCAGATTAGCTACTGATGCTGCTGTTTGTGACAAGATAACAAGATGTAAAAATAATGAACCAAAATGAAGCCTATCTAGAGGTGATCGTAAGTGTTGAACCCCAGTCTTACAGATCTTATTTCTTATACAATCAGCAGCAGAGATGTGAAGGAAGCTTGTGCACCTCTTGGGAACGTCATGGTTCTCAGCTCTCCATTATGCAAAGTAAAAGGCTGCTTTACCTAGTGGGATATTCAAAGGAGGACAGATTAAGAGCTTTACTGCATAGCAGGGGCACTATGCTCACTACTCCATCATTGATAGCAGGGTAACAGCAGGCTCAGTCTTTTCATGCACGTAGCTGATTTGGATCCTGTTGTTCTACGTGCTGGAAAAAAAACTGATTGCACAAAGAATTGGGAGATGGCAACCTCAGCTCTATTTTTTTCTGTGAGGTTTTTTTCCACTTTTTGATCACTTTTAATAGAAAGTGATGTTAATGGTAATGCTGTGAAGATTGTCCCTTTTTGCTTTGTTTGAAACTGCACTGTGAGCACAGGTCATGAACGTAGACGGACTGTTAGACTTGAAACTGCTTTTTGGGAGACAGCGCATGTGTGTGGTGATGGGGTCGGGGGAAGAAGCACTGACCATCTTGAGAATAGTTACCTTGGAATGAAGCAGACTAGTTGAAGAAGGAGGATGCAATAGCAATGTATTCTGTGGATATCTGGGTAACTTTTCCATAGTTTAAACTGTGTTGCAAATGAACTTTGCCTTTGAACTACAGCAAAGGTCTGAATCCTGAAGCATGCAAGGTGCTCTAGCTTTGCTGGAGAAGGAAGAAAAGTGGATATTCTGAAAACCGAAGTGGTCTGCCCAAGGGCAGGGAAAACCTGTGATACCACTAAGGTTAGTCAAGCCCTGACCTCTTTCACATGATCTTCATTTTAGCTCTAAAGTGTTAATGAGAAGGTCTTGACTAGTTTCTTAATTTGAATGAGAGTATTTTGGGTAGACAGAATGACTTTGAATCAGAGCTGTTTTTGTGTGTATGTGGGAGACCACAGGGTGGGGATAGGAGGCTGGTTGGGTGCCTTTACTGCCCCTATTTTCATTAGGGGGCTACTCATGCAGAACCAAAACAGGAAAAAAACCCTTTTGTTCTTTCTGCAGATACTGATGATAATATATTAACTTCATTTAAAAACATCTGAGTGGCTACATAGTGTGGTTTATTTTAATGGTTTATTTTATTGGTTGCTTAATATCTAGAATATATTCCTTATCAAGTTTGACAGGTCAGCTGCTTGGCCTAAATCACTTTAGAGTCTCCTTAACACTGAATTCTCTGCCTTTGTTGGTCTGCCTCATAGCCTGGATATTATCTAGCTTATGGAATTTGATTTGTTTCTGCGTTGGCATGTCCAGAAGAATCTGTGTAAAGAAAACAAACTGCATGTCCCCTTCACAGGAGATCTTGGCTGCTATTTCTCTACCCACTAAAAGCTTTATCACTCAGCCTTGTTATTACCATACTAAACGGAACACTTCAGAGCTTAGCAGCTTAACAAGATAAAAACATGCTTTGCGGTTAATGTGGTTACTGTAGGCATGCACATGGGGCCAGAGTAGAGCTGCTCACTTCCTGCTGGTGCAGCTGTGGATCGGTGGAAAATAACTTTGCCTGATAAACCCTATGAAAACAGGCAATTCGAGATGTCTTTTTGCTTTATCAGGGTAACATTTTGAACATTGACCTGAGGTAGTGGAAAGTATCCTTTCCTCTTCTGGTCACCTGCTCTATAATTTGTGTCCAAACTAGATGTGGTGTCTTCCAGCTTCTCTTTCTTCAGTCAAGTATTATTAAAAGTAAAGACGTTTTCCAGTTCAAATGGACAGATTGGGATCCCTCTACTGACACCGTATCTTGCCATTTTCCAGAAGTCACTTTTTCCCTGTGAATAATGAGCATCCTGTGTTGTCTAAAATGTGTAACTGGATATTTAGGAAAACTCTATTGTACGTATCGTTAGCTTTTTAGAAGTGTGTGTCTTTGGATACTTGGTAAAGGCAGATGTCTAGATACTCAGCTGCTAGAACTTCATTAAAACTTGATTTTTGGTGTTTCTTCCTATGAAGTTTGACCTCCCTCAAAATCCCACCATAATACATTCCTTTTCCTGAAATACTTCTGAAGAAATGAATTTGGAAATCTAAGTCTGAAAGACTTGTAACGGACCTTCCCAGAATTTCTGTATATATTGTTTTTATTTAAACTGTAAGAAATATAAATTAGATAAATCTACAGAAGACTCCTAGAAGCAGCTCTCTACCTTAAGCTCAGGAAGCAAGAGGACACATTAATTAGTCTATTCTGATGCTGACTAGTTCTATGTACAAATGGAGTCTGACTGGCTCAAGAACTCATTCTGCCTTTTTCTCCTCCCCAAAAACTTCCTGGGTCTCTGCCTCATGAGACCTTTTTCAGCTTTCCTTTTTGACTTCTACCTGTTTTTTGTTGTTGCTGGTAATATGCTTTTTGTTCCTCTACTCCTTTCTTCATACTGGATGCTGAGCTGTCTTCTCATGGTGCAAGCAAGCTTATTATCTTAAGGCTCTTTGCTTTGGAGAGGCAGCTATTTTTATCCAAAGATTTTTGTAAGGCAACATAAATTGTTAGGGACACTGATACTGAAGACATTTCTGATGTGGCCATTGCATACTAACTTCATGTCAACTGGAATTGCTATACTGAGCTGAAAGATGCTTCAGACTGTGGATAGCACAGCATTCCTTTTCTGCCCTTTGCATCTGTTCTTGATCTGGACAGAGACAGGACAAATAACAAACATCAAAATGAGAGGGATGATGACATGTTATGTGGTGCACCGACTTTCAGTTTGTGCTATGCAGATCAAATTGTTTCACGCAGATCCCATTACCTCTGCTACAAGCTCTTGTATCTTAATACTGTATTGGTTCTGCTGAAGGTAGCAGTTAGTTATATCTGCACAGATCTGTACACTTAAGCATATGACTTAGTATTTTGAGACATAGTTCATTTTTCTGTGGAATTTTTTTCATGCACACAGCATGCAATAAGAATGTATCCTGTTTCCAGAGCACAATTCCATCCTGATAATTATGGCAGTCTTTCACTCACCAAATGTTATTGGGTCAGCTTAAAGGCTTACTCTTCCAGAGTGAACTCAAAGTCACTCCTAGGTTCCAGTGAGGAAGGAATAATAACCATTTAACAAACAAGACTGACATTTACAGGTAAAGCATCAGGAAGAAGTATTACAAGCGGAGGAAGAAAAGTAATATTTGAACAATCTCTCAAACCTTCTACTTGTAACCTATCTAGGAGCTTGGACAAAGAACATATTAGAGTAGCTACTAATTATCTATTAGCACTTTGGATTATGCTTCCTTGTATAAATAGTTTATAAAGTGTTTCATTCTGGTCTCTGCACAATGTTGTGGTTCTTGTCCTCTTCACATGTGCTGTGTACCTGGAAGGCTTGCTCAAACTCTATGCATGATGACAGTAGATATCACCTCGTCCTTTGCGTGGCTACAGGACAGTGTATTACCATATATGAGGTTTTGAAATTGTGTGTTATATAAGTCAAATTGCCTCTCTTTTTGCTCAGAGATGTACTTCTAGCATGTTTAGAGCTTCAGAAACATAAAAAGATTTCATGATATGAAGAAAGACAGTTTTCCATCTTCATGTGTAATTAGTTTGAGAGAAAGCACTAGTTCTAATTCTGATAGGTCCATAATAGCACCTATCTCTTCCTAAAGGAGTAGGTGAGGAACTGGTGAAGAGCTCTTCACTAATGTTCCTCAAACCTGCAAATAACCCTACCCGCAGCATTGTCTTCATGTCCATTCATTTGCTTTGCAGATCTGATTCAGGCCTGACAGTATCGCATGTGAGGAACATGGGTAGTTCAATGAATCATGTATGCTCTGCTTTCTGCAGACATCTCTGAAACTTCAATTCATGGCTATGCCCTGCCATCAACATGTTCTCCGCATCAAAATCTCCAGTTCTTACACTATTCAAAATGCTTGCAATAGTAAAATGCTTAAACAGGTGAAAATAGAATTTTGAGCAAAATATATGGTTTGTATTGTTTGTTCTGATTGTAACATATTTTAATCAAGTATGAGATGTAAATTTTAATAGTTGTAATCCAAAGTAGTTTACTTGCAATATTTATGTAAGCCTTGTATTTCATGAAAGTACTTCAATTTCATATTCATTCAATGTTTTTGTTTTTTGTTTTTTCCTATTTTCCTATTGGTTTTCAGTTGTGATTAATTTTGATAAATATCCAGTGCAAATTAATCTCACCTGTCAGAGGTGGACTTTTTCACAGTGGCACCAAATTCATTTTGGTGCTCGTGGAATCTCTTCTTGCAGAATGGGTGACATAGGAGTTGGATGTTCCTCTGCTTACACTGGGGCGCATCTCAGTTAAGCATCAAGAAGGATGGTCTTTGACAAGGCATTAGATTAATATTCAGGAGGTTGAGGTTCAGCTGTTCAGCATGCCACAGGCTTCTTGTATAGCTTTGTGAAAGAGGAAGGCTTGAGGGTGTGACTGCATTAAATGAAGACCCTCTTGAAAAGCTTTCAGAAGGCTTACTTGGATACCATAACACTGCATCAGCAGCAGCTTGATCTTCAGTACGGAGTGAGACCTTAAGTACATCCCTGTTACTTAGTTGCTACCTATACTTCAAGGACTTTGCAATCAAGGAGCCAGAGTAAGCTTGAGTATGACTATAAATATTGTGATTTGTCTGAGTCTGCCTCTAATGCTAATATCACTGCCCTGAATCAGCTTGATGCAACTGAGATATGTGGTAGGTTGCAGAGTTTCAGATTTGGCCTCTTTAGTACCTCTGTGGCTCAATTCCTTTGCAACAGTCCTGCCTTTTCTATGCGTTGTCTCATCTCCTCAGTTCAGATGTGCTTCAGCACCCTCCCCCCTTGCCCAAGCACCATCTTCCTCCATATGTGACTCTAAGATCACTTAAGGCCTCTAGGAGCTCCTGTAGGGTGCTGCATTCAGGTGGTGTCAAAGGGCTGGAAGTGCGTGGTGCAGTGATAAAAGGTCTATTTTTCAAGCGTTCGAATGCTGGCTAAAAAGTCAAGTTCCTTAGGACAAAAAGAATGACAAAAAACAAAACAAAAAACTATCTCTGGAAATTTCAATTATCAGTCACAATATCCTGAAATCAAAACCTTACTGACATTCAGCCCCAATTATTTAAAAGCCATTGGGGATTTGGAATATGCTCAAATAAATGAGGTCTTTGATAACTGAGGGAATTTTCAATGTACTTAATGGATGTCAAGAGACTTGACCCTGTTTTGAATACTAGGGAGTATTTGGTTAATTGAAGTTTGGATAATCTAGGCTGAACTGTAGAATTTAGCAAATTAAGATAATGTTGAGACTGTATGAGAGTTAATTTTAGTTCTGACAAATGAAACCTCTTTAACTACCTTAGATACTAAAGGCAGCAGACAAACGCTGCGCGCCACAAACTGCAGTTTTCCAAGGCACCACGTACAATGTTGTTAATGCGCTCCCAGGTAGAGTCTGGAAGGATCCATATACATAGATGAGGAATGATTTAATTTCTCCAGCACACGCATTCCACGCCCTGTCGGTAGGGCTTTCGGTTAGTACAGAGGTGACTTCTGTGACGAGTGTTTGCTTCAAAGTGAGCAGAGACTACTGAACAGTGATAGCACAGCAGGCTGTGTAATGGCTATTGATGATAATGATGTGGCTGATAAGAGTTGGATGTAAGACAGAGAAGTGCAGTTTTTCTATATTTCCTGGAGTTGTCTGATATCCCAAGTGCATACATGCTCATGGTGCTCTCTTCTTTTTACCCTCAACATGCACGCTTTAAATATTTTAGTGTATTTCTAGATTTCCAGAGGAGGAGAGAATTAAATTACTAAAAATGAATTACTTGTACAGTGGTCTAGGGATGTAAAAGGAGCAAGATTGGGGAAACATGCTATCCTGCATTAAATCAACTGACAGCAGGTACAAAACTCTGACATCCTCACAAAAATCTCTTCATCTGACAGGTCTGAGTAGATTCTGAAGCTGAAAGTCAGTTCATTTTCCCCTATCTTGTCATAATGAGAAGTAGTACCTTCTCTCTTTAATACCCTTGGTACCAGTACTAGACCTGAAGTATTTTAGGGGAGATCTACTGAGAGACAGGAGAGACGGTTCAGAAGTGACAGATGCTACTACTACGTCCAGGGGATGTGGGGGAGTTGTTAAAAATTTCTTGCTTAGCTGTAGCTCTTGGGCTAGAAACTTGATGTCCATGGGAGTTTGTCCCCTGAACTTTTTAACAATCTAGGTCTTAGTGTGTGTTTGGCCGTGATGTTAAGTTTACTGACTGTCGAGGGGAAAAATGTTAGGCAATGTAGTGCTTAGAGAGCATTTAAATGTGGAGGCAATGGTGGAATTTTTGACTGAAGCAAATGCTAAATATTTGGCTGATGCGTTGTGTATCCTAAACTCTCAGTCTCACTTTTCAAAAATACATTCTCATTTTTCATATAGGCTCTTGGCAAAAGGCGGGTAGCGGCAGTGTGGTAGCCAGCGAAGGCGTTCTTTGTGAACATTCTAACTTGACATAGGCTCCGTCTGTCTGCAAGAATATTTATCGAAAAGCGTAACTGCTACATAACATCAGTGGAAGGATGCTCTGCAAGTAGTGTGTGTTAATTTTATTACACCAGCAGCTAGAAACCCTGGATCACCGTGGGGCTCTGTTGTGCTGGGCTGTGTGTAACTCCCTATTTTCTAAATAGCCAAGGGAAAGAAATAACATATGTGGGGAAAAAAAAACAAAGGATTGTCCTCTTTATAGATGGGAATGGAAGTGTTACGCCATCAAGTGTGGCACACCCAAAGGTTAAATAGGAAAGTAGACAGTGTGAATCTCCCCAGCTCTAGTCTAGGGTCTTAAGCACATAACTCTCTTCCTCCCTTGGATCTCAATTTGAAACCCATTATATTAAAGTGGATGGGAAATTAGACAAAAAGAGTTATCTAATCCTACAGTGAAAGAGTATAAAATGCTCAGAGTTATGGAGAGAGGGTTGTATTGAAAGATGAGACACCAGAGCTTCAAATAGGCTTAGATATCAGCGAGTTGTTGGAGAACTGATAGGAGAGGGAGTGCGTATCGAAGCATGGAGGGGACGCCTGAAGGGGGCTGTTTTAGGGAGGAAGGTAGAAATAAAAGCAGCGGTGTTAATCCATGCGTCTGATAGCTGGAAAGATTCTCACACTTACAGCTTTAGTAAAGATAGCTTTCTTTGCAAACATCACCAAAAAAGGAGACTAAACAATGCCAACTATTTTCTACAGCAAAATTACCATATAGAGAACCACAGGGAAAATGTTTGAGACCGCAAACTGTAAACAAGCTGAGCCACTGGCAGTCTTAAAAACCAATGTTTTTATAAAAGTGTATGTTAAAACCAACTTTGTTTACTTAATTGCAACAGAACATTGTATTTTCCTTAACAGAAAATTGAGAAAACCTGGAGGGTGATTCTGTGGTTACAATAAATAAACACAAATGTGAAATCAAACACTATCCAAATTACAAAAGTTAAGTACATGAAATTCCCCCAGTACAAACTTGTCACTCAAGTGCCAACTGTCAGGAGTTGGATACTTTTCATAAACCATAGTTTTAGCCTGTATCTTAATGTCAGTGCTTTGTTGTGACTGACCTTCTTCTGGCTAGAAGCCTGCTGAAACTAAACAATACTATTCTGTTCTGAAGAGAGAGAATAGAGAATGCATTGTTACTTTGTAAAATGTCTTTGGACTGGATCCCAGATGGGAAGGAAGTGGTGTAATTACTGTACTCAATACAGAGCACTGTAGGGGCATGTAAGGCAACCAGTCGGTAATGAACGAGGAGCAATTCTACACCTCCACCGAGTGTGAGACTCTACTACCTGACCAATTTTCGTATTAGTGTTTTATTTGTTCTGCTTAAGCAAAAAAAATTGTTGACCACTGTAAATTAAAAATTCAAACCAGCCTCCCTAAGTAAATAGGAGGAAAAACATACTTGCAATGACTGGTGAACACAGCAGCTTAAAACAGTTTTATTTCTTCTTTACCTGTGGAAGATAAGCCTCTTTCTGTTCCAAATCCCACAAAATTGTGTGAACTCATCTTCTGATTACCACACCATTAAATATAGTCTATGCTGTGAAATGTATCTTATTCTGGTGATAGGATCTCTACTTGTGAAGTTGTCACAAAGTAGTGTATAAATGACACTGTAACACACGTATTATGATACAGATTTTCCTGAATGTTGTTTTTATAAAATGGCATAGGAAGCAGATTGGTTAAAAAACTTTACTATATTGTGTTGAGAGATTTCTCTTAAATGGAAAATGATCCCAGTAATGCTATTGTGATTCAGTTTGATCTTAAAAGCATCTCAACAGAGAAATGAGGTACAAGGTGAATTATTTCAAATGGGAGAGTTTTTGCCATGTACAGCTCAGTTGCAACAGATGAAACGTGCAAAGGATAAGGCAGGAATTACTGTGGCTATTTTACAGAGAAGTAACATAGATATACAGTTACCCACAGCCACCTGAGAGGTTTGACATAATCAAGAACTAAATGCACTCTACTGAGATGCAGTCCCAGGTGCTTTGCTCCCCATGAAAAGCTCCAGTTTGGATGAAGGCTCCATTATGTGTTGAGTGCATCCAAAAATCCGACACAGGCAAAGACATTCTAGGTGATGCTACTGACCGTGTTCAGGTGTGTATTAATGCCAGGGTCTGGCTAGCTGTCAGAAGCGTGTAGGAGGTGGTTTGTAAGCCTTCGCCTGGCTGTGGCATTGAGTGTACCTTCTGACGCCAAGAATTATTCAGTTTGTTCTGGCGGGAAATATGGAGCAAGACCTGAAGGGGCTTTTTTTTTTTTTTTTTTTTTTTTTAATTTAATTTTATTTTTTAGGTAGTCGTCATTAAGGCCTGTGGGACAGAAGATTGCAAAGTGCTCTGTGGATTTGCTCTGTTAATTCAGAGCTCTGCCTTGGAATGCAAGCCACATGAGATCTAGTGTGGCCTCTCTGGAAGGCTATGAAGTGCAGTGTGTTAGACTAACTATCTAGGGAAGTTAGTAAATACATCCTGTAACATGCCTTCAGCTTGCTAGCCTTATAGGGCATGATCCACTCTAAAAGCAAAAGCCAGTGCTTGTCTTCAGTCACATGCTTAGTTTTCTTGGTATTTTAGCTAGTTTTTTTTGCTGCTGGTTTATACCAATCCATGTGATGTCTTCTGTTCTGGTAAGGATGTGCGGGGTGATGCTGTTGATCATATTCAGATATGCATTAATTGCCAGGGTCTGGCTAGCTGTCAGAAGTGTGTAAGAGATGGTTTGTACATCCTTGCCTGATTGTGGCATTGAGTGCACCTTCTGACTCCATGAATTATTTGCTCTGTTTTGGCAGGAACTGTAGAACAAAACCTAAAGGGGCTTTTTTCTCCCCTTGCCCCCCTTTTATTTTTTTTAATGTAGTCGTCATTAAGAGTTCCTTAGTGTGTAGGCAGAGTACAGCCTGAATGGGTTAGCTCCATGGAGAATCTGACCTAGTGAAAAGACCTTTCTAACCAAAATATTTCAGATATATCTGCAAGAGAGAACTGTGTTCTCACCTGTGACTTCTTCAGCCCATCCCAGAGAAAAACCCAAAGTGGCTGTAATTCTTAGTTTGGGAGGAAAAATACTCTGCCTTTACTACAAGACATGGCATATCTTCTCTCTCTTCTGATGCAGAATCATTTATTTTTTGAAGAGGAAAATGATAGGGTTCTCATTTAAATAAAATGTTCCCTGGGTCCCATTTGTTTTTTGTGCAATTTTATCCTTTAGAAATAATATGGGAAATGTTTTTCTTTCTAAGATCTGCACTGGAAATGCCATGTTCTAAATGGATGCTTTGTTTCTGTGTGAAAGAGGCAGCTCCAACAGTTTTTTTGGATCCCTGATGTGTTTTTGAATGGCATCCAAAATTTGGGTCAGGATAGACAGGAAGCCAGACAGGGATGTTTCAGTATTTTGAGTCACATTGCCTCACATACTATGAGGATTTTTATTCTCTGGAGAACCCAGCTGTGATGGAACTCAGAACTTTTAATTCCTTTAATGCTGACAGATGTACCAGCCGCTATGCTGAAGAAACGTTCTTGTCTGGTGGAGCAGACAGAGTGGAATTCTGCATGTTTGGATGGGCGTTCATTCCTTGAAAAGTTATGCTAAGACATACGCGTGGTCCAGCAGGAGTGAAAGGTTTGGTGCCATATGCAGAAAGACATATGCTTTCAGGCATACAGTGATCATTTGAGACAATTGCTGGCTTAGTGCTTAGTTTTCCTTGGGGGCCATTTTTCATGATATCTGGTGTTTTGTAAAGGCCTACGTGCTTAGAGGAGTTAGAAGTCAGCCATAGTGATCAAAATTAAATAGAAAAAGACAGAAGGCTTTAAAAAAATTTTTTTTTTTGAGATTCTTATTGTAACAGTTTTACAGAGGTTGTTGCTGATGTGCACAAAGGCATTTTAGCAAAGCAGCGTTCTACTGGTGTGGCTGTGGTTGATTGCTGGTGGAATTGTTATCAGATTAGAGAGAAGATTGCAGTGGAGGGAGGGGCAGGTTCAATAGGAGCTGGAATTTGGAAAGATTTGAAGGGGACGACTCATTGCTTCAGTTGCTGCTGGTAATGAAATTGTTTTTGACTAGTCAGAGCCACTGACCTGCAGTGCTCAAGTTTCTGTTGAATGAAGACAGGGATTTCAAAAGGCTACATCTTAATTGTTTTTGCTCAGGCTATAGAGGTTGGTTATATCCAAGCAGCAACATCCAGAAAGCAAAGTTTATTCAGGGCATTTAACACTCTGAATGAGAGGATTTGCTAGTGAAACAAAGATGAAACTGAAAACACTGAAGCTGGTGAATCTGGTGCGTTTCATGCCTGTCTGTTGTGCTTCCATGGTGGGGGCATTATGCCAGGCATGATTCCTCGGCCCAGCTGCTCCTCCTAGGGCTTGCTTCAGCTGGGCCCCCCAGCTGAGGAAGGGCAGTGTCCCTGTGTGCCTGCTGACACCTTGGATTTTGCTTTGTATAGCTTCAGTGTGCAATGCTGGATTGGGCTTGGTAGCCCTAGATGGGCTCCTGCAGGCGAGAGCAGGGGTGACCTAGGGCGATCTTCCACCCTTGCAGCCACAGAGAGCGGAGACTGGCCAGTTCTGGCAAAACTTCAAAGCTCTGGGAGCTGGAAGTGCAAATTTACTTAAGACTCTCCAGAACTTTCGAAGACTATTCTTCTCCTTGAGATGTCCGTAGCCCTGTGACTTTTGAGTGGTTTGAGCATCAGAAGCAGGACTTCACCTGCTGGGATTTACTAAGTAGGGTAAATCTGCAGGTGTGTGAGGAGATGGGCCTGCCAACCAGTGCTGCCGCGTTGCTGGACGGATTGGGAGCTGTGGCCGGCAGCTTTCTTTCACCTCTGAAACAGTCCTGGGGCACATCCTTCTCAGAGCAGAAGAAGGGTGAAACCAAGTGTCTTGTAGCACTCAACTACCTGTTTTTCAGTACGCAGCTCAGGTGGTTGCATTATCGGCCAGCAGAGGCTTTCTTTAGCCATGTAGTTGAATGGTCCATGTCTCCAAAGGATCCTGAAAGAAGCTGCTAGGCTTGCTCTTTTTGTTAATTTGGCTGTGATCTGTGTAATGCCTGGTATCTGTCTCTGTACAAAGGCCATCACAAATCTTTGTGTAGCATCTATGTCTAGAGTTTAAGAAATGTGCACGCCTTGTTCTGACACCATTCAGACCTGGGCTTCACCTCCATGCCAGTGGTTGCAGGAGCTGAAGCTTCTGGTGGAGAGGAAGGAGTGGCGTGAGGCAACATATCTTTGACCTTATAAAAGCTAAGCTTACCACAGACTGTCACCAGTCGCATCCTTAGGCAGGCTGAGTTGCGGAACAGTCGGTTGTCAGGAGGCTTCTGAAAAGGTCAATCTCAGTGTTCAAGGCAAAAGTCGACACTGTGCTTTGCAATGAATGGTTCCCCTCTGCAGTGGAGCTGGTAGCCCTCTGCAAGTGTGGTGCACAGGTGGAAATGGTCATGCTACCATGTGTACTGCTCTGTGTGTCTCAGCCACTTTTTGGAGTGAAATACCAGATTAGTGGTTAGAGTTAGAGCCAGCAGCATGTTCGGGTGACCTGCATTGACTCAAGGCACGAGGTTTGCTGTACATGTGACAGGGATGGCAACCCTGTGTGGCTTGCAGAAGGTGAAGGGTTGAGTCCATAACTTGGAAAATTTGTGTCTCATTAGCACTGACTGACTCATGCAACAAGAGACCAGGTTTTAATTACTGTCTCCCCTCTTTCTGTATTGTCCTGTTACGAGCAGCTAACCCCTTCTAAATGGGGAAGGATTGGAGCGTGATTTATTTATTTGTTTGTTTTACTCCTCTAACCTACTTTAACTAATTTTCAGGATGCTGGCAATTGATATACATTATTTATGCTGCTGCAAACCTTGTATTTGGAATGAGAAATTCTACTGCCAAGCTTCCTGCTTCTAATAAGCATTCCTTTCACTAAATTATGTCCTTATGCAGCCCAGGGCTGCTCTTGCCAGGGACCCAGCTGGTGTTACTTGATGACTGTGGCATGGGGAGCCCGACTGGTACAGTGAATCTGCTAGCTCGTGCGTTGCTTATCAGCACAGGGGCAGGCTCCTCCACTGGTGAAAGGAGCAGGATAAGCCATAGGGGAAAACCGCCATGGGATTGAATGACAGAAGTCTTGATTTTCCATGACCTGCTGTCTTGTGTTGCCACTTGAACCTGTGCAACCTGAAATGCTCCTGTCTTCCTCCCCCCACACCCAGTATGGATGACAACAGAAGGTGAAACAGTAGGACAACCGGCTCAGTCCCTGGAACAAAACGCTTTGAGGTGCCTAAATCTGTCTCTGTCGCAATGGATCAATTGCCAGGGCCTGTGTTCTACCTCTTCCTGCTCCTTTGGAAGATAACTCGTTCCTTAACAGCTGAAATGGCTTCCGACAAGCCTCCCCTTTGAAAATTGTGCTCAAGGACACTGCTCTTTCACTGTTTGCTCAGGCAAAAATATTCTGGGGAGGATTTTTTTTTTTCCTTTTATCTGAGGCAGCATAATAAAATACCTTAGATAAACAAATTTATTCTTGGAGGGATGTTTATTAAGTGCTGGCAATCCCTATGATAAATAATTTCTCTGAGAGAGGCGGGGGGTGGAGAGAAAGTAGGCCAAGGAACTGATTGTAGCGCCGGGGATAACGCAGGAGGCGCAGGACTCCGGCGCTGCGTCTTGGTGCTGCGCCCGGGAGCGTGCGAGCCGCGGAGCGCGTTACCGCAGTGCCATCTGCAGGGCAGCCCGCGGCCGGCACGCCGCGGGGCTCCGCGGGGGGGTCCTGCGGTAGTCAGCCTCCGAGGATGCGGGCAAAGCCTGGAGGCCCCGCTGGCACAGCCCTCCCCACGGGACGTACTCGATGGACACACGGCTCGCTCTGTAAGCAGACTAGCTGGATAAGCAGTGTAGGAAGTAAAGTAGCAGTATGTGAGAATTAGTGGTCTTTTCTGTTAGTGGAGAAACTACAGGCAGGTTTCAAGGTGGAGGGAAGGCAACGGTTATGTTGGTTTGAAACAGATTTTTTTTTTGTTGTTGTTTTTCAGTTTCTTTTTTTTTCAGTGAAATGAAACCACAAAACTTTCGTTCTGGGTCAACTTGAAATGTCCTGTTAGACCCAAGTGAAACATTCTGTTTTGATTTGGGGTTATTTTACTCCTCTTTTCCTCTTTTCTCTTAATTTAGGTGGCTTTTAATCTGAGAAAAACCACATCAAGCTGAAAAGCTACAGCTTGAAAATAGCGAAGGGAAATAAGTCAGCATTCCCAAAATGAGGCTTTTCATTTTGACAATGCTGTGAAATACAGTATCTTGAACTTTTCTTGAAGATTCATCTTAAACTATGAACAACAGCCTTCCTCTTCCTCATGCTATTTATCAGTGACAACTATTCACCAAGTTCATCTACTATTCAGTTAGATCTCTTTTAAATCTCAGTTTCTTCACAAATTTATTATCTGTCAAACCCCTAATCTCTTAGTGTGAGTGAATGTACCGCTTTACCAGTAAAGAACTGAGTTAAAGTGACATATCCCAGAAGACATTAAGAATGTGCGGCTGACCCCTGAGACTTGAACCTTAGCCACAACCCTTCTTTCCTTAATAGTTCCGAGCTCCAGTACTTCAGCAGACTGATACCTAAAAAAAACCCATAGCTATAATGTAAAGGTACTGTACAAGGAAGTGATAGTCTGGCTGTAAAAGATTTAGACAAAAATATTTTCATTTAAAGTCTACTCTGATAAATGATGTCCACTAGACAGTAGAGAGAAGCTCTGTGGATGAGTTTGGTCACTGAACACATCTCAGCTCTGGGTAAGTTTTGAGGATATAAAAGATCAAGAAATTCTTTTCAGATTTATGGATTTGTTGTTAGTGACTGATTTTGATGTTTCAATGGTGGCTGATATTAGAGAAAGCTTGAAGAATATGTGTTATATCCTCTGCATGGGATGGGCTTCTGAAATTTGATACGGAAATTGTGAACTCCAGGCAGACTCATGCACTTTGAAGCAGAATTCCAGCCTCAGGATATGCTTTTTCTTTGCTTTTTGGGATTTTCGAAGGAACTCATGGGATAGGGATACCGAAACCCTGTAGTTCATTCTTGCTGTAGAGTAGGTCTTCCTGGAAGAGGCTGCATAGCAGCCTGAACTGACTATCTTGCAGATTGATTTGTACCTCTCTGCATTGCACCTTTTGAGGATTTAAGGAAGTATGCAGACCTATTTGTGGTTAAGATGCTTTTAAAATTGCTCTTTGGCCGTTTGCTAAATCTGAAGTTTCAGTGACATTATGGCAAACACTGACTGCCCTATGTGAGTCACCACCAGGAGTAGCTTTTCCGTCTGTTAGTAGGTTTCCTGTATGAGCTTGTGCCTGGATCAGACTGGTTATGGCAGGGCAAAATGAGAAGCTGTTTTGAGCAAGCAAGGATAGGAAAGTTCTGACTCTCTGTAACTATACCTAGGCTTACAATACAAAAGGGAAGTGTTTTTGGCTGTAGATAAAATTCAGCTTTTCAAGTAAAGAAGGTGAAGTTACCACACCTGTAACTGAGAGAAACGGGGAAAGTGATTGAGTTCTTTGTTCTACGTTTGAAATGTAGAACAATTTGCCTTATGCAGATAGTGACTGGGGTTTTCTCTAGGTTAACATGGGATGGATCCTTAATGAAGGTGAAATAACATCCTTCTGGCTACTGGCAATCATATGCCACCTGAGGATGTGGTTCAGTGCATGTAGCTGTTGCTGGTAACTCTGGTGTTTTTTGCCTTTGCACAGGCACAGAACATGGAAGGTCCTTACCTCAGCTTAAGGTGCTGCTGAGATAGCATGAGCAATCTCAGTTCTGGTGGCATTTTGAACTTTCAGGTATTGAAGTGGAGAGAGAAGTGAATGAAGAAAAAGACTCAGAAATTGAAAGAGATTAATTCTTGAAGCCTGTCTGCATTTTTTTACATAAATTCTACTCTGCATCTGGATGGGTATGGCACAGTCTACAAAATCCCTGCTTCTGCTGTAGGCAGAGCAGAGGATAAATATATATGGATGAATAAACAAGGCAAGTAATCCAATCTCGTTGCTAGTGTTCAGTTCCTGCACTGTTGCTCTAGGCAACCAGCTTGAGTGGGGATATTGTCTATAACCTTAAAAACTGATTACAGGCTACTTCACTGCCTCATACTGTCTTAAAGAGGATTAGAAGAGAGTGTAAAGCTGGCTTAGGCACTATGTTAACAAAGCCTCAAAGGCATCTGCAGATTTCCTTGTTCATGAAGTGATTAACTTATTTAGTAACTGTGGAAAAAATGTGAACATTCAGGGAGCCAGGCTGGTAATAATTAAGAGATGTAATTCTGCCATCCTGAGCCCTGCTTGGGCTGACAGCTGTCTGTTTCACACAAACACATCCGGCGTTGTTTCGGAGCTGCGGGGTGGTTTTGTGCGTGGGCTTGTACAGGTTCCCTCCATTGTTTTTCAGCTGAAGGGAAGGGAGTGTGGAAGGCGGAGGGGGGGAAGCGAAGGGAGGGGACCCGCTCCTCAGGAGTGCCTTCTGCCATTCCTAAGTGCTGTTTTGTTTCCTGCCTGGTATGTGTTTGAATGCTGCATGTTGCTTCAGACAGTACAGTGGAAGCATTTCAAATGAGTTGCCATGGGTATGCTCAGGCAGGGTTAGCTCATTTACCTGCAAATGCGGAAGGAAGCACGCATCAGCACTTTATTTCCTGTTTCAGCTGCTTTTAAACTTCAGAAAAAAAAAAGCAATAGAAACAACAACACCCCTATCCTGAGCTGCAATCTGCAGGCAAACACAAAGCAGCCAAAGAGGGAGTGCCAAATGATAGTAAATGATAGGTAAACCAATCCTTTAAAATTTCAAATTTAGACAGTTTGACCACAAATCTCAGCAAATGATTTTCTCTGATTATAATTAGGCTAAGAGGACCTCAGGAGTAGGTCCTGATGGGGATCCCTGGTGGGTGACAGCATCTTTTGAGCTAGAGTGAGTCCATCATCTCGGATATGCTGATGGGCAGGAGGCACTTGTGCTCCATTGAGTCCTGGTGCTTTCTGGTCGCATGGACAGATCTGTGTTTGATTTAGCAACGTGATCCCATAAGCAAGTCTGAACCTGAGCAGCATCATTCCCTAACAGAGATCCTATGAGACTGTGACAGGAGTAGGCTTTCCTGTCTGCATGGTGATTGCCCACAGGCTGGTTGTTGTAAGTCATCTTTGTCCTGCATAGGGGTGGATCAGTAGATGCTCTTTGTTTTATCTTCAGCTTGGAGTGTTTTCAATCTGATTAGTCAAATTCTCAGCCACTTGGATTGGAAATGTCCCTCCTGTGTTCAGGCTGCTTTTAAAATTTCAAATATGAGCAGGTTTCTTTGACAAATTAACACAAAAGGTCAAAGTATACATGAGGATGGGAAATAAATGAGTCTATTCTGGTACTGAAAAGTTCTGATTGGTCAAAAGTTTGTATTGCAAAGAACAAAAATACAGTACAGGTTAGACAATTTTTTTTTGCTAGCCACCAAGCACTTTTTTTTTTTTAATCTGGAAGTCTCAAGTCTCAAATATATTAGGAGAAAGGGTTCTTAACACAACACACGTTGTGTTCAGTCTTTCCTAGATCACATCTCCTTGTGTGTGTGTGTGTTTTTTTTTTTTTTTTTTTTAATTGTTCAGAAGTTTTATAGGGCTTGTCTTTTCCTCTCTTGTGTAATTCATATGGATATCTGGCCACATCCTGTCATGCCTGCATCTAAAATCATAGGCTCTTTCGTGACTTAACATTTAGACTCACTATAAACACATCCAGTACCTGTGTGACAAATCAATGGCTACTCTAACCAAAGGTTTATTTCTCGAGAGGTTCAGCACAGACATAACTAAATTTAGAAATAATATTTGTACAAGTGATAAGCCATGACTTCACACTCATGTACTTGAAGGAAGGAGGGATTTAATAAAAAGTCTAATTGTGACCATCAATATGCTGCACAGTTTCAAATATTTGCTCTGTATGTGATGGAAGTTTCCTCCTCCACTTACTGCCATGCTGCTTGATTGTAAGATCTGCTTTCCCTTTTCAGAAATGACTAGTGAGCAATGATTTCAGTTGCCCAGCTCGATCATATCCTCTGGGTTGGATGTCACATTGCTGAGCACTCTCTCTGACAATCCTTTCTAGAACTGAAAATAGCCAAAATTGTTAGCTGCTCCTGGATATTTTGGCTTGGATTTATCCTGAGAGCAAGATGGGTTGATTTGCTGAAACAAATATAAGTGACTTGAAATACTGCCAAAGCTAAGTCTTTAAATTCCGTGTGTTCTCAGCTGTGAACGTCCTCAGACACCAAGCCTGACTCACAAGAATGAAAGAGAGAACTTGAAACTTGAGGTGACAAGGTTACTAGCACTTCTGATAGGCATCATAATCCTTCATTTTAGTCAGATTTGACCTGGACAGGCTAGTGAGAATGACTCTATTGATGTATGGGCCATACTTCACTTTAACGCTTTGCCTTTGGGGCAAAGACAAAACAAGACCAATGTTTTGTTGTGTAATGGGATGATTTCAGGAATTCCTATAGAAGCTCCATAAGATTACTGAATTCCTAGTGGGAACCATCCCCCCTTTCCGTAGGGAGGTTTCAATGCTTTGTGAGAAGAAAAAACATGTAGAAGCTGAGATATAATGTGACAGACTACTTAAACTCACTATCTTTCTGCTTTGCTGGCATGTATTTTTTGGTTTCTGGGGCATAGATGATCCATTGATCCCTTTCAATGAAAAGGATATAGGAAGGCTGGAAAAGTTGAATGATTCTGAAATGTGTATGTTACTTCTCATGGTTCTAGAAATTGAATTTGTTGTTTCCATCTCATTCTTAATGGAGGTTCATTTTCAAGGCAGTTTTGGCCTCTCTGTTCTGCTTCTCCCACATACAGCTTTGCTGAGCATTATTTCACGTGACTGTTTAGGCAGAAACCTTGTATCCCTTCGTGGGGGCGGGGGAATGGATTGCTTGAGTGTACTAAATGTTCACTTGCTGCCCATGGAATTGAGAACAGGCTTATTCCTTTTCACGTTATAAAAGTACTACGAATAGTAATTCCTTTACAAGCAAGGTTGAGCCAAGCTCTAAATCTCAATTTGTATTTGTTGCCACAAAAGTAATGGAGCTAGCTTCAAATAAAAATTATTGCTTAAACCTCTTCTGTTTTGAGTGTTAACATCAGGTTGCTGTTCAGGGTGCCCGTTGCTTGTTAAATGAAACACCAGCTCTGGAGAGTTGAAGCAAGCAACCCCCTGTGTCCCAGAGCGGAGAGATGCAGGGTACAGGAGAATGGCGTTAAGTATGGATCTTCCTTTGAATGGCCCAGAATGGCACATAGGATGAACTTGAAGTCTTGGATTTGGGGATTCTTACCCTAAAAAAAGCATCTGCTCCTGTGAATAGCTCTGGAGGTGCTCATGGTGGGGCTTTATGTCAGTTGTGGGGAAAATGTTGTGCTCGCGTCTGGTAATGCTCAGCAGTCAGTTTTGCTGCTTACCAAAAAAGGCCTACTTCGCCTGGCATTATGTTCTGCTCACACATTTGTGGACTGACACGTTACCTGGATGAGTGAGGGAGGTAAAACAAGGTGGCTTCATTCTACTGCTCACTCTTACCCTACCTTGTTATTGCCCAAGCAGAAAAGTAGCAAGCAGCCTCCACACTCTACCACAATTAGTGAGTGGTGCCTTTAAACAGCTCCTTGCTGAGGGGAAGTGTTTTCTGTGTCTCTTATAGCACCTTTGCAGTTAAAAACTCAAGCTCTTTACCGCCCCAATTAATACATATGTAAAGCAACAGGAACGTAAGAGTAACGCGCTTGGAAGAAAAATGAGTTGTCAGTAGTAGTAAGGCAAGAACAATTTTGAACTCAGAATGATTTAAAGAGAGGGAGTGAAATGCTCTATACTGAGGCAACAGGGGAGGTGGGTGAGTCACCCTAACAGTCCACTAGCTTTCTGCGAAGGGACAGAGATGTTTTGGTCTTAGAGAAGTGGAACAGCACTTTGTCTTTCATCTCTCCACTTTTTTTTTTGCCTGTCCCTGCTTTAGCCCCCACTAAAGAATGGGATTTTCAGACTCTTACAACCTCGACCTGTTCAATTTGTCACAAACTCACCTCAGCTTTTGAAAAGTCTGCTTCTCTTTATTTCCATCTTTCCTAGGAGAGGGAAATTCACGAGAATGAAAGTAATGACAGCACTACTGGTTTAAGAAAAACAATTAGAGACCTGTGCATACTTCCCCCACTTAGCTTGCTGCAAGGAAATACGTGCTTTCAAATGCTGTTCTGGTGTTAACAGCTCTTCTAAATCTGTTATTGTAATAATGTGAGTTTCATTCAGCATCTCCAGAAGTAGGATCTTATGGATGAAGAATCTCCGTTTTAACCTTTACAAATGTCAATTGTTTTAAACCTGCAGCAATTAGCATCAAGGTTTATTCACCAGTTACTACAGCATCCCTTGCTACACTTGAAAATGTGTTCTCAGTAAGTGTTGGCTGGAAAACAGCTCAAGTACTTGGTAGTTGTCCCAGTCCTATCTGTGTTTTTCCCCTCCCCTCCTTTTTCTTGAACTGGTGTGCTTTAACAGTTTTCTCCATAATGATATCATTTTATCTGCTTTCCAGCAGACCAAAACTACTTAGTATGTTTAGTGACTCTGAGATTAGTCACCTGGATTAGTTGAGTTTTATCTTCAAAATCTAATAGTAGGTACAGTGTCGGATTTTTGTTTTCTTCCATGGGAACTGTATTTGTTTAGCAAAGACCAGCTGGCTCCTTTTGTACAGGTCGGAGCAACATTGAAAGAGGCTTATCAGTTTTGGTTGAGCAGGTGACTTGGTCAAGAGAAGTTTTATGTCTGAGGATCAGCTGCTTCAAGTTAGATGATCCTTAAATCATTTTGCTTCGGGTATTTCTGTCATCCAGCAGCAGTACGTTCTAGCATGGGAGTTGGTGGTAGGAAGAAGGGGAAGAACGAGACCTGTTTCTTTCTCCCCACAAATGCTGCTTTCCCTTCCACAGGCTGGGAGATGAACTTAGCTCTTTGCTCATGGCCTGCCAGTCTCTCTCATCTTTGCCCACTGTTTTAGGCTAATCCCTGCTCATCCCATGTGTGGGGTGCTAACATCAGGTAAAGTACTCTGAATGTGGCCTGAGGAGATAGGTTTGCACAGCCTGCTTCAGCCCACTACCCTTATTCATTTTCAGGAAAACTCCTGTGGGCATGTGGGGACTTGACTAAAGAGAGAAACCTAACTAGGGAATTAAGTTTCTTGGCTGTAAGAGCTTTCTGCCCTTGCTGTATGTCCCAGTAGGGCTAGCTACCTAGAGAAGCTTTGGCCAGAAAAATCTTTTTGCTGTATTAGTGAAGAGAAATTGGTGTGAGATTCTGGTGGCAAAAAGCAGAGAAGCAATACAAAACAATTCGTGCTCCAAAATTTGACCCATATCCAATAAATAACTGCAGTATCATTCTCTAAGTACCTAATAGTCCATAGTTGCTACTAGGACCCATACACAGAGGGTTGAATTGGATTCCACAGGGGAGATTTTTCTGGCGGTACTGTAACGTCTGTCACACGTGACAGACATCTCCTGTAGAGTAATAGCTCCCTTGCGCAGGGGCTGCTCATCTGAGCTTAAAAAAAGGTGACCTTTATGTGTTTCATTATGAGAGTCTTGGAATAACATTTTAGGTCTGGTTCAAAGGCACATTTTTAATGAATGAGTAATCTTCCTTTTTTCCATTGTGAATTGTTAGCTCCTCAAAATGCAGAGGGAAGGAAAGGGAAATGATTCGCTTCTGGGTCTGAGGGGCAACCAGTAGATCCAGAGCATGAGTTTGACAGGTTGAGTGTGTCCCAGGCTGGCTGCTTGGGCAAGGAGAGGAAGAGCTTGCCCCTCTCCAAGGAAAGCAGACACACGCTCCCCAACTGAGGGGAGAATAGTACTGTAAATCATTTCATTCATTTCTTCTCTGGGGAGCCATTTATGTTGAGTTTTAAAGCCATTTTGTGAATGAAACTCCATTGCTCCTATCTGTTGTCCTCTGGTTGTAGTCTTAGGTGCTGAGAGTATTGAGTGCTTTCCAAAACCAACAGCCCCTGCCTGTCAGCCTGCCAGGCTGCAGCAGCTGCAGGCGGGAGAGGGGGAACGTGAAAGGCCCAGGGTCTGGTTGTGTGCTGGCTGCTCCTTGTTGGGAACAAGCTGCTATTTTTCCAGGTAGAAGCAGTGATTTGTGTGTGGCGACACACATAGGAAATTGTCAATATAAACCCCACTCATTAGTGAGGTGTGAATGAGCATGCTGAGTACAAGTATCACTGAACATCATTGAGACTGGGTCACTGGGTGGCCCCAACAGCTCTGTGGCATTTGGGCTACTCCTGACTGTCTCCTGGTACTATCTGCCAGGGCTCAGATTTGTCTGGGGTTGATCCTTCACCTAACATATAAAGGTGGTTCTTCAGTAAAAGTCATAGGAACTTTTCCTCGTTGAGATAGCTTAGCAGAATGGTGCTGCTTGAAAAAGCCTTTTTCTGTGGAGAAAGTTTTGTGTAAATTGCTTAGGCATTTCTACATGTTTAAATTCATATATTTGTTTATGTGGACTGTGAAATCCATTTCCACGGTGATAGATGCCTAAGAGGGATCTCTTGAATCATCAAGCCTGGTGCCTTGCTGCTGTGCACGATCTCATTATATAATCTCTTTTGCAAACTCACCCTGGAGTGAATCCCTGTATTTTCCTTCACTGTGCAATGGGAAATACCTACAATAGGAATATTTACTTGGCAGATACCTTTTTAGCTCTGTTTTTACCTCTTATACGTACTACTTCTGTCTGTCATTCTTGGAAATTTTTGTAGTTGCTCACTTTTGAGCTGTGGCAGGTTCCCAAGCAAACAGGTTTTCAGTTGCACAGCTGCACTTCGTAGTCATTCAGTGGTACTGAGGACCAGATTCCTTTGGATAAGTGTGTCATTCGTTATTAGCAAGCAGGTAAAACGATCTAGTTCTAGGTCCTGGATTTGGCAGATGTGTAGGGTAGTAGGCTTGGATTTTTTTTTTTTTTTTTTTTTTTTAGTTATAACACAAACATTTCATGTGGTATTGGACAAGTAATTTAATTTCTCTTTATGGCCTGTTCCCCCTCTGTGATATGTACTACAGTCTTTATCTGCTTTTGTCAGTTGAGGTAAGTTTGTTAGGAGAGAGGCTTTCTTCCTGTGTTGGTGTGTAGTTGTGTTGTAATTAGGGTCTCTGGGTATTGCTTTAATTCCCATTATAACATCAGCAAATTATGCTTCAATAAATCATGCATTGTGGATAATACATGCTCAGCTCAGTTTCAGTGCAAAATAAAAAGCTTAAATGACAGTAACCTAAACTGGCAATAAAATAGCTAGCATTACACTTGTAAATACTTAATTTGCAAATGTTTAGAGAATTAGGCACCTGCTATAAATCCTTATCGTGGGCTCAGCACCCTGTTGGTAATCGGTGAGCTATATCTCACTTCATTATGCATGAATGTGTAATTTTCCGAAAGCACAAATGTGGCCTCCAAGGGCACACACGTTAATAGCGTTCGAATGATCCAATTTGTTTCCTACCCAATGTGTTTATCTTTCAGCTCATCGTTCGGAGTGCCAGTGGAAAGGTTAATGGCTCACCGTTCCCTGTCAAATGATGCACTGATTTAACCTCTTTGGTGTCTGGGTCTTTGATTGTCTTTGGCCTTTAGTGTGTTGAAAGTTAACAGCTGCAGCCTGCTTGCTAGTTCAGATGTGAGAGGGTCCTCTTTAAATTATCACACGTGTCCAGGATTAAATGGGATCCTGTTTTTCTTGTGCATTGTGGCCCTGATTCATCTGGTACATGATGCTTTGGGAGCACTGGTGCTTGCTTCAGCAAAGTCTTTATGCCATTTTAAGCCCACTTAAAGCCATTGGAGCAACTGAGTCTGTTCACGTGCCAAAAAGTCAAGCAACTCTTGACTGATTCAGTCCCCTGTGTTCCCAAGTCAGTGGAAGTAGCTGGCAGAAGTGAAAGGAGTAAGCAATCTTAGACAGTAGAGTCTAATTAATGAGATGAAATGTTTGATATGATAAGGTATTTTTGGTGAGACCAGAACCGATGTGAGATGGATCTAGTTAAGGTTATGCTATAGTTTGCAAAGTATTACCAATTATCTGGGTTCAATTTTGATAAATTGAGGCAAACCATGTGAAAAAAACAAACCTTATGAAAATTTTTGCTCAGTTTTAATGAAGAATCAAATGAAACTTGCCTTGTTTCAGCTAAGATTTTGGATTTTTTTGCGAGCCCAAAACCCATGATAAGTCAGGAGAGGAAAACTCTGGGGAAAAAAAGGCTAAGGAGCTTTCTACTAGGGTAGAATAAAAACTTACCTGTGTTTTGAAGTTGTGAGTAAGACGCCACAATAGCCATTTTTAGAATGAGGAATCCAACCATATTCTCTGTTAACGTAGTAACTTAGTAGCTAACAGTCTCAGTGCAATCTGGAAAAGTTGAGAAGTAAAGGAGAGAAACCATACAGTCTCTTGAGTATTTTGAGAGAAAGCAAGGAGAAGAAGCCTTCCCTAGAGATGTGCTGTTGAACTCAACCCTTAGACGAATCTCTAGAGTGTAGCTGCTGCTGCCAGCACCTTAAAGATGAGTCACTGATTGCATGTCCCATACCATTCCTGAATGGACCGTTTCACTCTCCTAGATGAGTATTTCTGGACACATGAGCAACTGAATCTTGGATAACATGTTGCAACTTGCAGCAGAATTGTTGGCTGAAGTAAATCATTAAGTAAAAGATGTGGAAAACAGGAAATGCATCTGCAGAACTTGTGATGTATTATTGAATTGTTGGAAATTGGAAAAATGGAAGTCAATTATTGAATTGACCTGTTGAGAAACAACTCTGTGAACAAGGATAGAGAGTTCTGGTGGACAACAAGTTGACCATGAGCCAGCAATGTGCCCTTGCAACCAAGAAGGCTAATGGGATGCTGGGGTGCATTAGGAAGGGTGTTGCCAGCAGGTCAAGGGAGGTGATCCTCCCCCTCTGCTCAGCCCTGCTGAGGCCGCATCTGGAGTACTCTGTCCAGTTCTGGGCTTTCCGGTACAAGAGAGACATGGACAACTAGAGAGAGCCCAGCATAGGGCTACAAAGATGATCAGAGGGCTGGAGCATCTCTCTCATGAGGAAAGGCTGCAAGAGCGAGGCCTGTTCAGCCTGGGGAAGAGAAGACTGAGAGGGGAACTTATCAATGTCTGCAAATACCGTAAGGGAGGGTGTCAAGAGAACGCGGCCGGACTCTTCAGTGGTGCCCGGTGACAGGACAAGAAGCAAGGGGCGCAGACTGAAACACAGGCAGTTCCACCTGAATATGAGGAAAAACTTTTTTACTGCGAGAGTGACAGAGCACTGGAACAGGTTGCCCAGAGAGGTTGTGGAGTCTCCTTCTCTGGAGATACTCAAAACCTGCCTGGAGATGATCCTGTGCTGCTCTAGGTGACCCTACTTGAGCAGGGGGGTTGGACTAGACGATCTCCAGAGGTTCCTTTCAACCTCTGCCATTCTGTGAATGGTGTGGAAACACAAAGAAAGGGAAATGAAACACTTTTATACATTGTTTCTAGGTAGAAATGGTCAAATTTTTTGTATGCAGATCTCTCAAGAAAGCCATCTAGTTGAGGATACATGTTTTAAGATAGGTAGAAGTTATCCTGATGCTCAGAAGTGTCAAACTCAAGCTTTACTGAAGTCTATATTCAGTGTCTGAAAAAAATGAAGACGTATCCTTAGCCACTTAAATGCGACTGCAAGTGTGGCATTTTCAAGACAACTGAAGTGAATTAGGAGCAGAGTGATGCTGACTGATAATGTACCTCTTTAGACACCCAAATTTGAAAAATGCAGCCTAATTAGATATGCTCCAGTTATTATTAGTATTTGCTACTTAACAGCTGCAATTGAGGGCTCAGGACAGCTTTGTGCTGGATGCTGCAAACAGACATAACAAGAAAAAAATAACCTTGAAGGAGCGTAAAATTCTTGCCTCAGAGATGATGAATAAATGCAACTGACTGGGAAGCAAAAGGAGATGGGAAGATAGCTGTGAAACACATCAAGTCTCAAAAGAATTCAGTGTTGTCTAAATCTGGACTCTGAGCTATTACAGAGGATAAGTAGCATAAGTAGGCAGGAATGACAGTCTCTAAGCAAAAGGAATATTTATTTCTAAACTTGACTAATAATTACCATGGTGAATTCAGTGAGTGTTAAAGGAAATAATTAGGCCAGAATTACAGAGGTGGGAAGAAAAGCCAAAGTCCAACAATGAAAGCTCCCTCTTCCTCCATTAACCTGCTCTCGCATTCTTTTGCTGCTGTCCACTTGCTGTGTTAATCTTGAATTTGAATGAAAACTTAAGTGTATCTAAATGTAGCCTTGCCCCTGGGAGAGGGAGTGGATATGTCATCAGGGATCTGTCAGAGTCAATAACGTTTCTCCTGCAGCCCAGAGCTGGGCCTCAAGATCTAACGTTTCTGTCTGAATTATCTGCTAATGCTCTGACAAATTGCCTGTGATTTTCTTCTTTTCTCTCTCGAGTGGATGTGCCTGGTCTGCAGATTAGGTAAACACTGCCTAGCCCGGGTGTATAGAGGTGGCTGATGATCTCCAGCCAGACATTTCTGTGAAGCTGCAAAAGCAGGAGGGTGTCAGGGTAAGAGACAGGCAGCCAGCGGGATTACTGTGGCTGGCTGCAGATGCTTTCAGGTTTAGGGCTGTTTCAGCTACAAGCCCTTGTTTAGAAGACACCCCCTGACTAGGACAACAAGAAGCGACAGAGCTGGCAGCTCAGAAAATGATAGTGTTTGAGTGGCAGAGTTGCAAATGAGGTCTTGGCCCTAGCTACACAGTAAGGGTCGGAAAACAAATTTGGACGGATGCTAACATCGTCTGTTTTGCTAAGCTAGAGGGCGGGCTGACTTTTCTTGTAGAAGGGAACAGGTGTTTGTAACTGTAGTCACCTTCCTCAGTCAGAGTCCCTCATCTCCTAGACACCCTCCCACAGAGGATGTCGAAACATGCTATTAAACTACAAGGTGATTTTGCAGCCTGTCTTTGGAAAGACTGGTGCAGCATTGCAGATCAGGCTTCAAACTCTGGCCGAGACCCCTGGTGAAATGTGCCCTAGAGGAGGCCTCCTCCCTGCCCAGCGGGCCGCTCTGTTGAGTGTTCGTACACCTCTTGCAAAGTGAAGTTATCTTTGAGAGCAGGATGGGGTTTAGTGAACGGAAGGTGCCACTGGCAGGTTCCTGGAGGCTTTGTCCCTCTGGCCCAAAGGTTCAAACACCTATTGAACCAAGTCAGTCATTAGCATTGGCTGCCTGATCTCTGGCTACATGAAATTAGAAGCATCTGTTTGTGTACTTGCTGTGGAAATGACTTTCCTTGAAGCATGAGCTGTTTTTTAAACACTGTGGGTGTAGTGACAGTCTATAATTCTGATCTTGAAAAAAGATCGTGAATGAGGGAAAGGTAGGTGAAATTCTCATCAAGATTTACATTTGCTGTTACTTCTCTGCTCTCTGTAGTTCTCTATGGATATACTCAGACTCTGTCCTTTTCCCATTCCTCTGTTCATATGCAAATCTCTGGTAGCATAACCCGCTTTGCTGCTACTCTGGAACAGTCTTAAATGTCCGCTCTGCAAATGGCTTACCAGTGTATCTTAAATTCCAGCAGAAAACATGTGGCTTTACCTGCCCTTCCCCTCATTACCCACTAAAATTATAGTGTCAGTTAATAACTGTACTCTGAAATATTTGAGAATTCAGCAGTTCTACACTCCATTCCTTTAGGCTGAGAGTTTTGGTGTGCTAAACCCCTTTGAAATCAATAGGATTGAGGTACCAAATTACCTTAGGCCTCCTCTGCAAATTCCAGTCTCTTACAGGATTGTGAAGTAGTGAAAGCAGTTTGGGATATGTGACATTTCTTACTGCCTTCTCTAGGTGAGAATCTTAAGAAAAATAAAACCTCTGAGGAGAAATGTGGGACTACAGACAGGCACACCATGAAGACACCTAGGTGCTTGACAGATGTGCTGTGACACCAACCAGAAATACTCATGTATAGTTCTAGGAAGTCAAATGACTAGAAGGTAGATATATTTATAATCATTCTCAGGCCTCCATGTAAACATGCGCAGTAGCCGGTAATAGAAATGCAGTTCTGAATTCTCTCTAAGCAATCTCAGGCTAGGCATGCTGGTTTTTTATTATATGCTCTGCATAGATTTAAAGGGAGAGGGGTTCAAGAATGGGGAGAAGGAGAGACAATGGGTTTTGCAATCTACAGTATCATATTTAAAATAATTATTAATTAAAAGTAATTAAAACAATGGGCAGAAAATGATTAAAGAGGGGATTTAGAGAGGTTTGCTGTAGCAGTTAAAAATTTTTGGAAATTGATATGCAATGCTCATAAATAAAATTATTAGAATGGAAATCAGCAGTATAAATTACCATTGCTTATTAAAAAATAATTTTTCATCTGAAATTCTTAATGGGCTCTATGTAATAATGGAACTGCACACAAGCAATTCCTTTGTTTTTTCATGTAGCAATATATATGTAGAGGGCAGGTAGATAAAATCTTTAAAGTAGTCTAGGAAGATGGATTGCATTTTCGATAGACTGGAGACTTGGTAGTTATTAGATACAGAAAAGGCCATCTGAACAGATGAAGGGAAATGAATGGGTCATCCATTTTAAGAGACACTGTGTGCGGCCAAGGTTTGGCTAAATATAGAAATATTGGCTGGCTCTAGCATGAAACTTTTGTATTCTGTGCCTAGAGGGACTACTGGGGTCCCTCCAGCACCTGTTTACTGGGAATCTCTTTCAGAGTTTCTCTAACTTGGGAGATCTAGTAAATAAAAAACATAATGAAATCAAACTAAAGCAACACATTGCATGGGAAGGGAAAGCAGCACCCAGTACTGAGCCCTCAGGCCATGCTACTTGGAGGAGATGTTGCAAAGGCACATAGACCCCTAAGTGGACCTTTGGTGAACCCTAGAGTGGATTACTGCAGTGTGAGTGAAGGTTTGTAGAGCAAGCTGTGAGCTGTGGGATTTTTTGGTTTTTTTTTGTTTTTTTTTTTCTCCCCTTAAAAATCAAATGCCTCATGCTTGGTTAGAAGACCCAACTCTCCCTGATCTAGGGGTAGGAGGAGGTGCTGAGATGAAGATAGGAACTGAGGCAACAGGTAACTGCTACTATTGGTGAGCAGTGCTTTTACTCTCCAGTTCCTGCTTTCAGGAGTGCAGCAAAAGAGATAATGCAGGAGCTAGTATCTAGACTCTGGGGTAGAGAAGCTTTAAGAAATCTTAAGTGTCGCAACAAATCTTTCCTTGATTCTTCCTTTGATCCTATAAACCTACTTCCACGCAAAATTTGTGTAGGTAGGAACGCAATAAAGAATTTGTCAACTATAATAGATAAAGGCTATTTCTCTTGCCATTAAAGTTTCATGTAAAAGTTCTAGAGACAGCCTCTTGCTCCTATTTATAGGTATCTTTCTTGCTTTCAATGATATTAAACTCTTTTGTTATAGAAAGCTAGTCTGAAAATGAACAGACCAGGTAAATAAAACATGCTTGCTTTTGTTAGCATACTTATCTCCACAGAGCAATATACTGAATAATATTTTTGCCATACATTTGTGTCAACACATTATTGCATATGCCTGTTTAAGCAGTAAACCAATATGAACATATTCCTGGAGCACTTGCCTTTGCTGTTGGGTTTGGGTGGGGATGGTGGCAGCAGGTAGCTCTGCTGTGAGCTTTGCTGGGGACAGCGGGGTGAGAAGGTCCTTGGTGGTCCTTCTGGGTGTGTGGGTCATGCAGACATAACTCAAAGTATGATTTGGAGTTTCCTCCTGGTTTAAGGTTAGTTCTATCCTTCACCAGCTTTGCTGAGCAAGAAAGGTTATTGCTTCAGCCATACACTAGTTTTTCCTCCAATTCAGAGATTTGACCTACAGTATCTGCTACAATGAAATGTGCTACCAAAAAGAGAAGTCTTCAGATGCTCCTTAATTATTTTATTAACGTTTATATCTCCATATTATTAACAAGAGAAATTAAAGCAAGAGTCTGTGGTGCCTAGAAGACATCTACTCAGCAAAAGTAAAACATGGAACAAAATGCCTCCCCCTCTGCAGCTTGTTTGCCCCCTGCTGCACCTGCCTGCAGGAGGGGCCCTCTGTAGCTGCCCATTCCCAGTCTGAAGCTGGTATCTGGAGCTAGCATGTGCCTAGCCCTGAGTAGCAGGGCCTAAGGCAGTGATGAGGTAGGTTTGATTGCAGTCTGACCTCATAGACATGTGTTTTGAGCTTGATTTTTTGATCCCTTTTCCCTCTTCCAGGCCATTCTAAAAAAGGGAATTTTAACCAGAAAATGAGACACGCTGCTCTGAGAGAGGTGAATCTCCTCCTGCGTGCCTTTGCACCCTTGCTTGCAGAGGTAGTTTTTCTTTGTGGATGCAGTAGACTTAACCTCTCTTTTTGTTGTGCTGCCACTTTGCTCTCACTTTACCTTTTCTGTGTCTGAGTTTCTTCCATTTTTTTTCAGCCTGTGAGCATTTAGGTTTCGGAACTGAATTATGCTGTGTTTGGTGTGATCTTTATCAACTTTAAACTGTATGTTTACCTTTGAAAGTCCTGCTTCTCTGTTAGCCTGGGTGGAGTGGCTTACTCTATTGCTTCTGCTAGATGGTCTAAAATGCATATAAAATATTACTGCTGTTGATGGTGTGAAAGCTGGTGTCAGCATACCTTCGTGTTAATGCAGTTTTGGGACTCTCCTTTTTGTCTGTGAGGGAGAGGCCTAGCAAACATGCACTACAGCTGGTTAGCATTCCCACTAGGAGTAGCTAGGTGATTATGGGGAATGTCTCATAGCTGTCTGCATCGAGAGTAGAATGATCTCTCTGCACCAGTAATTGTGATTACTTGTGACTCCAATTTTCTGTACTCTTCTGAAAGTTTTTCTGCATCTATTCATGCAAGTACATCTTTACTTCAAGCCTATAGCCCATAAAAGGCAGTCTTTTATCAGCTCATACAGCTTTTTATAGCAAGATACTTTTGAAGTAAGAAACCAAAAGAGATTTTGATATTTTTTCCATGTTTACAGTATGCATTTGTAGTGCTCTCCAGGTTGTTTGAAAACAAAGCTCTTTATTTGCTTATTAAGCTCTTTCCTTATCTCACGAAGTGTGGATGGTCTTCTCTTATTTCTCTTGCTTACCAGCTTCAGGAAGCGTGATAGAATATGTTGACTGTTTAGTTACTGGAATGGAACCAGATACATTAGATAACCTATCTTATCTCCTGGAGGAGGACATAAACAGTCTTACTTCAGGGCATGCTCCAACCACTGACTTGGGGGGAGAGCTGGGAAGGAATGTCTTTTCTCTACAGGTTGCTTGTTTTAGATTGCTTTTTGCTTCTGTCTCAAGTTCCTTGTGCCACTGTTCTCCAGAGATGAGATGTGAATTTACACAGGGCCCCTCTTATCAATTTTTGGCAATGCTGATATTCCAGAATTGTTATTCAGTGGTTCCTCTCGTGGCTGAGATTTAAAAGCATTTAAAATCTGATCTTTCTTACAGCGATCATACATATTAATCCTGCTAACTTTATGGGGACTTAAGTATCTGTTCAAAGAATTCAGAAGCACAGGTGAATGTGCCAATGTGATCAGATTTCCTTAATCTTCTGTTACGTATGGGAGTCAAATACGGGCAGATCAAGGGCTTTTCCTCTGTTTTAAATTCCCCCGTGAGGAGATGGGCCAGTTTAAGAACTAAGAACACTCTGAACACTCTAAGAAAAGAAAGTTATTGCATTTCTATGCTCTGCTTTCCCTGATAATCAGGACATAACATTCTAGCTCTTTATTTAGTTTAAAATACGGAATCTCCTTTTGCAATTAATATGTTTCAGTTCACATCCAATAGCTCTAGGGATTTTTTTTTTCTTTTTATTTTCAGAGCTTCCAAAAGCTCTTGCAAATGGAATTCCCAATATCACAACTGCTCTGTAACTCGAGAGGAGTGTCCTAAAATACAATAGAATGAAAACCTGTTTGCTGGAGGTTAAATCCTTTACTAGTTTGTGTGAACTCGGATACAGATTAATCATATTCTAGCTCAGCTGGAAAGATATCCGTGAGTCCTGTTGCCGGCTAAATGCACAGAGCTACGCCTATTTTTCAAAGACACAGGAGAAAACTGCTTTAAGTGTCTTGGTTACAAGTTGAGCAAGTTATTTTCAATACTGCCTTGAACCTAGATAAAAACTGGGGAAAATGAAATCAACAGAGAGAGAGAGAGAGAGAGAGAGAGGGAAAACGATATGATTTTAACGGAAACTTTGTCCGCGTGACTGCTTTTCAAAAGTAGGAGGTGGTGTCTGTATGGCTTCACTGTGCAGTTGGTGGTGCACACCCTGGGAACTCAGGGCAGGTATAATGCCCCTAGCTGGTCCACACCGATGTTTCAAACGCTCTGCTTTGGTGTGTTTACACTGTACTACTTCGTGCCTGTGTGCAGTGTTGGGTTGGAGGTGGCAACATTCTCCATTTCCTTAGACGGTCTGAAAAAGAGAGAAAGTTGATGTATAACTGCAAGTGCAAAAAAGTTACTGTGTGCCTATGCTGTTGTTTATACATTTAGATACTGTGATTAAATTACATACATAATGCATAGTGTTCATAATACATTATTAATAATAATAATACTGTCTTGTATTATTCGGCTAGAAGAGGCATGCTCCGAGTGATGGTTCATTGGTCTATTCGCACGCAATTTTCATACATCTCTAAAGATTACCATTTTAACAACTTTCTGTATGGATACCGCCAGACACTTACATTTAACAGTGCATAAATCTAATTCCCTCTGCACTCAATTTTCTCAGGCAGCAGAATCAATTTGAATCTGTCAAGATTTTATTCTAAAGTCTATTAATGCCTCCTGCCTTTTTTTGTATTTTTCCCCCTCTCTCTGTGTGTCTCTCTTAACAATCTCACTCTTTCATGAATTCATTCAGCTGCAGAAAAAGATGCCCCACTGATACAAACACTCTTTTATCTCTTTACAAGGGAAACCTAATTAAGTGTGAAGGAGACGCAAGGAAGGTCACAATTAGCCCTCCAGCAATAAAGGTTAACAGTTGTGAAATGCTATAATAATGCTGTTGAACTTTGTTATTATCAATAACGACAGCCTTTGACAAGGTCAGCTTCATTATTCTTAACAGGCAGCGCGAAGGCCCTTATCCCATCTCCCCCTCCACTGTGGAGCTTTCCCCGTAGAGCTGAACCTCCCCGTTCACTTGTGCATGTGAGCAGGGCCAGAACATGGGAGCTGCTGCCACCACAGTTGGCAACTGGATCTGTTGGGTAGATTTCCAGACATACTTGAAGGTTGTTTTTAATTTTATTTTATTTCTTATTACTTGGGCTTGTGGTGAAGATTTGCTTACCATACCTGTTAATTCTTGGTTTAAAAAACTGATGTGTGTCTGGGGTTTCCTTTTCTGCGGTTGAAAGAAATGCTGCTGCCTAATTAAGAACTAAAATGGAGATGACAACAAGAAAGTAATAGAAAATGTATCCTGGTAGTGTGGCCTTTCAGAATATAGTGGAAACTGTTATATTCTTTGCCCTTATAAGCCAGAGAATCTGTGACATCTTCCAAAGGTTTCTGGGGGAAAAATTGCCAGTGCTGGTTAGCTGTGGTATCTGTATCCACTCTCTTAAATCTATGGAATGAAATGGACTGTAAACCAAGCATTTAAACCTGCCTTTACAGGGTCGTTTTTTAAGCTGGTTTTATGCCTGCTGAAGAATGTTACAGAGCAGCTCGACTCTGTCAGATGTTAATCTCGCTATTGCTTTTTAGTAGGGCTCACATCTGTGATTACTAAACCTGTACCATGGTTCTCATGTTTCCTTTATGCTGAAAACGTGGTTCCACAGTCTTTAATACCTGATCTGTAAACTACTAGATCGTCTTGTACAGGTCAAGTGTGGGCATGTGATTTCATTTCCATTTAAGAAGTGGAGTTCATGACAGAGATTAAACACCAACTTTCAGACTGGTCTTTGGCAGTTCTGATTTGGGTGATCTCTCGTTTGGTAGATAGTCCCTTGGTGCAAACTGAACAAGCAGAGTAAATACTGCTTTGGGTCATCAGACCATGCTGTTTTGGATCAGTTATGCCAGATTTAGAGGACTTCTGGCCTGAGGTATTGCAAAATGCCAAAGTTGCAATATGCTGCTGCTTCTGTATGTTAGCTTGATTTCGTGTTACTACTTATGTGCTGAAGCAAAATGCTTCCTTTTGGCACACCGAGTAGTCTTTTGCTTTTTACCTCTGCACTCTTGAGTTTTTTTAAGGGTCAGGAATCTCATTCAACCTTTTTCTAATTCACTGGGAATTTGGACAATTACACAGTGGTGCATAAGTTGGGAAGCTCTAGTCCTAGGTTCCCGTTACTCAGTGGAGAAAGGGAGAGGCAATTCAGGTCTTAATTAGGCTGCACAGTCTTTGAAAGCTGCCTCTCTCCTCCCCTGTCTTGGAGGGGATCTTGTATAGTTATAATTTTAATTTGTACACCTCAGGAAATGCTTAATAATGCTTAATGTGTAAAGTGGTAAGCTAAAATTGTAGAAAGCAAAGGTATAAAATGTTCATTAAAGGTAGAGGGCAAGAAATAACAAAGATTTGGGGAGAGTGTATGTATATACATATATATTTTCCCATACGTGCGCATACACACATATAAGCTATAGGTGAACATAGATACTTAGTTCTTTCACTGGTACTGCTCCTCAAGACAGATTCTTGGCTTCTCAGGTAAGATAGCATTGTATCATAATAGGCAGCGTTTGCTGTCTCCTGCTAAAGCTCTAAATAATACTGCATTTGGACTCTTACTGACATTAAGCCACATCCCATCTGTATATCAAAATATTTGTGAATGTACTCAGTCTAAGTAGCCTTCTGGAAAAAATCAATAAAACGGGATATTTTTGAGGTTATTTGTGCCTTCTAAAGAGGACTAGTCCTCGCACAGGTACTTGTTCAGTTCTTGAAAGCTACTGTGAACAGCACATACTCAAATACAGGAACATAACGGCTTCTGTGCTGTCCCCAAACTCTGTGATTTATGCAGTGTTTGACAAGGAAACTACGTGCTGCAAGTAGTTCTTAATTCATGGTTCAAGGGTGAAGTTCAACCCACATTTTCAGAGAGTGCAGCCACAGATCACTGGACACTTTAAGGATGTTCTTCTAGTTGTCTTGCTTCATTGACTTCCTGCTTCCGTGGGGTTGTCAAGTGCAGCAAATGCTCAGAGACCTATTTCAAGTTGGCACTGCTCCACTGGTGTTAACAAAATTGTACTGATTTCTACCAGCTGAGGGATTGGCTGAATAAAAAGTATAATTGAGTGAAAATATCCAAAAGTATAAGAAATGGGAAAAGGAATAATGGAGACCAAAGTTTCTAAGCATCTACGACAGATGCCAACATCTCTCATGTTATTAAGCTAAGAAAACTAACCTACTGGGGGAAAAACATTACAGTTCAGTACATCAATTTGGAATCTAATTAATCATGTTGCTTCCATGTAGAATTTAGTACTTTAGGTCCCTGATACTTTTAACCTCTGGTTCTGAGAATTGCAGAATATTGCATTCCAAGTGCAGAGAGGTAAGCTGCCTTATAATAGACACAAGAGGATGGAAACCTCCTACCTGTGCAAGTGATCATAAATCCCTGTCAGATGTGTCTTCCATATGGCTGCTCTCTCCTGCACCCTTCTCAGTGACTGTGTGTAATACACAGTCTTACAGAAAGGATAATTCTACTACAGAAAATTGTAACGTTTATTCATTAAGTGATTCATATATAAAAGGAAAGTTAAGCTGTTCAGTCTCCTAGTTGTCCCATGTTGCAGTCAGCGGATGTTTATCTTGCTAATGATGCCTTATCAGTGTTCCTATCCAGTTGGTAGGAGCATTTATTTGCATAAGGCAGCAGGTTTTTCATTTATAAAACTAAGGATATGCATGTCCTTGTACGTCAGCAAGAAGTTTGTTGAGTGATTGACATTAAATGCCAGTTTTATCAAAATATTGATTGAAAAAGGTCTTATGCTTCCACTGTATCATATAGATGCATCTAATGTTCTATCCAGTCAGTACAATACGTTACTTGCCAGACTAGAAAAATGATGTATTAGCCATCTGGGCAATGGGCCCAACCCTGGGCAAGATTAGTGCTTCAATTAGCTGTTGATAGCATTCCATTAGAATATTGGTTTCAAAGAGCACTAAACAAGAATGTTGTGCTTTGATTTTCAGATTTAATTACTTCCATCAGGGCTATAAATGAACTCATTAGTCTTAGTGGCTCTAAAGCCTAGAGACAATGGCACGTTATTGCTATTGTTGTTATGGTTTGTGCAAACATTACTTTCAAAATGCTGTTAGGAACGGCTATCAACCTTTCCTTTCTTCCTAATGTAGCTGGCTGGCTGACCCTGCAGAGCAGCTTCAGAGTGAACATGCTTGATTTCACTGTTGTGGTCTGTTGTTGGGATCTGCTACCTGCTAGCAAGTAATGCTTTTATTTGAGGGGTTCATGTGTACAGAGAAGCTCAGTAAGAAAAAAGATTAAACTTGTATATTGACAATATTTGGCTTCTTTTCTTTTCTCAGTATTTGTGTGTTCTATTTTTCCCTTTGTTTTTTAATTTTTCTCTTCTAAGGTTTGCCAGAGCCTCTGAGGATTCTTGAAGCTTTCTTATCTATTACATCAGGGTTTCATGACATTTCCCCACACCACCACCATTTTGCAAAAGAATATTATTTTCATCTACTCAATTTAAGCATTTTTTTCTTTAATGGAGAAGGGGAATGCAGCAAGCCAGCTTCTGGCAGTCATTGCAGACCCCCGTCCCATTGCACTTCTGCAGAACTGTAAACCCATAAGCTAAGTCACTTTTCCAAAGCAAAGAAACCTTGTCCTGCATAGCTGAGCTACTTGGAAGTCAGCCTTGATTTGAGCAGCACTAAAAAGTCCAGAGTTCCTTCCAACCTAAACTATATCATAATTCTGGGAGGAAAAGTAGAAAATAAATAAGTAGCTACAGTGTAGAAGGGGCAAGGCAGCAATATTCATTTCAGAGACCGGGCTATCCTGTTTTGGCTTAAAGTGTTAACTGAAGTGTGGTTGTGGAGATGGTCAGATTTTTCGTAGCTGGGGTTTCTTGCTGGATCTTATGGGTTGTCCTTGCACCAGGAACAGGAATCTATCTATGCAGCAAAACAGCTGGTACTGAAGGCCCAGCATCCACTCTGCACATGTTTTGGGGAATTTATTTCCAGATTGCCTCCTGCCTAAGTCGTGTACTGAATGCTTACCTGTGGCTAGGACGCTCTAGATGTTTCCTGGGGCTCACCTTCTGGTTCAGTTTCATCCAAAATGAAGCCAGTTTGTGTTCTCCAAGACTATCTATCCCCTAATGCAGGCCAAAGAACAGTAAGTGAGGATGGCTGGGAGATCTGCTGCAAAAGCAAATCCAAGTCCTGATCCAAGCTAAAACACTCACGTTAATGCTTCCTTTGATATCTGATGTTGCACCATACTCCTAGTTTTCTTGTCAGGCAAAATAAACAAGACATATTTAATCTGGTAATTTGGCAGATGCACCTGTTACTAGGGTTGGTGTTTCTATAAATGATCAAAAACAATACTGTGTTGCCATTAGTTCAGTAGTATATTGTGTTGTTTGTTAAAAACCTTAAGTCTTGCAGAACTTTCTTTAATCTGACATGAATTTCACTTGGTAAAAGTCCTTTTGTTCTAGTTTTCCTTCTGCAGAAGAAGGAGGATGCTGTATGTAAATAATGGATATGATGCTCTGCCCCATTGACATTTATTAAGTTAAAGCTGTAATCAGTACAGTATGTCTTAACCATACTATTAATGTGGTTAAAACAGTAAATGCTATCATGCTTAAAGCTTAACACCTGTTTTGTATTATCATCAGGATAGCTATGTCATTTTTAATTTTAATAGAATATTCTTTGATGAAATCTGTAACTCAATTGTAATTTTTAGCTTCTAACCCTGCATAAATCCCAAAATATGATTCAAAGAGTCTACTTTGAGATTCTAAGTAAGTCTGTCCTGAATTTTGCCAGACTGTTAATGGTGGGAGTATAGGGAAGCAAGTAAAAATCCTGAGACCTCTGACATCAGTGAAGCCAGGATTTTACCTTTGACTTCTAGCAACCAAGTCCTTTTCTATTCAGAAGAACAAGGTGACTCCATCCTTTTTAGGCTTCTGTTAGTCGCATACCTCTTTTCCCTTACCTTGTCGTCTTCTGCTCTGAGCCTGCAGTTTGCTAGGAACCTGCTCTAGTTTGTCTGCCTGCTTTTGTAGAGCTTGGAGCCCAAATGAAGGAGAAGGGGAAAGTGCATGAGGCAAATGGAGGCACATTGTGGTTTGGAGTCCACAGAGCAGTGAAGTGGCAGGCCAGGAGCAAAGGGTCAGTTTTGCAGTGGGGTCTGCTCTGGTCTAAGTTCAGTTTTCAGTTGTGTCGCTAGCAGGACATGTGAGCCAGGCCCAAGGAGAAGGAAGGAAAACGTCCTTACCTGTTCTGGTGGAGTGCAAAGCCCGTGGTGGAGTCCGCTGGCATTTGGATGTGTATTTGGGTATTTTTGTCAGGCTTTCTGTGCCTGTCTCAGTAGTTCTGGAGCTATTCTCAACTGTTTAAAAATAGAACTATGTCTCCTTCCCTCCCTCCCTGCATTTCCTGTCTTTAGGGGAGCAGCCTGATGGATGTACTTGTTTTTCTGGATCTGTTATGCTAAAGAGACGGGAAGAATGGAAATGGGGATTTGTCCTACATGGTCACTGTTTTGTCTAGCAAGCTTTCTGTTTTCTGGGGCCAGCTTCTGTAAAAGCTAAACTGCTTCTATTTTTAATACTATTTGGACCGCAGAAAATAAGGGAGATTATATGCGGTTGTCAGAGTTCCTGCCTGCAGAAGAAAGCAAGACCACTCTGTTGGCTCCTGGCAAATGTTTATATGCTGATCCTGTTCTGTTTCTCCTTTGCTGATACGCTGCCCTGGCAGCACTCCTGCACCCAGCGCTCACGGGTCCTGTCCCCCAACACATCGATCCGCTGAGCCGAACTGTGCAGCAGAGGGTAGTGACTACTGCAGTAGGATGCTGGTAGGGACTTTACTTTCTCCTGAGCCCAACCCCAATTGTTTCTTCAGCTGACTACAGTGTGCTTCACATTCTGTGTGTGCCAAGCAGGAGCAATATGCTCTGCTACAGATGTGTAAGGTATGATCCTACCAAGAGTGGGGGAGAATGGGAATACAGTTTAAATGTGCAAGTCCAGGTCTTAGGCCATCCTATTGTGCTACACTTCAACTGTAGCAATGGGACAGACCTCTGTACCATCAATCTACTGTGCCTGACTGCTAGTCCTGGCCTTGAAGGATGACGTGAATTTGAATAAAACCCATATAGTGTCTGCTTACACTATGAAGACGTCAGTTTTAGTGTTACTAGTCTTAAATTTGGGCAGTTTTATCCTGAAAATCTTAAAATAAATTAAAATGAACCCAAACTTGAGTGGGTTGTCACATTTGATCTACAGATTGTCCAAACACTGCTTGCTTTCAGTGTGCTGCAAATCATGCAAGACTGAGGAATAAAGGACAGATGTTGAAAACAAAGGATTTTTCTTCAACAATCTGTTGCCTCCAACTGGTGGTCTGCTGTTCCTCAACAGTGTTCGGTTTGAGAGCATGGCTGCGTCCCAGCACTGCCGGGTATTGTGGCTCTGGGACATCTCTAGTGAAATCACTCAAGAGCTCCTGTTTTGTAATGACAATACAGCAGTGGTTTGTTTGAAGGCTGAGCCAGCTTTATTTCAAAGCCAAATATGTCTCACTTGGCACCACAAACTAGCACTGGAGCCAAGCAGCTGGAGCAGACTGTACATGTATTTAAAAGTACAAAAACACAGAGACTCTTAAGTTATCTCCTGTATAAGGTCAATCAGAGTGCTGGAATGCAGCGGCAGGTTTTGCATCAGTCTTTCTCTGGTCTATCCTTCTATACCTACAGAGCCAAGTCCCAGGCTAGGGTTTGATAATCTTCTAGTTTCTCACTTCTACTTTTTTAAGGAGTCTGCTCATTGCAGCAGTGAAACCACTATAAAGTGTTTTCCTCTGGCTCCCACCTTTTTTATTTTGGGGTCCAGATCGTGCTCTTTGCAATTCACATCAAACACTCTGGGATTTTCTGCACAGATCGTCTCAACATTGTGTCTATCTGAGAGCAAAGGAAGTGAGTTTTCCTTTCGTACAATGAATCAGCAGTGAGTCTGTGGCCTCAAAATTTCAGTGGTTTTCTGACAGGGCAGGTACGTTGGTCCCATTGAATGATAGCATATAAGATAACTGCGGATTATCAAGCCCGTGGCTGGCCCAAGATTACTGCAACAGAGGGCCTGCGTTCTCAGAGTTCCTGGCCGGGTGCAAAGGCAGTAGGCCTCCTGACTGTCTTTTGAATCCATCGTCTGAAGGGCTGCACTCCCCTGAAAATCTGACCCAGCTAAAGAGCAGAGACGACACTAATGCGGATGCTGAAAAGTGAGACGGTTTGTTTTAGATGTCTGCTCTGTTTCACCCATCTCCCCAAGCTTCCCTCCTTTGCTGCTGGGGTAGCTCCAGTGTTTGTGAAACAGCTGCTGAGGCAGTTATATGGGCCACATATATTGTTTGGTGTTTAATTCCTCACTAATTTAACCCCTTTTCTTTGAACGGGGATGTTCTCAGATGCTGGATAAAATAGATCCTCTCCCCCCTAGATTGCAGAAATGTTTCAGGACTCTGAACCCATGGAGTGAGAATGTGAAGGAAATACACTGGCTCACAAGATACTACACACTCAAGGCACACTTCTTGTCTAACTAACAATTTTACCCATAATATTAAACTCATGCGTGCTCATAACACACCTTAAACGAGAAATCTGGAAAGTCATTTTCAGAGCACTTTCTGTTACGCAAGTAGCAGGAGATGTACCATAGCTTTTCAGTAAATTGGTTGGTAAACTGTTTTTCTTTCTCATCTTTATTGCTCTAACAGAAACATGTTTACTTTAGGTCTCTATTTTTTTTTGTCTTTGCTTATTTGCATCCTACCCATTAGCTTGAATCGAGGAAATAACTCAGAGAAACATGTTTTGACCTGCAGGTTTCTGCATGAATAAAGGGTAAATCTTGTTTACCGAGTTAGATCTCGGAGTGATTCTGGTAGCCAGGTGAACTGTCAGGTCTGGTGGTCATTCATGCTGTCTTGCTTCAACACATCAACATGTGTGACTACTGAAACTGCCCTTTGTTTAGGCACATGTCTTAGGGAAGCGATCAGGTGTCAGCTCCTTTCTTGTCCTGAATTCAGAAGCAAATTAGAGGCCACCCAGTTAGAGGTAGTTAGCTACCTCTCATGCTTTTCAGTACTTTCTGAACTACTTGTGGGATTCACAGCTGTTGAAATGAGAAATCTGAGTTTTTTTTTCATAAAATGTTTAAGACTAATGTGACGGAATTGATGCCCTGTTGGTGATGGAATGATTTCAGGGGGCCTGTGTTAATTTTGCATCAGCTGAAGTACTCACTGTGCACTGCTTCTGGAAATCTCGCGTCTACCTACAGTATAGATACGCATTGAGTGACTCAGTTGCGGCTTCAGCTGTTAGGAACTGACTTGTGGCTCTTAGCCATTTCTGTAAAGATGATATGTGGGAAAGGAGGAGGGACAGTGGTAACTGAAGACATTATTTCTGCATGGGAGGCACAGATAAGGTAGGCTTGACTCCTGCATTGCTCACATAGGTTTTACTCCTGTTTCCTAGTGAGTTGGTATGACAGTGATGAAGACCTGCAGAGTACTGACTGCATGCTGAAGCATTAATAATGCAAGTCTGGCTGTGAAGGGCTGGGCATGTCGTCTAGACTGACAGCACACAAGCACAACCCAATTTTTTAAGTAAAAGCAGATGGCTACTGTGAAAGAAGCAAACTGTTGCCAACAAAGACAACCCATCTGAGCGTGGGGTAACCAGTATTATTTAGTGGAGTAGGGGTGTCCTACTCTCATATGATTACACTGTGATAACGTGTAGATGTTCACAAGGAGTAAGAAAGCCTTTTGCTTCAGACCTCTTGGTAAGGGCTGCTTGGCTGACTTCTCTTGTGGGCCCAGCTCGACTCCACGAAACTAGCTGCAGGAGCAGACCTTCTGTCTCCCGAATTACTGCCTCTGTTCACAAGGAGAACAGTTGCTATGCTGTGTGCACCATAGACGTTCGTCATTTCAGAAGCACTTGCATTTAATAATGCAGAGAAGAACTGCTGGAGCTCTAGACCATGTTGTCCATGTGTGTGCCCCTACACCTGAGCAAGTAAGGGAGGACAGATTTTGGGAGAACGTTTCCTATAGGATTAAGGGGGCTTATCACTGGCATTTGCAAAGCTTGAGCTTTTGGTTGTGTGCAGTCCTTTTTTTGCTGTGCCTTTCCTATTTAAATTGGTTCCAGTGTCTCTTTGGGTCAGCTAAGGTTTTTAAATAAATCTCATGCTGTTGGATCATCTACATGGAGAGATTCAGCAGTGATAGTCTGGTGAATGACTGAACTGTCCTCCCATACTGCTGATTTGGAAATAAAATCTTAAAATAGTTGGCTTGGAAGTTGAAGGAGAATGTCACTGGTCTTAGTTGTGGTACTTAACAGAGGGGGAAAAAGCCCTTTCAAGGTTCCTGCTTCTGGAAACACTTGTGTTTTAGTGATCATATAGATAATTGAAAAAAAAATACGGGTAGAATGTGTGTATAGGTAGTGTTGCATATGTTGTAATAATGTATATTGTTTAGTGGGAGTAAGATGGGTGTTAACATTCTTTTTCAGTCTTTAATTAGTGACTGATACAAGCGCAGTTGATATTTAACAGTCTTGTCAGTGTAATTTATCTGAAATTTCCTAATAATACAGTTAGAGCACTCTTGGAAGGGCTGCTTTAATGATTTTCACACACCTAAGATTTGGTTCCAACAATATCCAATATATTGGTTGCTTAGGAGACAAAATTAAACAAAACCCATTGCATTAATTTCTCCTGCTTTTTACTGCACAGAGGATTATCCTACTGTAATATTTTTCTCTATTAAATGCCTAAGCTCTAGGTGTTTATAAGAAAGAAAATCAAATCCCTTACAACCCAGATCCCCTATTAAATCAGCAGATGGCTCCTAGAACCAAATTAGGGACCTGTGATAGAACAATAAAAGCTCTGCTTTATACAGTGCACATGTTCAGAGTTGGCAGTGTTAAATGAGACCTCCATGCAATCTGCTCTGAGAAATAGCCTCACTGGCATTGACCTCTTCCTTTATGTAATTCAATGCTGTGTCATTAATTGCAATTGCACAGACGTCTTTGTAATTTAGCAGGCCTTGTATGGACTGGCTTTCCCAATATTTGTTTAAGATGAACTGTATAAACTTGTTATTAGTAGTCTGCTAGAGTAAGGGAGATAACAGTGTTTGCACTAGGCTTCACAAAATACATCACCTGGGCAAGGTGCATGGAGCATGTTACTAGCATATGTTGTTGTTGTTTCAGGGCCTGCTTCTGGTCCCGTTGAAGCCAAAAGCAAAACTCCCATTGGCTTAAATCAGGGCAAGCATGTGTCTTGTCCAGTTTGTGCCAAGGTGTTGATCTTAATGCAGCTGAGATAATAAAGGTATTTTTAAAGACTATAGCTTTACCTGAAAAACGCAGCCAGCAGATTGGAGCTACAGTGGGATCTAACTGGTCTCACCTCAGTTGTATGACTGTATAATCCTCCTGATTTCACTGAAGCTTGCTCCTGACTTCCAGTGCCTTATAAGGATATGACCCTTTTAGAGCCTATTCACAGGCTATCGCTGACCCACAGCGTGAGCTTGAGAGGTCGTTTTGCCTCTTTCTGCTTTCAGCCTGCAGGATCAGAACAGCAATCTGAACTTACACTGGAGAATACTGTGCTGAATAAAGAATTGTCTTCCCAGAAACTTGCTGCTTAGCCAAAAGGTTGCCCAGTGCAGGTTCCCTTTCCTAGGAAACAGAACAGATAAAGCGAATGTGTGATCGAGAGTCACAAATACTGCTAAGCAGAGCACCGTGCTGGAGGTCAGGGAAAGTACCCCAACACCCTAAAGATATGGAAGGCTTTCTAGAGCAACAGAATGAAGTTTCTCTGCTTGATCTCTAATTGTTGCTACTTGAGATCGACCAAGGAAACCAAAGTCTTCAGTAACGTGGTGGCGGATTTCCTCCCCTTAATTGAAGCCCTATGAAGGACACACATACTGATTCACAAATACAGGTGTGGTCACAGAGAGGGCAAACAGTTTGTGCCAAATTGTACCAAACGATTCTTTTTCCATTTATTTGTGCTTTCATTTTGCCAGCTAGAGAGCCTGGCCGGAGGTGATGTGCAGGGGCGCAGTGCCCCCCTCCGTCGCTGTGTGGCAAAAGCGCCAAAACGGAGCCTGCCCGCAGGCCAGGCAGAGCTGAGCTCTCGCTCTGTGCACCATTGCCCAGAGAGCTGCTGAGATTTTCTTTGTGTGGCCAATGTTCATGCACAGTTTCTTACAAATGTACCTTCAAATTAATCTCCAAGGATGTACTGAAGTGTCGTGGTGGTCCCAAGTGATAGACTTGGGGTTCCAGCCAGGTCATAGGCACTAATTACTGCAATTAAGAATGATCAGGACTCCAGAATGAAGTTTTTTGCAGAACTCAAACTCTCTTTGAATTTCCAAACCTAATCTAACTTTAGGTTGCAGCAGGGGTGGTGGTGGTCACATTATGAAAATCACATTGCTGCTTACAATTGAGTGCAAGACAAATCTGTTTGTTTCTTCCTCCACAGAAAGCTTGGAATAGAGAAGAGAAAGGAAAAAGCTCTGGAATAACAAGGCTGATTCTAGCTAATGTATGACCACTATTTCATTTTTCATTAGATTTGTCTTTTCTTTCCTTGCTCTCTTTTCCTCCACACAGTATCTCGGCATTGATTTTTCACTCTGCCTGTTTATAAATGTTTATAAAGCATTTAGGGAGCCTAGAGGGAGGGGGAAAAAAAAGGTCTCTAAGTACTTCGTGCAGGAAAATCTTTAATACCAGACAGCTCTATTCTTGTTGACACTGGGTAGCATTTTATGCAATACAAAGCCCTGCCCCAGGAGGATGGTTCTCCTTGAGTGGGGATGGTTAGAGCAGGCAAGATTGTAGTGCCCTATCTTGGTGTGCTCGTCTCATGTCACTGAACTCAATGCAAGACACTTTCAGGGTTCAGGTGTTTCAGCACAGAACTTCTGTTCCCCTGGTGGTCATGGTTGTTCCTCAGATCTGCTGGTGTAATATCTTCAATCCTTTTAAAATGATCCAGGTTTGTTTAAAAGTATTGCTAAGAAGCAGTGAAGTTGAACTAGAGAACCAAGCTATGAAGCATCTGACCATGCGGTCATGCTGAAAGTGGCTCCTGTGAAGCTTAGGGGGTTCTGCAACTCTAAAACTCCGTGCAGTTCATATACAGATAGAGCAGCCAACATTGCAGGGAGCTGAAGGACTCAAACTAGTACTTGAAATTTACAGCTTTAGTAAAACCAGCACACAACTGAATGCTACAGGAAGCAAGTGATCAACAAGCATACGTCATTCCACCTTTACTGTTTGCTTTGGGCAATGAACTTCATTTTCACCTGAAACATTAAATGACCTCCTGTCTTCTTTCCCACCCACTAAGTGAAGTCTGCTTAATGAAATAGGAATGTAGATGGAGATGTTATTAAGCCAATAAATACATTTATGAGTAGCATCATGCTGCTATTTAGAAAAATGAAACCAATCAGAGTCTTCATTTAAACTCACAGATAAAATGCAGGAATTCAAGCCCCAGCACCCTGATGTTTATGGTACCTGGTGTGTTGTTGCAGCAGCATTTCTACCTTTTCACAAGCATTTTTCCATTGCTGCATTGCTGGGTGTTTCTGTTTCTATACTCTACTTTGGCAACCATACAGCACCAAGCCACATAACCACATCCTTAACACAGAAAGAAAACTGCATATGCAAGGGTAGAAATCACCTCTGTTTTGCATAGATGCATGAGGCTCCACAAAGCACTCTCAGAGCAAGATTCAGTCTGCTTTGTATCAAACACTAATTTTGGTATAAGCTTTTTGCGTAATTGAGAGAGAGAAAAATATTCAGCATCCAAACAGGACTGAGGAATGAGGGAAACCCTGATGAGTGTTTTCTTTTTAATTCCTGATTCTTGTTTCCCCCCTCCTCTGCCCTCTTAAGCGTATCAACTGAGGCATCTTTGAAATCACTCAGGCTTGACTGATCTTCTGTTCCCCACCCCTTTTCATACAGCTTCATCAAATTCCTCTGGCAGTGGCCTGATGGCTAGTTAGGAGACTTTTGCTTTTCTCTCCAGCTCAGTTCTGTTGCTTTGCATTGCTGATTCAACACACAGTTACCTGGGCCCTTCTGACTATGGAGCTCGGTGTGGTAGAAATCAGAAAAACAGCGAGAAGTCTGAGCTGATGGTGGAATGAGGTGAAGGGATGCAGGTATAGGTTGCAAGAGCCCAAATCCCTCGTTTTTCTAAGTCCGTTTGGCATGTGGTTCCTCGTGAGAGACTCGCAACGCAACCAGAGGGTGGGTAAGTTGGAACATAATAAGCAATGTGCTGTTGGCCCCTTTTGAACTGCATAACTTTAATTATTTAATTACTTTATTATTAAAGGGGGGGGCTGGGTAAATAACAAGATGGAGTGCTTAAACAGTCTACAGCAATTTCCTTCTGTTGTTGCATATCCAATTCTTATTTTTTATTACTGTGAGTTTAATTTTAGCAAAGTGTTGGCTGTCAAATTTCTGTCTTTCCATCTACTTGAATGGCATGAAGTTACAGTCTTTAAGGCACTGTGCTTTGTTGGAGGCTTGGGATACTGAAAGTACCCAGGTAATTTATACTGCTTCAGCTAAAGGATGATGGTGAAGCAGCACCTTTGAACCACTGCGGGTGACTGTGTATTACAGACTTACCTATAACCATTCCACAGAGGAAGACAGTGATGTTAGCTGCTTTGGTAAAGTAGTTTTTCCCTGGAAGCTACTTTTCTGCAGAAGCTGAAATGTCTTGCAGGAAGGAGTCCATTTCTAAGATATTTTGGCAGAAAGATTTGCAACTGAATGTCTGTCTTGATGTCCTTGTTTCGTGTAAGCTTCCCCCCTCCACTCAGTGCTTCAGTAAAGTGATTGCTTGTTTGTACACAGAAGCGTTTTGAAATTTCTGTTCTGCAGAATACCTTGAGGTTTTGACTTTTTGTTCTAGTTGAGGTAGCAGCAATCTGTGAAATAATCAGAATTCCCTGTAAGTTCAGAATTTCTTTTCCTGTCCAACTTCAGGTAGCACATGATCTATTTTGTAAGATAAATTTGAAGTTACTTCTACTTTCACCTCTTTAGGTCTCTAGCTCAGTCTTTGTTTTGTAAGAATGTATTTGCCAGAGTGCCTGTAGAAAAGGACTTCTGATTTGAGAATTGCATTTTATTTATTTTGCGCAATTGAGACTTGTTCTTTTTAAGCAGAGCTCTTATCAAGTGCAATACTCAGTAAATTTGATAGGCTAGTGCTGTGCCAGGCTTCTAAAATGGATCTTCTGAACGACTCTTTGTTTTGTTTCTTAACAAATAAGTTTACAGAGACTTTGGACCTGCAGTGCAGATTCAGTGCAGGTGGAAACTGGCAGAACTGTGTGAAGTGGAAGAGTGGGAGAAAGAGAGTTATTTGATTTCTGTATGGTGGAGAAGTCCATTTCGGATGGAGCTGTGGGGCTAGACACTGTGTGCAGGAAACGAGAGAGTTTGCATCCTGCATGGCTGAGGTCGGCTCTTTTCTGCTCTGGGATCTCGGAGAGGAGAGATACACAGGCAGTGACTCAACCAAGTGGAGGATCTGCCTCCCTTCTGTTCAGCCCTGCACTTTTCCCTGGACCACACTGGTAATATGCTAGCTGCTATGAAAGAAGGGCACTGTGGAGAAGTTGCTTTTTCCTTGCATGCCTTAAAATGCCAGAAATGACAAAGATTGGTATGCTGGCAGCTGGGATTTGGCAGGCTGTACTGGAAGGAAGAAGTAGCTGTTGCTGCAGACCACCAGCATGCTGCAGTCAGGACTTCTCTGCAGTTGATTCTCTAGCTGCTAATCCTGAGTGGCACGACGCTGCCTTCAGAGCCCAGGTGTTCGTTAGACCTTCGTATCGGTACTGAATTCCAATGAACAAATAAAACTCGGAATTATTTTGATTTAGGTAATGCAAAACTTCAAAACAGCTAGACTTGCACGGTCAGTAAGGCAAAGCTGTCTTTTCACCACTGCACTGCCAGGATTGTGAAGAAAGATACACAAAGAACCTCTCCACTATTATTAAACTGATTTGGCTGTTTTTATTCTATAAAGGAGGCTGGTTATGAGATTTAAAAAGACCCATATATCATGCTGCCTCATTAATTTTCCATTTGGGCTCAGCTGTCAGAGGATACCATATTAAACTGCTGCCTGGAGTAGTCTTTGATGGCAGAGAAATGATGTTTGATACCCTTTGCATTTCACACAGTCCGTATAAAAGGTCTCCTTGATTTGCCATCCCTATTATTTTCTGTCAGAGAACCCTACATGGCCTCTCCAAAATAATATCACCTCTCCAAAACCCTGAAGGTCTATTTGTGGTTTCCATGGTGACAAAATGACCCATAATATTCTTTGACTACTTCAGTAAATGAAGGATACAACTGGGCTTTTGAAGAATAATAGATTTTTTTTTCTTTTTTAAGAAAAGACACACTTGTGAGCTCAAAAAGGCGGGGGGGGGGGAAGGATGAAAAAGGTATTAAGGGAAGAGATTTGGCTTGTAACTCAAAGGGCTTTGTGTCAGCAAGTACAGGACAGCACTTGTTGAAAAATAGACCTTAAGCCATCTGGTACCAAAACAGCAGCAGAATATAGTCCTTGAGATGAAGGAGCTTTTGCTATAGATCATTTCTACAGTAGCTGTGCTACTTAATTCTGAATTTGGTGACACACAGGGCTTGGGTGCTGCAGGTGCAAGCGTGTGGTTAAAACATTTTCTTCCAGGAGCTGTCAAAACCCTGGTCTGTGCTGCGTAGGAGAGAGGGTGGGATTTTCCAGAGGAACTGGCGTGGGGGAGGAGGCTGAGGAGGAAATAGCAAGGCTTTTTTTAGGATATTTGCCACACTCCGTGCAAGAGCTGGCTTTCTGGATTGCAGGAGCGTTAGTGATGTGGGCAGATGGCCCTCACTGATGCTGCGTGCTGCTGCAGAATGCCCCGAGCAGTGTGCGCGTCATCGAAAGCCATCGCTCTTGCACTGCTTCTTCCTGCCATCACAGGACTGTCTGGGCCGTGAGGTTAGCAAGCTCTTTAGGGCTGAAACCATCAGTGACTGCATGATGAGCACCAAGCTCCACATCTCTTGGATCCTTTGTGTAAAAAGAAAAAGGGGGGGAATTTATAACCTGCTTATCCTTGTGAGAACAACTGCACACGTAACATTTGCTGCATGCTTTGAAAACAGTTTTTAAACAAAGCCTTATCTTACAGGTGAAGAAACTGAGACAAAAAGCAGGTAGTTAACACTCTGCAGTGCTCTGGTGAGTTTAAAGAGCTGCGTTGGAGAGGGAATAGTACCGGACTGCTTGTTTCTCCCTGTGATACTCCTGGATAATGTTGTTTCCTTAAGTGAGTTATAATTCTGTTTTATTTGAACATATTCTAAGCCCATCCAATGATGCTTTATGTGAAGGTAAGCTTCTGGTCCAATGCATGGTGAGGCCAGCACAAGATAGTCATCTGGTAAAATAAATTAGAGAAGAGTCAATTTAAACACCTTAGAGTAACAGATGTGAGATTGCTTGATTAGCAAGAGCAGGCAGTTCCAGGCACTTCTGTTTAGCTTGGCTTAGGTAAAATCCAAACCTCTGGATTATGTGAGTGCTGGTGGGCCTGCACAGTTAAGCAGGAAAACTCATAAGAGAGGTGATTCTCTGGAGCCCATCAGTAATTCCTGCTTCTTGAGTTACTGAGCTTTTCTTATGGTCTTTCTGGCCTTTTGGGTGTATTTTAGCATTTTACTTCCCAATCCTGGATGAAACAGGAAAGCACAAAGATGACTTAAAATTTGAAATTTCCAGTGTGTCTTTGTGGTTTGCAGGTGTCCAGAAATGACTATAGCAACTATTACATCTGAGTATTCTGGTCCTGACAGATGCAAAGTCTGGTGCAACTGTTTACTGAACATTTACTCTGCTATTTGGTGTTCTTCCATCTTTGGTTTTTGGCCTGAAAATAAATTAACAGAGTAATTTTTATTTTAAACTATTTGCGTGACTGGTTACTTGCTTAATACAGGACTCTAATGAGGCAATGTAAGTAAGATGGATAGAGAAAGAAATGAGGACGAGACTAAGCCAAAACCAATCTAAAAGGACATTCACTGACAGAAGCCCTTGACAGTCTCAGGCAAAATCTTGCTTGGTTTCTTTTTCTCTTGCATGTGCATGGCTTTGACAGGGATGATTAAAGTCTTTGCTGCTTCCCCTCTAATGTGAACAAAGCCTTTAGAGCCCTATTCTAGTTTCCTCTTAGCATAGTATTTGGCTTCCTTTGGGACTGACCTTTTACTGCCCACAGCCCACCTCCATCCTGTTAGAGTGCCTGCAGAGAGTTACTAAGTTAAACATAATAAATCCCTCTATAAATGATTACACAGGGCTTTTCACTAACAATCTTCTGTGGGGATATCAAGCTTGATAGAAGCATAAATCATTTAAAGAACATCTGCCTAATGAGGGGTAGCCTGGAACTGCTTCTCTAAGCCTGAGTATACCAGGGAGAAAACTTGAGACTATTTTAGCTAGTGTCTGCTGGATGTGAGCTCTTCTTTTTTTTTTTGTTGTCACAAATACGCCTTACTGGACTCAGCGGGACTTCTTCCAAGTTCGCTAATAGGGTGGCAGTCTACTTTGCCTGTGGCACATTGGAAGCCATGACTGGGCAGTGTAGGGATTTCAGCTGAGAATGAGAGAAACAAGTGTAGTTTAGCAAGTGGTTGTAAGAAAATACAAGAATTTATCTAGACAATAAGCTCTGTAAAGGAAGATAAGACAAAAGAGGAAACCCAAGCAGTGGTTAGAGGCAAGCTGAGCAAAGATCTGTGGTCTGGGAGCTGTGGCCTACAAAAGGGCTACTGAATTGGAGAGGTAAATTCTTGGTGAGAGAGGAGGCTGTGATTTTGGGATTGGGTATGGATGCACCTGGACTAGAGCTTCTCTTGAAACACCTTTGGAGGGTAAGTATGGATGTTTTGGAAACATAGGAGCGTATTGAACACAGTATTGCTAGCCTAAAGCAATGATTGCTTCAAAAATCTTTGTCAGGGAAAGAATGTAAATTTGAAGGAGAGAGTCTAGTGAACTTAAGAATCAAAACATGACTGGTAGCTGTACCAATAGTGGTAGGGAAGAGTAGCTTCAATCCTAACACTACAGTAAAAGAATTGCTAGTAAATGCAAGAGTAAGTTTGAAAGACACTCCTTGGTAGTTGTCAAGTCTAAATTAGCGCTAACAAATCTGTTTACAAATGATCCTGCTGATGGAAAATAAACTCATCTCCTGAAAAGCTCTTTTTGTCCTTCTATTAGGTACTCTGGGTCATCAGTATCTCCAGGCAAGAGTTCTCCACTGTCCTTCATAGCTAAATTGAAAGATATCTTACTGTCAAACTGATAATGGAAGGATCAGTGGATCAGGAGTAGCAATTAGAGACTTTTCTGTTTAAAATCACTGGATCACTAGGAAGAGTGTAAATGAACAGTTGTACCCTTGGAATGTAATTGAATCACTCAAACAATTTAACTAGACTGCCCAGGTACTCATAGCAAGTATTCGGATCATGATTTGGACTCACTACCGCCTATTGATAGATTTAGCAAAGAGATGACTAGCAGTAACTTTTAAAGTGAAGTTCTCACTGAATTGGCTGTAAGATTTCAGGATAATCATTGCTTCCATCCATAAATAAACTTGCTGGACATGTGGCTTGTTCATCACCTTGTATCGGGGTCACTGTTGGGTGTTACTTCCGTTGCTGACCTACAGATATGGTACTCCAGCTCTCTTGCTGCTGTGATTAGAACTGAGACAGGGAGGTCAAGAATAGTTCAGTCTTTTTCTTGTGCTGTTAAGGATGAAGCCAATAGGAAGTAAATATTATTGACTGCTGTTTTCATTCAAAAATCAAGATTCATTGAGGTGAATCTGAGGTCGATAGAAGCTCTCCAGAGAGAGGAGACCAATAAATCATGACACTGAATAAAACAATATTTGTAATACAGCTAATCTTAGGTATTGAACATTGCTTGGTCTTGGTTTTTTTTTTTTTTTTTTTTTTTTTTTTTTTTTTTTTTAATTGTCGTGTTAACCAGATTGGTAGGCTTTACCACTTAAGTTTTACATATATGCAGTCATGTGCTCTTACTACAGTGAATTGAGTTTGGCCTGGTTTAAATAAATCATAGAGTAATTTAGTTTGGAAGGGGTCCTTGGAGGGTACCTGGTTCAAGCCGTGCTTGCAGCAGAACCAGCTTTCAATGGCAATGAAGTATTCTCTTGTGTTGTGATGGTTTCAATCACAGGCACTTACAGATACTGAACAAAACACGGTCCTTTCCCCAAGAAACTTTCTCATCTCTTTAGATCGTGGGCCCAAAGAAGCAGCCAAGATGACGAGCATGAGTAAAATTATAGGATCAGCTTTTAATGATGTAATTCTGCCTTTGATGTATGTTTATTGCTTAGCTTCAGAGATGGAAGTAGTGTATGGCCAACAAAATGCTGCTGCTGCTAGATAACTGGTAGTTTGGAAGAAAACAAGGGAAGACAAAGTTCATTATGCAGATTTGTCCTGTGCCTCGAGAGGGCAGTTAAAGTCTGCTACTTGGACAAGAGCAGAGATAGAAAATGAAGTGTTTGAAGTGCGATCCTTGCCAGGTATGAATCCCTTTTACCATGAGTATTGTACCTTTTTTCCTATAATTAAGTAAGATGATATGATTGTAAAATTATTATTTCTTTTAGATAGTGTTTCAAAACAAAGTTTTTCCTACAGGCATAGATGTATATGTGGCTGTGATCTGTGTCTAAGAACTATGTATCTTTTCTCAGTCCAGATCAGGGTAATTGGATTAGATCCTCAGCTGGTCTAAATTTCTGTTGCTCCTCTTGAAGTCAGTGGACTTAGGCCAGATTTTACCAGCTGAGAATGTGACCATCATTTTTAGTGAGTTACATTTCTAACCGTTGCTGCACTTTTAGATTCCTGAGCTGAAGCCAGTGATTGCTATAGCTCCAGGGTAGGATTTTCAGAAGCAGCCAGCCGTGGTCTAACTGTTCTCTGTGCAGTCAAGAGATGCTTACAGTGTTACTGCATCCAGCCCCAGAGTCAAGGGAGTTGGATTCAATTAGGTTGCTGCAGTCATCCTGAGGATCTATTCCTCTGCGGAAGTAAATCACTTTCTGCCACTGGAGTCAGCAGGGCTGGGCTGGTGTACAGCTACCTGAGGTTCAGGCCTTGAGTCTGCGTGTTGTGATAACAAAAGAAGGTTGCAAAACGAAAGGAAAAAAACCTTCTTTACCACAACAGCGCATTTCCTCCCCTAGCTGGAAATGATGGGGTCCCGGTTGGGTTGCTGTTAGGATGGTTCTTGAAAAGCAGTGCGGTGCTGACAGAGTAAAGTGTTGCCACCTGGCTGATTTCCCATGACCTGGCAGGTTTTAGCCCGTCCTTGCCAGTTGTCGTTGGAGCTACTGGGTATGCACGAACTGATCTGTGCTGCACAGCAGCCATTTGGCCTTTTGTTTGCCTTTAAGTAGTATTTCAGCCTTACTGCAGATAGTCAACTGCCCACTGTTTTTTTTTGTGTTTGTACAAGAGAAAACTGTACAGACTGCCTCAGTAGCTGAGAGAGGATGTGTTCAATGTGTGATAAGCCCCTCTCTAAATCCAAACACTGCTCTTTTGTGACTGCAGTTACTGGTTCATCTTTTCTTTTTCTTTTTTTTTCCCCTCTGCAGAGATATTTAGGATTTGGACACGTTACAGTCACTCAGTCAAGGCAGGAAGCTGGAAGAAGAAGGGAAGCCCTTCTAGTTGGCTCGCACTGGGGCGTTTGCTGCAGGATTGCCAATTCAAGCAGGGATTTCATAGCAGGGAAAGCACTGTGTGCACTTCTTCCTCAAATCTGTCTTCTAGTCTAACATTAGAGAGCATCTAAAAGTAATTGGCAGAGCAGCTATACTTCCAACTTAGAGCTAGACCTCATTCCCCAGAGGGGTCTTCCTCCTAGAGCGGCTTGAGCTGATGATACGAACCTAGGCCAGGGGTAAGATGCTTTTGTTGACTGGCTTGCCACTATTCTAGCTGGCAAAATGGAAATGACTCACTTGCCAGTCTGTATGTGACCCTTGTTTTCCTCCACCACTGCAGCTAAAATATTACGTGACTTTTACCTTTCCCCCATAATGCTCTTATCTTCTGTTGTTTGGAGAGCTGGAGGTGCCAATGCAGCTTTGCTTTTGGCTCAGTGCCATGAGATTTGTATTTAAAAGTGGGTGGCAAGTTGCCAGCCTCTGTCACGCCTCTTGGGATGTGAAATCAGAATGGGTAAATTCCAATTACTTCAGGAGAAAATGGGAGTGGTACCTCTGCAGCCAGGGGAGGGCTGCTGGTGCCTGGAAGTAGAATCAAGCTGCAAATAATTAGTGGAAAATTTAGCAGGAGGCTATATATAGTACACACTCACTCTTCTGATACATGGGGATTTGTATATAACTGGGAATCCCAGCACATTCATCTGTGAATAAACCCTTAGCTGCTCTGCTTCATGAACTGACTCTGTAGTGCTTTGCAGGTCTACATTCATACTAATTTAATTTTGCTAACTCCAGAGTTTCATATTGTCTGTTTGGCTATTATTTTCCAGTGCTTCAGATTAAGGATGAATAGTTGATGAAGGCTTTATAATTGCACAAGATTTACCCTTGTTTTAAAACTGTTTAATTTAGTATAACTTTTAAAGCAAGGTGAAGGGAAGGGGTGTTGATTCAACTGAGTGATTTTTTTGAAAGGTCTTAGTAATTAAGACAGTGGAAAAGAAAAGTTAACAAAGGTGGAAGGTTAATGTAGATAAACAGAGCGATGTTCTGGGCAGCCACATGTTTCTCTGCAAGCTGAGCAGCGTGAGTGTGCTTGGCTAACAGCTGTGATTACGTTCAGAGGCGAGAGAGGAGGATGAACTGGTGCAATATCAGGAGACAGATTAAGCCCTGAGGTAAGAGACACAGTAAAGACGTTTATTCCATTACTGCCAGCCTCCCTTCTGGCCTGGGGTTGGATTTTGGAGCAAGTCAAGTCTAGGACTGTTTTAGCAAGCTTTTGCACGAAGCAGCACATTCCTTGCAGCAGCAGTTCAGTTATTTTAAGTCCACGATACATGCTGCCTTGTTCTGAATCCATGGGATTGCTGCTATGGGAGAAGGGTGTACGCTTTGGGTGCTCCCCTGCCTCAAAGAGGGAGTAGTCATTTTAGAAAGGAGCAGATAGAGGCTATGAGAGCAGTGAAAGCAGCAGAATGGCTCCTGCCAGACCCGGCTAGGATCAGGGCTCTCTTCCTTGGAAAGAGGTAACTAAAGAGGAAGTGACTGCGGTCTGTAAAATCTTGAGTGAAACGGGGAAAGCGAACAGGGAACAACAGTCCGTTGTCTCTCCCAGGATGTGATCCAAGGGCAGATGGCAGTTCTGAGTCGAATAGGCTGTCCTTCCCCACACAGTGCACCACCGAGCTGTGGCCCACCTTGCCACGCAAGGTTGCAGATACTGAATTCTTACAAATTGCTCAAAAAGCACTTGGGTGAATGCAGGGAAGAAGTGTCCGTTGAGGGCTATTAAATGCAAAAGCTGTTGGCTTGGGAGAAAGAAGTCATTGGCAACAGGGAGTGTGGTGAGGCAGTGCTGGCTGTTGAGAGGAGGAGTGGTGCTGGCCGATGGGAGTTCTTCAGTCTGGCCAGCACATCAGTTCTTATCCGCCTGTCCTGGCCTGCGTCCCTTTTCTTACTCTACTTCTATGCTGCTGTACTGACTGGTGTATCATTTCGTCATCTGCTGCTATGTTATGATTTTTTTTTTTCTTCCTTATAGGCCCATGAGTAAGAATTATCTGATCTAAAAATCTAAAATCAATTTTAAACACCTGCCTTATGTAATACTAGGAAAATGAATTTCCAGTTCTTTTATTGCTCTTGTTTCAAGAGATTGGGGACTCCGATGGACTCCCCTGGCAAAATTAGATGTGTTGAGTTAATTGGGTGGGTGGTTGAGGGAGGCTGAGCAGTGGCTATGCAGCCCAACAGAACAAGCACTTTGATCAGCACTGGCTGCACGTGGGCCCGTTCCTCCAGGGAGCCACCGAACTGAAGCAGTGGGGCTTTCTGTGACATCTGGGATCATCTCAGCTAACCATCAGAAGGCATCTTCCAGACTATGGAGAAATGCTTCCAGTGCTAACCTATGTGTTGGTTGCAGTGACCCACACTTCTGCTCCCTTTCCTGCCTGCATGAAGGTCAAAGATAGTGATTAAAGGAAAAAAGAAAGAAAGAAAAAAGCCCACCACTGCCTTCCTCTCAGATTGTTCAGGTTTAAAATAAATCTCATCTTTCTATTTCTGAAGGCACAGATGACATGAGCCAAATTGCGTTTGGAGCCGTTATCCTCACACTTCTGTTTTATTTATGCTGTCGTGTCTTGTGCTAACACTTTGTGAAATATTTATTTGCTTCTGGTCTCCCACAGCTTAGCTCTGGATTCATGAGGCTCTCGCATTATGACTCAATTCTGTGCAGCTGCATTATCTCGGGAAAGGAAAAGCTGAAGACTCCAGTCTGTGTTTTACGTTATTACAATATCCTGCACGTCACTGTAGCTAATGCTGTTCAACAGGTGGACATTTTGTTTGCATATGTCAGTGCTCTGGTTGAGCAGTGAAAGGTACATGCGGTGACAAAAACATACTGTGTTATGAAAGGCCCTTTGTAAATTTGCTACCCATGCCTGCCCTTTTGCTTGCCCTCCACAGACCTGGGTAGCTTGCATGAGAGATTTTTGGAGGAGACTGGCATCTTGTAGCACATCCTAATTCTGGAAGATTTCCTTCTGCTTCTCTCCTTTATCGGAAAGACTAGTACAAGTGTCTGCCAGCAAGAAGATCAGCTACATTTGTTGTGTTGAGATCAATCTATTGGCTGATTTAAGATACTGAGGTGCAGCTCTGACGCTTGGCCTGGACCACAAAAAGGGCTGTTAGGAAGAAGCTGTTCTCTTGTTTCCAGGTCCCAGCTGAAATCCAGACTAGCAGTGACTAGTAGTCATTTGAGTTAAATGATTCATTCAGTGATTAGTGTAGAATGAACAGACCATTCACAGTCCAGTTATGGATGGACAGGTTTATCTCGTCTGAAAACCACAGGCAGTGCTGGTCCCCTTATCCAAGCAGAGCTGCCACGGATTTAGCTGATGTAACTGTAAACCGCCTGCATCTTTAGAAGTAGTGTCAAAAAAAGTCTGGGTTATAGTATATGATTGTACAATGTAGGAAATTTTACTGCTGCAAGCTTGAGCTTGGCACTCTGATGCCTTCACTAGAAAAACCTTTCAGAGACTAAGTCTAATTTTATATATATATATATATATATACACACATATATACACACACATACATGGGGAAAATAGCATCTAAGCTGCTGTTGCCGCTTCTTGCTGAATTGTACCAACAAGCTCCTTCTGGTGTTAGCTTTAAGCGACATTTACTGTGTAAATGACACTGACATTCAAGCTGAGATGTTGGCTTTTGCATTGGCTTACTGATTCTTTCTAGAGTCTCCCCAGAGAAGAGCCCCTGGCAAATAGCTGCTGCTTTTGCAACAGGTGCAGCTTTGCCCTCCCCAGCCACTCTACCGGTCAGGCAGGAGGGCAAAGAACTGGAGCCTTGGTCTCACTTCAGCACTTTCTGCTTCCTTCGTGTCTGCAGGAAAGCTTGTGGACACCTGCAGCATTGATTTAATACTAGAGTTTCTGCAGTTGGTGACAGTGAATGCTGCTTGGGTGTGCAGCAAAGGACGAAGCACGTGCTGGCCTTGCTTAGTACGTATCTTCCACTGAAGTTGGGGTGAGGGTTGGCTGGTAGTGTTTAAAGCTGATCACTTGGGGGATGGGGTAAGGAAACGCATTACTAGAAGGTGCTGTGTGAGGATTGCAGGCTGATCTTTTAAAGGATCGGGAATTTGTATAAGGAGAGACATAGCTTTGCTGGAAGAAATTGGGAGCGGGTCTGCAGTATGGATCCCCACACTTCTCCTTAGATGCTTCTTTCATTTTTTAACTAGATGAGAAGCTTTAATAGCTGCAAGCAGAGCTTTTCAGAGGATAAGCAGGAGTTGGTAACCCAGTTGCCATTGACTTTTAGGGAGATCTGGCTGCTGAGTTGCTCTTTCTGCCTTTCGGAAATCTCCCCTTAGTCTGCGTGATCTCTCCTTAACCCCTTTTTAATTAGCTTGTTTTTCTGGAAGAAGAGACCAAGAAGTCATGTTTGAAGATTGTTGTTCTATCTAGCAGCTGTTGTAATAGACCAGTTAATGCTGTAAAATTGTATTTCAGGCCCCAACAGGATGCCTGGTCTGCCTCCCTGTCTAATTTGGCCAAGGGATCTAAACTGCCCCCAAACTGTTCTTCAAGCCCATTTCTAGCTAGTGATTCTCTGCATTAACCCCGAGCTATACCACCAGCTGATCATTTATCGAGATAGCCTAGCTCTGAATCTGTTGGCAGAGCAAAACATTTTAAGGGGAGAGAAAAGGGGAACTCAGGGTGCTACAGAAAATAAATGCCAAGAACACGTATGCCAAGCAGGAGATAACAATACTACCTTTGCTGTCCCTGGCACTCCATCTGCAGTTTGTTCTGCAGCAACACTGCTGCTGTTCAGGATCAAGAGAATAATGTCAATCCCACAGGCAGTATTTGAAGATACAGTCTTAAAGTTGCCTAGAGAAAATCGAATTTTCCCCTTTTAATGGGAAATTACACTTCTTAGTATGTACTCATGTTAAAAAAACAAAACAAACCTCTCCCCCTCCAAAAAAAAAAAAAAAAAACAAAAACCTCAGGGTGTAGACAAGGAGTGATTTTGAAGTTGCTTAAATTGTTTTTGTGTCTGTAATAGTAAATACAGCTCAGAGTTGGTATAATCAGGTGTGAACACCAGAAGTAGGAGCCTGATAGATCTGAAATTTTGAGAGCAATTCTTTGGTTATTATCGTGATGTGACAATACCCTAAAGCACATGGGGGAAAACATTCACAAAGACTGGAAGATAATAAGAGTTGAGAACGGGAAGACTTGGCGAACTGGTGGCTGGGAAAAATTCTGGATATTGCAGTGGGGAGAAAAAGCTGCTCTGTATTTCTCTGTATTCTGGACCCCACCTGGCATGGAGGATTGAATGGTGGTTGTAGATGAAGCTGAAGAGAAAACAGCTCTGCTTTGACTTTCATTCTGTTTTAGAGGAGGAAAAAAGAAAGAAAAGTAGGGCCAGCTCTGCTGGGATGTTGGGATGGAGGAAGGGGCTAAGGGGCTGTAATTTCTGCTCTTTTTTTCCTGGCTCCTGCCATTAATGCAGTACTCATCTTCTGATATAGGAGCTGTAACACTGACCATATTGGCAGTATCGTGACTAGGAGGCAAGCAGTTGGGTTTTTTGCTGGAGTTAATTTAGAAATGATTTAGAACCGTGTGGGATAACCTTCTGATCATTTCTTAGACTTACTGAGCCCTCCAGTCGTGTGAGAAATCTGCCCAAAAGTCATTCCTGTTTTTAGATGCACCAGAAATTTTATAACAGTTCATCTCAGTTTTTGCATACTGAAGATAAGTAGTTCAGTTCCCTGCTTGCTGACATGATTGTCAGCAAAGACATTGTGGTGAATTTATACAAGACCAAATTCTGCAGTAATGCATCCTCCAAGAAAGTCTCCAATAGTTGGAGCGGAGTTAGATGTTGTCACTAACTGTAGCAACTTTGTTCCTGAGGGAGCTGGGCCAGGCTTGACTTGCAAATATTTGGGAAGCATTTTGAAGTCCTTAAATGGAATACACAGTGCAGCTTTAACAGATCACAAAATAATCTTTTTAAAAATTTTTTTTCTAGCATGACAATAATGAAGATGAGACAACACTGTCAGTGACCACTCCAAGGGAGAGTCTTCAGGGTGAACTACTCTGAGGAAAAATAAAATCCCCTATACCCTTGCTCTCAACAAGTCCTTTAAAACATCACCACATCCTAAGTATATGAGCTAGAAAAACAGCTGCCTTTACTCCTCCTCTGCCTGATGAGGTTAATAATAACTTTGAATGCATATGTACAGCATTAGCTTTCATGGTAACATGCATAATTCAAATCCCCCAAAGAACAGTAGAGCTTTGAGGAAGCAAACTTCCTTAATGTACTGGGCAAGGATCCAGCTTTTACCAGCTGTTGAGGGTTGATGTACAATTTTTGGTTAAGTGAATAATTTATCATGGATATTATCTGTAGTGTATCACATCCCGACAGTCTGTAGGCCTGTACATATGGCTCTTGAGATGCCACAACACTACCATATGCTTCATGGCCCATTACCACTTCAAACTCCCTTAAGATGTTTTTCCCCTATGTTAAGCATGTTAGAAGTACAGTGGGACCACTGGCTTGATGCAAATGCTGTCTGGATTTTTTTTTTCCTCATTGAAAAAAAAAAAAAAAAGAAAAGAGAGAATAGATTCACTATTCAGACTGTTCATAGCCTTACTCTCCTCTTAAATGAGCTGCCTGGTGCTTCGCGATACAACTGTGGATTATAAATCCTGCAGAACGCCTGCCCAAAATTCATCCCCAGCTACCTCTTGTGACATGGTGCTGTTGTGTGTTACAACTCCTGTTACTGTAGCTACAGTTTACTGCCCACATCAAAGGAGGTGGCTTTAATCAGCTGGGGAGGCTGCTGTGCCCCTTGCATCCACAGCACCAAAGCAAGGACAGGAAATTGGGATGCATTAACCACCTCTCTGAAACCTATGTAGCACAGTGTCTCCAATACCAGCTGCGGAAGTCCTATTTCTTGGACAGAATAAAGTGGTCAGACTTCATTTAAGATTTTTGGTACTAATGAATTTGAGCTCAGCAGGTCACTGCTGTTTGTTTCTGTGCAGCTGTAGCACTGGAGTTGTAGCAGTAACCTTGAAAGGCCCAGTGTGGGAAACCTTGAGTGACCCTGTGGCCTGCCTCAGTCAGGGCACACTGCAGAGCATGCAAGCTGGCAATGCCATGATGGATGGCACTTCTCTCCTCTGGACAATGCTCAAAACAGGATGTCTTCAGGGAAGTATGAACAAAGTCAGGGGCCAAGATTTCTGGCCTGTTTTGGTTAAGATGCTAAGTATTTAAATGCTTTTTTTAAAACACTGTGCTCTGGTTATGGAAAGAAAGGGTGCTGAAGCTAAAGGACTTCCTGGTTTGTGTAGCTGCTATGATGGAAGATGGAGAAATGTCTTCTGAACTGTTTGTCAAGTTGAATGCTTATATGGAAAGCTGCTTCATGTAATAAAAAAAGACTGAGTCAAGGTTGGGAGCAACTGCTTAGCTATAATTATAGCTCTATGTTCATTTTAAGGACCAGTGAAGCTTTTTCAGCTAAAGGATGTTCTGTTTTGAAGTCATTGCTTTCCTGTCCAGGAAAAATACCTTCAGTTGCCTACTGAATTCCTGTGCAGTGCTGCTGGTTAGGGGTCACCAGGCCCTCCATAGCTGAGGGATGAAGCTTGCAGCAAATGAGGCAGCTCCTTCATGAGGAAACTTTTCATGCTTTTAAGGCTGCTTTGGAAAAAAAGGTGCTTCTAGAATGGGAACTTTCACCGTTGCTGAATGAATTATTTCCAATTCAGTGATGTACATCTCTTTCTTTCTGTTGTTCGCTTGTGTAATGAGTCTGTCCAGTATTCTCCTGTGAGTCAGTTGTGACCGAGTTGTTTTGATCAGTTGTGTGAGGTGGTATTTTTCTGTTTCCTGATTAGATTAGATTTTTGTGTTTTTCTTTCTTTCTTTCTTTCTTTTTTTTTTTTTTTTTGGTATGGACATTGGTCTGTAAAATCATCACTTTGACTCTTTCAGACATTAGTGACCTCATGGGAGGTGGGACAGGAAAGGAGTGTCAGGTGACTGGGGAATGTCCACTGCCTTCCTGACAGCACACTTGGTTGAGCGCTCTCGGCAGTGACTCCTGGTCCTTCCATGCCGCTGTGAGAGGAAGGCAGCGTGCCTTAACCATGTTGACTGTCCTTGCTCCTCCAGAGTTATGCAAGGAGAAACCCTGAGGGCTGTTTAGATCAGGAGACAGAAGTCCAGAGAAACTTACTCTAACTTGAAGAGCTGGCAGATACCTGTGCTGTTTTAAGGGCCCTCCTACGCGGCTCCCTGCCTGACAGAACCAAGTACAAGTAAACTGTGAGATGAGAGGCTGTGTTCATCCTGTCAGGATTGAAATCTGTATTTGGAGACCTAGTCTTGTCAAAGCTGCTGCTTGGACCAAGATGAGCTTTGCCTTGTGAAGCAGTGACCCTTCCTGCTTTAAGTCAGCTTAGGCGATGCATCGCTGCACCCTCCAAATGCCTTGGCAAGGGAATGTTTATCTAGTGCTTGGATTAATCAACCTTGAAAAGGAGTCAGCTGGATCTACTTAGGCATTTAAGCAACCTTCTTGGCAAAATAGATAAACCTGTGTGTGTGTGTGTATATGTGTGTATGCATACGTATATGTGTGTTGGGTGTTTTTTTGTTTTGTTTTTTTTTAAGTGCTGTTTATGGTCCTGGAATTGGTCAGGATTTGACAGATTTTTTTTCTGTAGACACCTTAGTTCTGTTATCTTGTTTATCATGGCCATATAAAGATGTGTTCCTCGAGGAATCATATCCTGGAGCTGGCCCTCTGAAAGATTTTCTCTCAAATTCCCTTTGATTCTGCTCTCCTACCCTGATCTGTCTGCTGTGTTACCAACTTTGTTGCTGCTTCTCTTATACCCTGCTGCTTTATGCCTCATGATCCCACCCAGCTTGCTTCTCCCTCCTTCCAAGGGAAAAACTCTTCTCTTCTTTTTGTCTTTTTTTCTTTTTTTTGTTATTGTCCTTCTACTCTTTCCCTTATGTCCCCAGTGCATCCAATACCCAGCTTGAATCTTTTGTGCCTTTGCTCACCAAAGAAGGCTTCCTGCTGTCTATCTGCTTAGTATGAACATAGAGAATAACTGACAAAGCCTGATTTTCCTCTCTTAAAAGCTTACTGTGTATTAGCATTCAAGAGATCTCAGAAGTCTTTTCTGCCGCAGTCCATCCTTGTGGAAACTGAACCTGATGATTTTTTAGGTAGGAGCACAGAAGATGTACATCAGTCCCAGGGTATGAAAATAATTTATTTACTTGAAAACACCACTGAGGAGCATGGGAACTACAAAATACTTGCCTTTCAGCCAAGGCTTGGCCCTCTGGCTTGAGACTGACGTAACTCCAGGAAAAGCAGACCAGGGACTTTTGCTCTGAAGCTTGTACCTGTCTTTCTGTAAGACTTCCTCTACTGCAGCAAATGATGTCTAACATTGGTCCTTTAGCCAATCCTATAGGAGAGATCAAAGGATTTGCCCCAAGTTATACTGCAGCAGAGCTGGGGAACCAAACCCAGGCTGCCTTCTTGCTGTTAGAGATACTTTTAATATAAAAGAATGTTTCTTTCATGATGCTACTGTTTGAGAGCTCAATTTTTGAGTCCTGATGCTGGCTAGATAGCAGCTTTGCATTTGACCTTGGCAACTGCCTACCAATGTTTGATCCAGATTTGCTGATACTTTGGGGCAGAGGTTCTGGTGACAAACTTATGTCAAGCTCTGTACATCGAGATTTTAGGCTGTGTCTGCATTGTACTGAGAGATTTGGAAAAACCTTTCTGCGAAGGATTTTGTGATGAATGTTAGTGGCATACTCTACCCTCATCAGTGAATTTCCTTAGGTAACAAAACCTCCAGAACCACTGTCTCATTTTACTCCTTTAGCTTTCGCAAACAGAAGAAGACAATAAATAAATAAATAAATCACGCAATAAGGTATTACCATTTTCTCATACTTCTAGAAGAATTAAACAATACAGAGGATAAGTAGTTAATCTGAAGTTCTTGAAGCTGATGTTCCTTTTAAGAAGATCATGTAGTGATTTAAATTGCGAGCAGACCAGTTTCCATTTAATATAGGGGGAATTTGGCAGACATGTTCTCCTGTAAACATGCCCAAAACAGTCATGTGGAACCATCGTATTAAGATGTAAAATGAAGGCTTTCATTCTCCGTGGCAGTGGACATAACAGCTGGGGGCAAAAAACAACGAAAGAACCCCAGAATTGATTCAACAGAAAGTCCAAGTGTGACATCTAGTGGCCTTATGTGAGACTTTTGGGATAATTCTGTGTGAGAATGTTTTAAAACGAAGTATCAGGGTTTTTGTTTGCCTTTGTTGTGATGCATTATACCAGGGATCCACCTCCTAAATTTGGATCTTTCCAAGCTACCGATAATAAAGTGCTATTTATTAGTTTCAGTGATAACTTTGTTTTTGTTTCCGTAGCTCTCATATAAGTTTAGAAACAATTTCTGGACTGTGGATTAAGGAATACTGTCTATAACGTGAAGATCTTCTGGCCGTGTGTGGTCACTTGAAGCTCAAAAAGGTGACTTTTTTTTTTTTTTTTTTTTTTTTTTTTTTTTTTTTTTTTACAACTATGCAAAATTGTAGGTTGCAGCTAGGTTGCAGGACATCAGAAATCTATGCCTCTTCTGGTTAAGGAGAGTTAGTTGTTTGGCAAAAGGTGGAACTCAGATGAACGGCTAGTTAAAATGAGAATTGATATTCATGATGAAGGATGGGACAGTTTCTCTCTATTTGACATGCAGGGTCTTCTGAAAGTGCACGTGACAGAATCAGCTAATGAATCTGGCTGATTCAGACCTGAAGGTATTTTAAAAATTTAAAAGTGGTTGGAGTCTTCTAAAGGAGATGTTCGTAAAAGCAATTCAGGACAATGTTTGTGAGTACTCTGATCTTAGAGGACGATGACACAATGTTTTACCTTTCGGTCTCTTGAAAGCCAGTAAGATCTGATGAGAGTGATATGATCTATCTTGTCCTACCAAATTTGATGATCCTAATGTGACTAATGGAAGCAGTTAATGTTGGCTGTTTGCTCCTGCAAAAATGGATTTTAGCTTACTTTATTTTAGCTTTTAACTTGGAGAGCTCTCTTAATTAAGGGAACCAGAGTACTTATACCAGCAACTGTTTACTGCAGTGTATACTGCACTATAGCTATGTACATATTCTCTTAGGAGCAGAGGGATTTGGAGAGGAACAGGAGGATTCAGTGAGAGGAGTTAAAGTTGGTGAACAGCTAATGGACTTAGTGTTGAGCATGTGGAATAAGATACAGACTCAGACCTCTATTCAGTAATAGTTGACTTGATTGCGCCCCTTCTAGGCTTGGGGATTTTACTCTTTTCTCCTCGGAGAGAATTTAATGATGGATTAATGTCACCATTAAGAAAAATGTCCTCCTTTGTCTTTATTAAGAAGCTTTCTTTTGAGTAGGACAGTGGTACTAACTTGAGATCTATAATGTTTCTGTATTGGACAAGCTGTAATTGGACGAGTATCTCCAGGTATGAGTGTCTGTGATTTCCCAGCTTGAACTCTTCACTTTTTACTGAACAGCAGTCCCTGTAGTGGTTGTCAAAAAGAAATATGTGAGACTTAGTGGAGGGAAGGTATGATGGCAGCAGTTCTGTCCCTGACTGGCTGAGTGGTGGTATCTGGAAGCCCAGGGCAAAACATGCTTTGTAATGGTGGAGGGGCTGAGGGAGTTCCAGAAAAGCATTTCTCTCCTGTGGAGCTAAACCAGCTCCACTGGATGGCTGCTCCTCAACAAGCTTTATGTGATGGTTTCTACCAGGAGAAAGAAGGTGTTCATGTCATGGCACAGTAATCGATATGAGCTAGAAGTGCTTTCAAGTGACCCTCATTAGTGGGGCATACCTTTGCATCTGCTCAGTAAAGGTATCTGAGCTAGCTTTCCCAGTAGAATGGGGTGAAATGAAAGCAGAAGAGTACTCTGTTGTTGCAGACCAAAACAAGGAGCTTGTGAAGGGTGGTGGTGGAGAGAAATGTGTTACAGTTACAAATGCCCACTAGATGACGGTGCTGTCCTGCAAACACAGATTGACTCTAGTGTGCTTGAAGCTAGGTATTTTCTGGAGTAATTTGGCTGTACTCACAGTGGGAAAGAGCAAGCACTTTTAATTTAAAAAGTAACAATCATTGCTTTTACCCCACTTCAGAGTCTTATCTTTTTTTTTTTTATTACTATTTTCTGTCTGAAATGGGAGGCAATTTTCACAGCAAGTATCAGACTGTAGGATACTTGTTTTCAGTTTATTCATTCTATGTTTAATTTGGTACCTCAACCCTTCGTAATTTCTGAAGTGACTCGAGGGTAATGAAATTGTAGTACTAGTGTTGAGGTTATATTTTGGGTGCGTTCACTTTATTATTACAGGTAATTACAGGTATAAGCTGTGGATTTGTGGGTTTGAAGCTACTGTACCTTTTTTAAAGTCTCTGATGTAAGTCAGGGTATGTGAGGTCAAAATCTGCTAGTTCTGGTGGTGACTGAAGGAGGAATCTGGATGTGCTTGTGATGGTTTTTTCCCTCCTATTCTGAAGAAAAACCCCAAGATGCTCTTTTGCAGACATTCAAAGGGCCATCTCCTCCCTCTGTGCTGCTTGTTTGAAGTCAGTGGAGAGACTGCTTTACACATGTTTTAGTCTTCATTTTCAGAAAGGTGACTGTGGAAGGCCTTATTTTTTTCTGTTTGTGGAGGCCATTAGCTTGAAATCTAATTTTTGTAATCTTCTAGGTTCCTTTTAGATAAAAAGCTTAATTCTTTACATGGTTGTCCAGGATAGCAGCAGAGCTTTGTTACTTTTTGTGGGAGGGAGATTTGCATTCAAAGGACTGTGCTCTTCTGAAAGCTTGCAAGTGAACAGAACTTCCCAGAAGCCCAAGATGTTGGGCCTACCAACCATAACGCTGTCGTCTTTGAGTTTCCTTATCACTCCCTGCTGAATTCCATCAAAGTCTTTTGAATTTCTAAAGCATCTCTGTGGAATTCTACTGTGATTTTTAGATCCTCTGGCAAGAGTCCTATTCAGTAGTGCAGAGTTGTGAATATGTTATTTCCTGATGGAAAACAAGCAGAAGTGTAGCCTATCTGTTGTGTGTGATAAAACATAGCCAGCCCCTCAACAGCTAATCTGCAGAGGGCATGAGATGGTGTACACCCTGACAAGGTCGGTGGTGGTCTTCTTTAGCTCTGTTAAATCTTGGTTCAATTCCCCATTTATCAGCAAAGATTTGGCTATCCCAGAAGCATTTGTAGAGTCTCAGCAAGCTTCTGTAGTGTGTGTGCTTACATGAGGTAAAATCCTGTTCCAGTGGCAAAACTCTGTAAGCAGTCTGAGGAGTTTGACCATGCTTTAATGTGTTTCCTTCCAATTACTAAATCCACTTAAAAATCATTGTGGCCAAACTGAGTTGAATGTCAGTTGCAAAGAACTTGCAAGTCTTTGCTCAGCTCTATGCTTTGTATCGCAGCAGGTTTTTACCAAATACTAGGATGGGTGGATTTTAGTACATAGCTCTTTTATGGTGGTTGTGAGCCCTCCATCATCCCATTCTGACTGGCGCATGTAAGCCAAGGTATTACCATCGCTCCTGGTCATTATCGTATGTCAGCAACTAATTGCAACAGCAACGAAGAGGTGTTTTCTATTTGCCCGCTTGTTGACCGTGTCCAGGAGGATGGTGTCCTGGCTATCAGCAGGCTAAAAAGACTATTGATATTTTGTGACATAATGTCCAGCTTCATGTGTTCCCTCTTGAACATAACTGTAGTTATAATCAGGATGCCTCAACTGTGCAGGGAAAAACATTCCTGTTGATTTTTAAGATCTCTTAAAACCCCAGTGGTAAAGGGCTTTTTGGTGCAAATGTTAATGCAATTTCCAGCCACTGTAAGGCACCAGTAAGTTGTAAGCAGGCTGGAAAATACTGGATTCAGGGCTTTACTTTGCAAAGATCCCTGCACAGAAATTTGGCAGGCTTTGCTCAAGAGATTTTTTTTTGAGATTTTAATACTGATTAGGAAGAGAGTGCAGAGTTTCACAGCTTGATGTTTTCTCTACATGGTCTTCTCACTACTAGTCTAGATAAAATGTTGATTAAAGTGGAATGATGAAGCACAAGCTCAAGCAGAACGGTATTTCCAGAGTAGCTGCTGAGAGGACTTCCCTTTAGCATCGGCCAGATGGACTGAGTGGATATCGCAGTTCAGACTCATAAACAAACTCGACTCCATCTGGCTTAGAGATGAATTTCATTCCCAGCAATGTAATTCTCTCACCAATTTCCATCTACATAATCCATGTTTCCCTCATATGTGCGCACACACTCTCGTTTCTTTCATTGACTTGTAAACGGAGAAGGCTTGCTATGTAGCTTGATTACATCAGGCTTTTCTTGCTCTTCTTGATCACTGCGTCACTGCTTGCCTGTGGGCTGCAAGCAGAGGCAGAGTTTTTTGTGCTCAAATGGAGCATTTCCTACTTTACAGCGCAGACTCGGAGGGATAAAGGAGAGGCCAAGCCGAATTCTCAGCCGTTCAAAGCCTTTTGTTGATTTCTCTAATGATAGCTGGACTTTGCACATCTCATTTATTTTCTCCTGTACCATTTAATGTTTGGCCACAGAGGGATTAACTTGAACTAAGCAAAACCTCTTCTTAGGCTATCCATGCTGGAGATGCTGCTGATCTTCCAAGGCTGCCCTCAGTAGGAGATAGGAAGGGAATGTGAAGGTAGCTTTGCAGCTGGGACTCTCTCGGTGTGTCTCTGCTTCTAGAAAGGGCCGATTCATGAAGCCGGAAACTCGCGGCATTCGGTGACAAGTCTCTTTCCCTAGCTGATTTAAAGCTGCTGCCTCTATCCCGTGTCTCTTGAAGAGACATTTTATACACAGTTATATAAGAATTAAAGAAGATTTGCAAGAGCGGGTATGGATGGGGTGGGCAGTGAGAATGAGGCTGGAGGTAGATTTTGTAGGATTAACTTTTCTAGCTAGTACAGCCATCACCCCAGGGGAGCGGTTATACCTTCAGAGACAGAAAAGCTCCCTTTTCTTCAGTACAGATGGTCTAGCTTTGGTGCCTGCCCCCTTTAGGGATTTTAATCAGTTCTCTGATATCATACAGTTCTTTGTTTCTCATTCAGCCTTTCTCTCTCTCTTTCTCTTTTTCTTCCCCTTTCCCTCCATCGTTACATATTTACCCCCTCATTCAGCTCAGAATGTGAATGTGAGCATGCAGAAGCTCATGTCAAACTTTTAAAGTGCTGTTGGTGAAGCAGCTCTAGCATTAAAATAGAATGACTCGCATCTGTTTGTGGCTATTTGTAGTCTCTTAGTGTTCTGGTTAACGTATTCCATGGGAGAGAGCTGGCCTGCCTGCAGCAAGGTTAAAAAATATTTGGTGCTTTATCTTTAAATGGCAGATTCCAAAAAAGGGGAAAGAAACACAAATGTGCTGTTATGACCTTAGCTTCTCAGCACACGTCCTGGATACATTAACTGGTAATGCCCTGGTCTAACTCAGCATGCATTTGATGAAATACCAAGTAAATTATTTAAAATTGATTTTAATTAAAGCTAGATCTCTGAGACAGAAGTCAGACCTAGTATGTTAGCTATATGGAAGCTACTTACAGATACAATGTTGTGGTTTTCTGTCATACCTGTTAGTCCAACTCAGCCCATCTGCATTGTCTTGGGAGGAGGCAACACGATAAAATTCAAGTTAAATTTTCTTCTAAGCTCAGTCACATTCTTTCTGAAGTTGACAGGAGTTGTGCCCCTGATTTCAACACCGTGTGCTCATGGCTTTCTGGCTTCCCCTGTAATGTCTGCTTTTGTGTTTGCTGGCAGGAACAGGGCTTGCCTGTTGCTCTGCCTTTGCCATCCCTGCTCCCTCTATTTTTGTTTGCTTTCCTTGATGCTTTCCCTTATTTCCCTATCAGTGTGTCTCTATATTACTTTGGTGACATGACACTGACACCATGAGAGAAGAGTTTCTGTTGTATGTCAGAAAAGGGTCGTCTGCTCCCTCGTTTCTTCCATATAAAATACCTGGAGCCTTTTCTGTTTTTCTCCAGCTCTGTAAATGCCACTGGTGATGGCATTTATATTTATAACAAAATTGACTCTGGGTCAGGTTTTTGGCTATCATATCAACATCTAGGGCACCACCAAAGGATAATTTGAGCTACAAACAGCTTGCTTTGGCACACCTCATGCAGGTTCCAATTTTAGTTACTGGAAAGGAGGATTTTGGTGTTAGGAGCAGTGATAGCACTGGACATTTATTGTCTTGGCAGTATTTACTCCCTAGTGGATGCAATGATGTCTTAAAGTTGGCAGAAGTAAAAGATTACAGGTCATCAGTGCAGGCATCTCTTGCCATGTTCCCTGGCTGAGAGGTTTGTATAACCCTTCAGACCTTTGAAGTCTGCAGAGCAGCTATGTGAGTGCGGAGAGGATTGGGACTAGTGTCTTAGTCACCCTGCTCAGGCAAACAAGCACCTCACTCCAGTACTAACCTTCACTACAGGTACTCTGTCCCTTTTTTTAACTGGTAGTAAAGAACTTAGTTTAAAAGTGACCTGACAGAATCAGTCAAGATATTTGAAGGAGTAATATATATATTTATATAAAATAGAGAAAAGCATTTTTGTTCAAAGTGTAGCATAAATAATACATTAGGTTTCCTGCTTGAGCTGTGGCTTACCATCATGCTGAGACACAAATGTAAGAGGAAAAAAAGCTATTATACGGAGCTCAGTGGGTTTCCATCTTGTTACTTATACATAAACTGAGGGTAGGTTGCCCCTCTGTTCACATTATGAGGTGATTAGCATGTTGTTTAACATTAATTATGCATGTTCCATGTTTACACACATGTTAAATTATGCAATCTGTAGTCTTTAGACTTTCTATTTAATTTGTTAAAATAAAACAACAAAGCAGCCCTTTCAGTTCCTTGGTCTTCTCTCCCTTGCCCATTTGTGTCATGGTTTTCACAGCAGGATATGGTAGGGCTAATTTTGGAGTCTGATGACTAGGGCATAGCCAAGTGGAAGGGCATGTCAGCATGAAGCTCTCTTAGGGTTACAGACATTAATGATATCTTGAAGGGGTAGGAGGATCTGTTTTGTGCTGTACAAAGTCAATTTGGACTGACCTTTATTTAATTGTGCAATATGCATCTCCTCGAGGTACTAAAATTGAACCAAGAGGGTTGAGCAGTGCAATAGGACTCCTTATTCAGACACATTTTGATGTTATGTGTTGTTGGCACACAGACAAAGAGGAATGTGATGCTAATTGTCTGCTTTACTATCAGCATAAAATTCCGGAATAGTAGTTGGCCAGAGATGGAATATTAATGTACACAAAGAGCTCGTAATCCCAAAGCAGTATGTGCAACACCAGGGAGAGATGTATGTTGTAGGCGATGGTTCAGTAAAAAGAAGCCAGGATGTCCAATATTGTTTATCATGGTCACAAATGTTAAATATGGAGCAGGTTCAGCAGTGAAGCAGGTTTGGAATCGTATTTTACACCATTGTCACAGCAGCTCCTGACATATGCAAGGCTGTGCAGTAGACAAACATTCACCTTGTCTCTGTAATAGCTATATAGAGAGATACATATATAGAACGTGCACATGTACCTCACAGAAACAGATGGGGAGGCTCATAAAATAAGTTTATGGAAAGGAGAGATTAAGCTGGAGAGGCAACAAAACGCTCCAGGAACTTAAATAAGAAATATATGTTTTCAGTTTACTCCCTCAAAACATTGTGCTCCTGTCTAGTTGTTTCGCTTCCCTACTTCTACCTAACATGACAAGAATAAATTCTTTCTCCAGTCTCTTTTTGTGCATTTACTCTTGGCTGGAGCACTACAGAGCTGTACCCAAGTCACTCTCTCCAGTGACTTAGGAGTCCCTGTCTGTCCATGTACCACAATTACATTTTTATCAAATAGCATGGATACTAATTATCTGTATTCTTACGGGACCGGGCCATTTACAGGGTGGGCAGTAATGCTTTGATAGCAAAAAATTTCTAGTCCCACTCAGGACTAGAAGAAGGAGCATTTCCAGGCAAATTTCTGTCTGATTCAGGTTACAAATTAAAAATTAGAGCTATTAAAGTGACTAATTAAGAACTAGCTGAAGTTGATGGTATATGAAGCTCTCAAACTGTGGTGTTTTGTGGCTGTGTCTTTTATCACAATGCAAAAGAAATGCTCCAGCTGGAGTTTGTGTGAAGAGCTCTGTTTAAAATTTAAAGGTGCATCTTACTGTGCTGTCCCCTTTCCCAAGCATTTAACTTCTCTCAGCTTCTGCTCAACTCAGACCATTTGTTCTTGGTTGACTCACCTTCAGTCAGACACCTTGCTCTGAGAGAAACCTTCCAATAAAGTAGGAAGTGAGTAAGAAGCAGATGAGTTAGATTTAGATATTACTGAGAGCAAAGGTTATGTCATAACTATAAATGCCTGGAGTTTCTTTTGTGGCCCTCAATTCTTCTACATGACATTCACCAAAAGTCCTTGTTACTCGATCTAGACTTTATAATTTGCCTTTGTCTAATATGCAATCTTTGATTACAGGATTAGGATCTGTTCAAAGACTTTCCAGCAAGTACTGGGGGGGGGGGGGGAGGGGGGCGCTCCAGGGGAAACTGAAGCAAAGAAAGGGAAAGAGAGTCAGTGGATTGAATGGAAGGTATCTGAATGTCATCAGGGCGCTTGGCTGAGAATCATGGCTCAAGGTGATCAGAAATGTCTGAGATTTCTTGCTTGTTTCTAAAATTCATCTTAATTTGGAGATGTGTTCCATAGTGGTATTTTGTGAGCTTTGTCGGGTGTGCAAGTGTAGAGATAATTCATTCAGGTGAGAATTTGCAAGAAGGATATGTGATCTGTGTAATAGAAATCTACCAAATAATGCAGTTACTGGCTTCTGTTTACCCCTACCTAATTCAGTGTAAAATGCACTGCTGATCAGTCCTGCTTAACCTTTCCTATACATCAAACGTCATTTCAAATTAGGAACAATATAATAGACTAGCAAGAAGTCCTCTAGCCTAAGGAAGAACAAAGATCCCTCTGGGGACTCATCTCTACAATTGCTTTTTGTCTTTGGCTCTGAAGTACAAGTGTTACAGCATCATAAGATCTCATATAAATGGGACTCAGGCAGTTTTAAAGAGAAGCTATTTCTGCTTATAGCTCAAAAGAAATTGCCTCCACATGTGCTGTTGGCACCATTGGTGCTCATGACTGGAGCTGAAAAAGAGGCATCTGGTTTCTGAGCCGATGTGCTTTTACGGCACAGCATTCAGAGGCTCATGGAGATGGATCCCTGCTTTGTGTCCTTTCAGTTTGCTGACCACAGCAAGCCAATTGTCACATCAGTGGGACATGAAAGCAGCTTCTGCCACAGCTAGAGTTCAGGAAAAGCAGAACCATGCCTGCGCTGAACCCTTGAGCATCTCACTTATTATGCCAATAAGGAAACAAGACCTGTTTTTTCATTTTTGAAATGAACTCCAAGACATAAATGACTCTCTTGTAAAAAGCGTATAAAAATGTAAGGGATAAAAGACTAAGCAGTAGACCAACTTCAGCCTATTCTTGATAAAATATAGGAGAGTAGATCTACAAATACAGCATCGCTAGGTTTCTCCTTAGAGAGCAAAATGTGTCATCAAGTTCCTATTTTAGAGCTTACTCCTGCTTCCTCTGTGCTTTTTCTAGGTAATTGCTATGTGTAGCATACAGCGGTGTACTTTGCCTCCCGGTGGATTCTCCGTAGGCAAGAGAGATTGTGTCTTATTTTTGACTCGCGTACACTGTGGTCTTGCTCCCTGCTGTAGAATGGTTCCTCGCTCTGCTTTGCGTGTCATCGTTTCCTTGCTGTTCTCAGATGTCCTTGAGATCTGCTGCCGACTCCTACAGACAATGTAAAAAGCGAAACCATGTGTTGCACATGGAGTCTGCTTTGGTGTTTTTGTTTCATCATGCTGACTCTCTCTTTTTCTTGAGAACTGCCTTGGATCTTGGTGGGCTCTTTACAAGTAAGTGTGAAATCTGGCTGTTGGGATTGGACTAGATCTGCCCTGGTCTTGTTCCGCACGAGTAACTGAATCCCTCGCTAGGGGAGCTGCACATGTCGCTGTGATGGACCAGTCCTATGCCGATGTAAAACCATTTGCATTATGCTAGAGTAAACCAAGCTGGTGCATTAGCTATTGAATGTGATCTTTGTGTTTGGTGGCCTGGGGAAATAGCAACTGAACTCATATAGGTATCTCTACAGTCATCACAATTTTCCATTCCGTTTTCCTTAGGGGGAGGATGGGAGAATCTGAGGCTATTTTGAAAAATGAATCCTATGGAAGAAACAAACAAACCGCCTGCTTTGATATTAGACTCATCAATCTTGATCAGGCATTATTGCCAAAGGAGAACTGTGTTGGAAAAATATGCATGTCAGTATTCAATCATTATGTCCATTAGATACTGGTTGGCACTGAGACACGTTAAATAAGGGAGTGTGAGTCGTAGCTGCTCTAGTTTTCTCTATGTGGAACACCCAATACAGTGGTAACAGGCTGAAAATGCTCTCAGCAACTCATTTATTTATGTGTATGTGGAAAGGAGAGTTGGCAGCTGGACAGACTTTAACACTGTAGAGAAGAAATTTGGTCATGTGCCAGGAGATCTATAGGCACAATCAACAGTTCTTAAAGGGCTCAGCTCAGGAAGAGTGAGGGAGCGGAGCTGGGGCCTGGTGTAGCGTTTGCAAAGTGGCAAAGGCAGTGTTTTTGTATTAGGGCAAGAAACAGATGAATCTTGTTGCTCAAAAGCCAGTTGGAGGCTTGGAAATTTATAAAGCAAGTTAACAGCTATTGATAAAGCACCATAGAAATTATACCTGAGGATCTGAACTTGAAGGGAGGGGTGCCGTAGATACGGTGGAAGCAAGGATTGGGTTGGTGAAAGTAAAGTTAGAAAAAATCAAGTCAATTGGCTCAGGTCTCTTCTGCCTTGAGACTTGTACGGCAGTAGAAGTGAGCACTGTCAGCAGTCTCCATCATGTGAGGGGTGACAAACAGCATGCAGGTGCCAGCAATGACATGGGGAAAGTCTTTAAGTTAAATCAACTGCAACCGGGTTGAGAATTGCTTTTCTATCAAAGAAAGAAAATCTTGTATTAAGATAACTGCTCCAAACAGATATCATTTTGCCATCTGCATTGTAGCTGCCTTAGCAATAGATTCTTGGATGTAGGAGTCCAGTTGCCACAGTGGGATTGCCTCCCTTAGAGGGAACATAGTCACTGGTGATGGACGTATGGAAGGAGGCCTGCTCCTTCCTCAGCATGTTGCAAGGCTGAAGAAGTACAGCATTACCTTAAGCTTTCTGAGAGCTTCCTTGATTGTGCAGCTCTGGGTCATAGGAGTCCGTGGCTAATGACAGGTAGAGGTCTGTGCATGGCTGCTTCTCTCCTCCACAGAGGAAACTGAAAACATGTTAGTTAAAAAGCAAAATTTTCTTTTTATAAATGAAAGAAAAATATTTCTGAGAAGCCCTGGTCACCCTGAACAGATACACCTCATTCTTGCAGAGCCAGGTGGAAGCTGCACTCTGAAGGCCTTGTGCTCCTGTCTGCCTTGCACGTTGCAGATCTCTCAGTCCAGCCAAGGGCTGATGAAATCAAAGTAAGGATGGGATCCTGCACAACAAACCGGAACGTCCCCAGGCAGAGCCTGGGGTAGTGATTGGAGTGATTCTCCCCGCCTTCCCCCATTCACAGTCAGCAGCAATGCCCCTCACTCTCAGCATGATGTAGGGAGGGTCACTTGGCAGCTGTTTTTTCCTTATCTGGTTCAGTCTTGCACTGTGGAGCTCTTCAGGGTTTAGCCTCTTAATTTGATTTCGGCAGATTCTCCATTTAAATTGACACTGTTGCATTATAAATGATACTGTATTGGGTGGCAGTTGTGCCAATGTGTGCACTGAGCAACAGCTGTGCTAGCCACAGTTTATTTTCAGCAGCCAGAAGTTTACTCCAAACTTCAGTTTGCCTTTACAAGGCTGTTTCCTCTAGCCCAGTGACATCTGTGCTTCTTTCATGCCTCCGTTGTCACTTGGCTTGGTGTAGCTAGTGTAATTCCCTGCTCTTCGCACACCTCCAGCCCGTGCACTTTCTATATCCATGCACTCCAGCCCTATGGAACATTAAGATTCATTGGCCAGGACCTAAAATGTACATATATCAGGAGATAACATTGTTGCCTAACGACACTGTTGTCCTTCTGCTCTTCCAGTTGGCCAGCTGTAGCATCATCTCTGCCATTAATCATGCATCCTATGTAAGATTAATGTAGCTCTTCACCTCTAAAATATTATCATCAAAACCACTTCCTATTCACAAAGCACAGCTTTCTGTGTTTAATATGGTTTATGGCGTGGCTTTTATTTTTGTTCTCTTTATCTTACATTTTATAACACTGAAGCTTTCCAGTGGCATGCAGAACTAGTTTGCTCTAACAAAGTGGAAATTTGGAAACACTTCTGAAGACTGAAACTGAGAGTGCCTTGGCTCCACACAGGTGTTTTTAACTGTACTTCCTGACAGCCAGATACTAGGGAAGCCTGGTCCTAAATTGGAAGATAGGACCATATTCTGCCACTGAAAGTCTGTAAAAGAGAAACTAGGCGCGTTAAATTTTATTTTTCACAATCCTCAGGTCCTGCCATTAGCAGTGGTAGAACTACATACTTTGTGAATGTGACTGGATGCTGTTATTTTGCTATCCTCTTTGCCTTGAGGACCCACACAAAGCTAGGTATGGTACAGTCCTTGGTATTTGTAAAACATACTGAGATCTCAAGATGGAAAACACTCAAATGCACTTTACTATTGTCTCTTTTATTATTTCCAATTTTAGAAAGCCTCATCTTCTGAAGTCCCCTTTGCAATAAATAACAATCAGCAGTGCATTTTTGCTATATTCTATAGGCTTATTTTGCATTGATCTGATTAATTAGTGTGTGAGTTTTTTCCTTTGAGCGTACTAATCATTGCAGTTCTTTTTAAAGAAGATGAGCTTCTCTGTGAATGTGATGCTAGTGAAACTAGTGAATCCTTGCAGACAGTGAATAGAAAAAGCAGAGAATTGGAAAGGGGATGGCATTCTTCCAGAATTGTCCACAGTACAATTCAGTGTGGGTCTGACAGCTCAGCATCAAGGCGAACAAGTAGTTCACACTGAGATGGGAGGATCTGCCTTGTGAATACTTATAAGGGAGTTTATTTACTAGTGCCAGCTGACATGGGTGCCCACAAAAGCAGGTCCTTTTCTATTAAGTCATTTCCACAAATCCTGAAACAAGCCTGTAATCTCCTGCAGCCAGCTACTGTGAAAGTGATGTGAAGAGCTGAAATGGATGGCAGTTGCTGACTTTTTCTGGGAGTGGGTTTTTGATCAGTCTCTTGAATAGCAATCGAGTTCTTTGGGTACTGAAGAAGCAATTTTTATCTACGCTCAGCCCTAGGCATTGTTTGGACATTCCAGTCAGTTGGAGAAAAGTGATAAGTCCCAATGCCTAAACTAGTCAGTCTCCTGGGAACCCATTTCATACATATTTCTGATTCTGTTTCAGATGTACAGCCCAAACTTATGTTGTCCTTAAGATCATAGAAAAGAGGCAGTCCAGTCTAATTCAAGACAGTTCAGACTGATTTGTCAAAACCTCTCATCTGCAGCACTGGGACATTTGCAGCCAGTTGTTATTCTCTATCTGTCAAGTTCTCAAATTCCAAGCAATATCTGTGCAAAGTGTCTGAAATGACAGGCACAAAGACCTTCAACTGTCAGTGCTGTTTAGCGTCCTATGGCTATTCTTTGACATGCTTGAGTTACTGTTGTACTTTTGGTAAATCCCATTCTGCCCCCTGGATTGTGATCCATCAAATTCTGGTAAATTGGATAGTCTGGAAGGTGAACATTCTTAACCAAATTAAAAAAAAAAATGGGTGAATGCTAAGGTTGCACGTGGCCTTGGGTCTCTGTTTTATACTATGAAATCCTTCTCTTGTGCAAAATGAGTGAGAAGGTGTGGAAAGTTCGTTTGCAAGGTGTATTTAAAAGAAATACAAGACCCTGTGAGTGATCTCCCAGTAAATGTAAACCAGTCTATTCTCAGAGATTTGCCCAGTAAAATGCCTATTTCTTTCCATCCAAATTAAGATTGGACCAGTTGTTGACCAGCAAAGAAATCCTAATGACCTCTCTAGTGTTTGGGAAACATCTTGCATCAAAGTGGTGTTTGAACTTTTGATTCCTAAGGTGTACTAGCAATGGTTTAAGAAATAATGTTCCTCTTGAAGTTTTAGTAATTATCAATGCTAGTACATGGATGAGAGGTTGCCTGATAATTTCTTAGATCTGTATTAGAGCTATTTATTGCTTTCTCCAAATTTTAGTTACTTTCACTGTAGTATGCCCCATGCTGACTTTGCTGGAAAGATTCAGGCACACAAGTTACTTTGCCAGAGGGATGCAGAATTCCTATCTTGTATCTGGACCCTGGTAGTCCAAGAATAACTGTTATTTTTAGGCAATTACTCTACTATTTGACCATCTCTTTTACGACTAATGTGCGTGTTTAAGTAGAGAATTGTGCTTAAAATACCCTGACATCACACAATGACCTCCAGCACAATCTGTGAAATGTGCTACAGTCTAACAGAAAGTGAAAATGGTATCGGGGAAGACATGAATATTTGATTTCTGCCTATTTGGTTTTGCTTGATTTTGGGATTATTAGCAAGAGAAAGACCAACAAAAATGTAGTGATTGGCGTCAGGAGCATTTTGCACAGGTTTGAGGCATCAAATGTAAATAGCTAATCTGTGCACGAACTTCAAGTGTGGTAGGAAATGAGGGTTGCCCCCTAAAAACAACAGAAGGCAAGAGTCTCTTGGGACCTTTTTTGGGGGCCTAAAGGAAGAGTCAGATTGTGGAGAGAAAGAGAAAAAATTGGTTAATAAAACAACTAAGTAATAGTCAATAAAACAAGAAGTATTTGGATAATATAATCTTACCTTTTTTACAATTCAGACTAACATGCTTTACTCAGTCATTCATTTAGTAAGTCCATGACTTCTGGCTGTAGAAGAACAGAGCTTTTAAAATGGGTTCTAGCTTTGACTGGAAGACGCAACTGAATTCACCACATCCTCCTCAATTATGTTCGTGAATAATTTGCTCGTGATATTTGAAATGCTTGCAGGATATTAGAAACTTATCTTTGTGTCCAATTTCCTTGAAGAACATTCTCCAGTTTCTGAAATACAGCAGTTTGTGCTGGGTGTGCACTGCCTGTTTTCTTGTCATCCTGCCCCTGCTGAAATGTTTCTAGTGTGGAACAGCAATAGAAATGTGTTGCAGAACTGTATGTCCTGAATAGCAGGCAGCCGAAACAGACGTTTAAATGAACTGCCCAAAGTCTAGAAATGAGTCATGCAGACTATTTGGCAAATCTTTTCAAATAATGAATACATTTACAGGAATAAAGAATGGCTCATGAAAGATTAATGATGGAAAAGATGGCCTATTTTTTCCTCCCTTAAATTTCAGTATCAGGTCTTCAGTTCATACTTCTCTTCCTTGAAGTCCCTGTAGCAATGTGGATTCACTTCAGAAGAGAATTAGGCCCAGAATAATATTAGGGGAGCGTATGATATTTAACGGTGTGGAATATGGGACAAAGCCTCTCTATAATTCTCCAGGAAAATACTACTTAACTTTCAGTGTCTAGTTTTTGTTTGCATTTTAATTTACTGCGTTTTTCTTTTTCTTTCTTTCTTTTTCTTTCTCCCCCCCCCCCCTTTTTTTGTGGTGGTTAATTAAGAATGTGCTATTACTCAGAGTTATTTCCTTCTCATAATTAGAATTGATGCTTCTCTTATTAAGCCTGTTTTATTATGGTCAACATTCATTTGAATGTTAAATTATTTCTCCTCCTTGTCTGCTCCTGAATTCACGCTGGTTTAGGAGCACGTGCCCTGCCATCGGCTTTGTTCCCCCCACGCTGGCGGCATTGCCTTCACTGCCCGTTGTGCTGGGGCTGGTAGTGGTGAAATCTCCCCTTAACGCTCAACTCTGCTGCGTAACGGTGACCAGATGTGATGTCTCCTTAACCCTGGAGTCTGTGGGAAGTGGGGCTGTGTTACCTGAGGCTGGGTGTCACGTAAATACTTGGTGCAGCGGAGACCGGAGCTGGGGAGGACGGCTGCGGCCACAGGATTTGGCAGTCCTGGAGAAAGATCTAAAACGTGAAGGCTCGGCTGAAGACACCCCAAGGAAGCTAGATCCTGCGGCGATGTTCGTGGGGGAGCATTGGGTGAATCTGGCTGCTGATGAAGGTGAGGCCAGGGAGGGAGGTGAATCCTGTTTGTGTTCAATATCTGCGCAGCCTGGGACCAAGCACTGGGCCCTGGCAGTAAAGGGCCTTGTTGATCAAATTGTGCTATTTGTAAATCAGAATTAAATGCTCCTTGGCACAACTTGTTTTGTTATCCGTAATGATAGGCTGGACTGCCATGCATTTCTAGCTATTCCTTTTTTACTCTGAGCCGTATTTGAAAGCGTTGGTGTGGTTTGGTTGATAACTATAGAGTAGAAAGAAAATGGTTTCTTAAAAATAGCTATGCCTACACTAGGGACCTCATTATTTTTGCTGTGCAGAAAGACACTTCATTCACCAAGATAGGCTTCCATCAAAGGAGCCATCAGCGCAGCCTGCCATCCTCTGTCAGAACCTCTTCTCCTCCTCTCCATAATCAGAATACAGGGTGGCTCGCTCATTCCCCGCCTTTGGCAGCCCGTTCCCCGCTGCCTGGCTTACGTGATCCTGCTGAATGCGGGGCCGAGCGCCGAGGGGAATTCTCTGTGAGCAGGGCATTGTAATTCCTCTTGAAAGGTAAAAGAGTCCGTGAGCTCTTACAGGAGAACATCAACCGTGTCTTTTCAATTCTTGCATCATGAGCCACTCGCTCCTATTTTAGATTGCAGTGCAGAGGGCAAACTTAAATAGCTGTTACTTACCGTTGCTTGTATTTTTGTGGTGTTTGAGTCAATGCAGTTCATTTGCTTCGATTTCCTTGGCTTTACCGATCACCAAGGGATGTGGCATACCACAAAACCAGGTAGAGTGTGTGTGAACTGCTGGACTGGCCTCCTAAGCAGATAAAATAGTTAACAAACATCGAACAGGAGTGAGAAATGCTGCTCCATTGTGGGAGGCAAAACCTAAACAGATCTTAAACTCCTCTGTGATCTCCTAGCTTCTGCTATTTTACTAGGCAATTTAGCTTTTAACATTTTAGAGACATGAAATTGTCCGCACTACAAATTAGAGGATGCTCATTACATTAAAATACTCAGTAAGGCATGGATCATTTCTACAGCACTTATTTCTATAGCAATCAGAAAGTCGGTGCCAAAAGAGAAAGTCGGTGGTTTTTCTAAGTAGAATTCATTGGTTTGTTCCTTTATAAGCACAAAGCAGTGGAGTTAAAGAGAGAAATCAAGTCTGCAAATAATTTATTTGCAGTGTAGCAGCAGTCTGTTTTCTTTGAAGACCTAGGCTCCTGAAAATTGTTACCGCTGCAAAGTGTTTACAATTAAATTTTGAAAATGAGAAATGCATTTTAAAATAACAAATATCTGCAGAAAAGACTGAGTGGATGTATACTGAGAATAAGCTTAAAGTATCAGTAGACCCTTTTCCTAAAGGAAATTTTTTTTTAAGATACAAATTTACAAATAATTGCGAAGGGAAAAAATAGATAAAAAAGTGTGAAGCATACCATGTTGTAGTATTTTGGAAACAAAAAGATCACAGCACTGGTTTCTAAGTGGAAGAAAATTGGAAAGTGACAGTGGCAAAAGTAGGTTTTCTTGTCCAAATTGAGCAAAGTGAGAAAATTGCCACCATTAATGAATGTTGTAATGAGAGTGCTGAAATTCACCTTGTGTTGATTATCTAGCTGTTCTCTACAAATGCCATCCAGATCCAATTAACTGTCCCTTTTTCAGTGTCACTTTTTCAAACCTGTTGTCCTTGCATGCACTGCAGCTGTATTCAGATCTCTAAAATACTGTATTGCTGGTACAAGAGTTATATGTTGTACTAACCTGTGCAGCTTCCTTCTCTGACACTCGAGAATGGCAAGAATTTGATAGAAAAGAAAGGCAGATGTTTTTTTCCACTGAAGTGTTCCCAAGAGAGTCCTTTCTAAAATGGGAATCTACCATCCAGCTCTCATTTTTCAACCACTCGTGTAGCTGCATTTATCTTTTGTGAGCTGCAATTTTCCACCAGGGTAGCATTCCCTGTTTTCATGCTGGGTAAGTGGCCCAGATGTCTGTACTAGGGATTTGCACTGGTGCAGCTATATCAAGATTTGGTCATTAATAGACAGTGCTGAAAGTAGTCCCAAGGGCCAAGGATTCCTAATTTCTACCAGGAAATCTGCATGACCCTGTTGGCCGTGGCTGAAATCAGTGATGCTTCTGGCCAGGTCTGCTGTGTGGTCAGTTCCACTGGGAGACTGTTCATGGGGGTATCTGCCTGATGGAAAAGAAGCGAGTATGTCTTCCCACCATGAGCCTTCGTTCTATTCTAGAAATAAGCTTCCAGATGCCTCCTTCCTTCTCAGAAAAAAGACTGTGTTGGGCACTCTGTGGGCACTCAGCAACACACTGATCACCTCAGACATGCACAAACCCAGGTTAATGAGACGTGATCCCAAAAAGGCAGCGGGAGCGGATGGGGGAAAGCATGCCTGGCTGAAATAGCAAATGGTAAGATCAAGCAGAAAGAGCCAATTATCATTATTCTCTCTCTCTCTCTCTCTCCTTTTTTTCTTTCTCTTTTTTTCAACCTCCTGTTCATGTCTTTGAGACTGCTCTGCGTACCTTTGAGTGTAAATCTTAGAATGAGACCTTTGTCCCCCAAAGCAGGTAATAGCTCCCTTTTAGATGTTCATGGAAAAAAAAATGTATTTTGTAGTACAGAAAAGGAGAATGCATTATTTTTCTTTGCAGGTAGGTCGGGCTGCCTTGCTGCACCTTCCCCTCACTATGAGTTATTACAGAAAGCGGTATCTGGTGCTGTGAATAATGGTGTGCTCCTGCCGACAGGCACAGAACACATTGGCTATAGATCTCATAAATGTCAAAGGTATATGAGAAGGTAATTGGGGATAGTTCAAATCCAAAAAAACAAAGAGGCTGAAGTACAAAATTTGGCTTAGCTTGTGTTCATCCTGAACTTATATGGACTTCTGAGAAATGGATGTTTTTGAAAAGCAAATTGCAATTACAGTTTAGCAGTGATTTACCGTAAAGCATCTTAACGAGGAAGTTGCACAGAATGCTTTGTGGGCTGCTACCGAAAAGCAGCCTTAAATCTTTTAGGTACTGTTAGCACCCCCACATTGATGCAGGCTCCTTGTCAGCAGTAAAACTCTCTTAACCAAGAGAAACTGCGAACAGAAAGCACTGTGAGGTTCTAAAGAAATTGTAATGCTTTGCTGAGCAGATTTTATATACCCTACCCTGGTATTTCTGATGAGAGTAGAACTTTACCTAGTTAAACGTAATTAAATATTTTCTTTTTTCTTCATGTTAGTACACTAATGGTTGCAGCCCTGCACTTGAGGTCCCTGAGAAGGAAATGTAAATTCCTTGATGTTCTTGGGCAATATGTATTCCTCCTCTTATGAAGTAACCATGATCATCCAAACCCTTCTCAGTGTGTGGGTGCTTCAGTGCATTTCTGATCCTCCTCTGGAAGAAAGTTCGGAGAAGCCTCCAGAGAGTCTGAATCCTTTAACTATAAGAAAATTTCAGCTTTTATTTCTGTTTTCTTTCCCTGTCCAGTCTCTAAACACTTCACAGCGTCTGCCTCCTGCTTACTCTGTGTTTCAGCTCTTACTTTCAAGATATCAGAGGTTTTTGTTTTGCATTTGTCATCTTCCACCCACAGTTTTCCCATTCTTTCTGAATGAAGCTTTGCCAGGTCTCTGCTAACCTATAGCTAGTGAATTGCTGCTGATGGTCTCTTTCTCTTAAATCTCTGCTTTTTTTTTTTCCCTCTCATTTTCCTCCTATATTTGACTATGGGCATCTCGACAGCAGAGATGTGGCATGCCGCGTTTCCTGTCCTATCAGGATGTGCATGAAGGACATAGCTGGCAATGGGATTTGGTCACTTAGTGATGTAATCTCTGGTTAACAATTCAGCCTGAATACAAGCAGGATACCATAAAGTTTTTGAACAGGGCTCGTCTTTGTAGCACAGTGAAGCTTTTCTGCGACTGGTGCTTCTCAGCGTTGTTGTACCTGGTATTAATGACAGTATAACCTGGACGTAACTCTTGGATAGAGTGTTACGAGCAGAGGGCTGTTCATCTGTTCACAGTGAGAATCTCTTCCAATTTGATAGCTTTGGTAACTGCTAGAAATTGTGCTCTGTTCCTAATTACAGTGTGACTCATGATAACTCTACCGTCCTCCAGATACCTCTGCAATTAACTTGTGTCGCTGCTATAATTTGTTAAGTATGATTTAATAAGAAGAGACAAATTTTTGCAGCTTTGTTAAAGGCACATTTGTTTTTTCACTTCGTAGACTCAGGAAAGAGAGAGAATCTTTGTTTTATTTCAGATGAAATGAAATGTAGAAATCTCATGAATTGTAACGGGATCGATTACTTTGGGAGGATTCCTTAATGCTGCATTTCATCTCCTTGTGTTCTACCAGGGAACGAACTTCAGCAAATGATGCTGCTGAAAACACAGTTGGGACTGCTCATTGCTTGGTAGAAAAAAGGCCAAGATTTTTAACAGGATGGATGAAATGAAACAAACTCCTGCTGAGTTGTATTTTTGAAGTTAATTCTCCTCTAGGATGTGCACAGGACTTCTTGGCCTCATCATTTTGCTTTCTCTGCCTTTGAGGCCATTCCTTTCCTGAGCAGAAATGGGGAAGATACTGAAAGCAGCATTTCTGTTTTTGCGTTGAGTTCAGACTGCCCCAAACCTTTTCACAAAGAGATGGATGGAAGTGGCAAAGCTCAGATCCAGATACTAAGTTTGATCACAGTTGAGTATTGTTGGATATACTTTAGACCTTTGCAAGTTATAGATGGGGAATGCAGATGGGTATATACAGATGGGGAAATAGGAGCTGAACCTAAGCGCTCTAGTAATTCAGAAGAGTCTGTCATCCAGGGCTTTGTTTTGGACTTATTTCTGGATGTTAGAGGTAGTTATCTTTCTGAAGGCATTTAGCGGTACTATTGGGGGTGCAGATGGCTTGGAGGGAAGGGAGTGAAGGTTTTGCATCTCCTTGTGGCTACCTGCAGTGGTCTAATGGATGCATGAAGGTACTATTGGAAGAATGTTGTGCAATCGTAAACAGAATTCTGGTGATAAAAAATAAAGAACCCAGATTAGAGATGATATAGGATTTTATTGGAGGATGTGAAAACAGCAGTTTTATAGTATGCTTTGTTTATGAAATTTATTAAAGCTAAAGAGAGACTGGTTTGTGCTCTAGTGAACAAGCTGAGAAATTCTAAAGTTTCTTCTGCTTTGCTGAGAAACAGAGATTGTTTTGTAGGTGAGCCTCATTGGTACAGGATGCACCCTCCCATTCTGCAGATGCTGAAGCGAGGCCCAGATTTGCTATAAGGTGTGACGTGGTCATCCAATGTCACACAAATAATCTGTGACAGAGGAAACAATTCAGCCAGGGTCTTCTAAGTTTCTAGTCAGTGCTCTACCCACTAGAGCAGTGGTCGCCAGCCTGTGGCTTGTGAGTAACATGCTGCCTTCAAAGTTGCTGACACTCCTGAGAAGCTACTTGTCTTACTGATTAGCAGACAGTATGATGGGATTTGGCAGTGTGTTACTTCAGCAGTATGTTACCCATGAGTTAGTGAAGATTAGGAGGAAAATGAACCAGATCACCTTCCTATCCGTTTAGCTTGGTGGATCAAAGATGTCTGGATGAGTGTAAAATATTTTGCAAACTGTTTTGACCCATCATTGCTAACGATGCAGTAACTACATTAGCAGAGTCTGCTGGGGTTTTACTTGGGGGAAGTTATTTTATGGATGAGTAAACCTCTACACTCTTCTACAGGTAGCATCCCAAATGAAAAGATGCTTATCCTTTCTGTCTTGCAATCAAGCTCTCTTGTGAATTTGCAGTGGTATTGTGCTGCTGAGAAATGGATGTGGAGTCTGAAAAATCCACTCTTGGAATCAAATGCTTGACCCCCTATGTCAAGATGGAAACAGACTGATAAAGTTTAAGGAAACTTGTTCTGCCCCAGCCTGTAAGGTACTTGTACTGTGCAGAAGCACTGAGATTCCTTTAAATTAAATGCTTATTGAAATAGGCATCAAATTTCTGCTATTACTGTATGTGTAAGGAAGCAGGCACAGACCTTGCGTGCACTGTGAGTAGATCAGGAAATAGGCCGAATCCCCGGCAGATCACCTGTTCCCATTTTGCAGTGAGCAGTGCCACCAGTACAGAACTGATTCTCCGGGAGCTTTCCGGGGTGCAAATGGATGTCTGTGTATCTGTCACAGAGAGAGAGAGAAAATGGGGCCAGTATTAGCATTCTTCTGTTCTTTCTAATAAATCTCTTTCCACTTGCCAGAAAAGAGGCTTTTGCCTCTAGCGGTTTGTTCTTATTACTGAAAGCATATTGATGAATTAGGAAAGGGGCAGAAGAGAGTAACTAGTAGGATAAAAGGTCTCGGAGGTTTAGAGCTGTGTGGAGAGGTTAAGAAAATTAGACTTGAATTCATTAGGAGATAGGAGATTGAGGACATGATTGAGATGTAAAATTCTGAACAGTAGAGGGAAGGTGGGGGAACGGGAGCTGCGTAGGAGCAGGTTAGAAACCAGAATGTACTGAGACTGAGAAAGGATGGAGAAACCAGAGATGGAGGCAAATGGAAAAATGGATGCATCAAGTGAGCTTCTAAAAGGAAGGGCAAACGGCTATTTCTTTGTCTGACAATATTCAAACAGACAAAAGAACAAAAAAGTGGGAGAACTGGGGAAGTGGGGAGAGCAAGGAAGCAGCATTGACACGATGCCCGTTAGAGCCTCAGGAACACTCTGGTGTCAACATATGTCTAGCTATTGCCTGTGTAAGACCTCTGTCATAGGTGGAAGAAAGAAAGTGCTTAGTATGGTCAAATGCCCAATCAGGCAGATCGCCAGCCTGGTTAAAAAGGGCTTTAGACAGAGACTGCCTGTATGAATGGTGACTGTGTTCTTCTAGAAGTTAGGCTTGTCAGCCTTATGGACTCAAAATGGTTATGGCTGCCAGACAGAAAACTGAGCACGAGTCAGTACCTAAACGTGTCCGTGTCTGGCTTTGAGGCCAGTTGCCTGTCCTTGTATCCTGTGTGTTGGATAGGTGGATGTGGATATGAGCAGTTGTGTTCACAATGTTTTTGGTTTTATTCCATCTGTGCTCAGCAAACCTTTTGCATTAATCAAAACCAAACGGCTGCCTTTCACAGATGTTACCCGGCTATCCATGAGAAACTGCCAGAAACTAAACAAACCTTTTTCCCACCTGTACCTGACGAGTTTTAAGAACCCCTCGGGTGATCTAGCAGCTCACATGCCAGACTAAGAACTGAGCAGTCAGGTTTTTGGATGCCATGGTAAATTTAATAGATTCCAAAGATCTGTATTTTGGGGGGCTGTCATTTACTAATGCCAGCAGCTGGCACTAGAAGAAAGATAGGCGCACAGCTGCTGAGCATGTGCTGGGTGCAAATGCAGGAGGAAAGGAAAATCTAAAGCCTGGAAAGATGCTGTGGACTCTAAGCTGCAGAAACACTTCAGAAGAATCCTGCAAAGAATTCAGTTTGTCTGATTTCCCAACCTCGGTGCCATTTAGCACAAGAGCTGGAGACACCATCCCCATGGTGCCAGCAGCGTTTATACAACTGACAACTTTTGTTGGGAAACTAGAAGCAGGCAGTTAACTCTGCAAGCAAAATGTCCTAGCGAGGTGAGAGGGCTGCTGTAAAGACACATTAATCAGCAGCCCTTTTCCCTGCCAAAGTCATGTTGTCATGATGCATGCTAATGAGTTTGGAAATGGCCATGCAACAAGGAAGAGCATACTGCAGGCAATACTTCAATTAGTGTTGAAGAGGTGACCAGAGCATGGCTTGAATTTTGAAAGGCAACCTGCTCCAGCCCATCTCTTTCATTATTTCTGTACAGTCCTGCTGCAGCTCCACCAACTGCTCCAAAAAGGAAGCACCTAAGTTGTCTTCCATAAAGGCAGTTGTTCTGCAGAGCTGCCATAAAACCAACTTGCATGATGGTAGGAGCTTTTGTTCTCTACAAGGGAATGCTAGGTTGGCCTTCAGCTACTAGCAGCTCCTGATACTTGTCCATCCTGACGTCCTTGAACACTAAGTCACTCCTGGATTTGAGAATGGTCCCTTAACGATAACAGCAATCAGTGTGCATTCAAGTGGATGCTGTGATTTGTGCCAGGGACCACCCCCACTGCCTGAACAATTTAAGACAGGTATGCGTGCAATAGTAACTAACAGATACCTTGGCATCCCCTGCTGACTCTAATGATTTCTGTCTGGATCAAAAACCCTGAGGGAATTTCACATAAAGCAAATACAAAAAAATCAATGTCCTTTATATGTCCCTTTGGGTCACATTTGCTCTCTCACTTTGTCCTTGCTCTTTGGATGAAGAAAGACTAATTTCCTGTTAGCTCAGTGCTTCTTGCTGCCAGCCTTATCACATTATTGAATGTGATTCTGGAATACTACTGGGTCTTAGCTGAATGAGATAAAGAATGGAATATGGAAAAGGTTGAGAATTGTGGTACCATCGTATATCCAGGCAGCATCCTTACTTGGCTTGTGCTGGCTGCCTACAGTGTTGAATTGCCATTCTTCAGAGCCAACCTCCATGCTCTTTCTGGGAAGGAAGTGTTCAGACACATAATTGCCTGGGGGAAAGGTTGCATATTCTTTCTAACTTGTGCCTGATTCCCAGTCCAATGTACAGTCTAACTGGATAAATAAATAAGTCTGCAGTCTCTAATAATAAAATATGCTTGTTGCTCCAGCTCTCCCACTGAGTTTTGACTCCAACACTGGAAGCCAGCAGAGCCTCTGCATCTTCTGTAAGAAAGAGGTGAAGCTCCTACTATAAATTATACCATACTAACTGCTGAGGTCTTTGCTTCTAGGGTCTCTCTTTAACATTCAATAGCACTGAAAGCAGCTGCAACTGAGGATGAGAATAGGAACACTGCACTTTCAGGTCAGCCAAAAGAGTTGCGGTGTGTGTTTTCCACTGTCTCAATTCTTAATGTCAGTATTGTCACAAGTACAAATTTAAGTCTGTCTGCAAGGGGAGATGGGATGAAACACCTGGAATCGGTGGAAATGCCTTTACCATTCTCTGAATGTCATCTTTCAGTAGAGACAAAACAGTCTGTTATTTTATATGGCCGCCATACCACTTTGATTTTTTTTCTCTGTCTACAGTTGGGAGTGCATTTGCAATGTACCCTTGTAGGAGAAAAAGATGACTACAGCAGAGATTTTCAGTGTCCTTTCTAGCCTTTGGCTGTCTGTGTAACCCTGGTCACATCACTTAATATGGCTATATAAAGAAATATTTCTTCTATCATTATAAAGTTTTTGTGTTCTGCCTTTTGAGGGTGATGCTGTAGCACTATGTGAGTCCATCTCTGGACCATAAAGATTCTATTTATCACGAAAATCAATAACAAATATTGTTAGGATGGTAGGGGGGAATTGTATTCTCTTCCTCAGGGATCTGGGTCTATGGAGGTCTGAGTGCAGACCGAAGGGGGAAGTGCTGCGCTTTGTTGCCCATTAGAACAGGTTCGTTGTTTCTTGGCACTTGTGTGCTCCAGCTCTGTCCTTGTTCACTTAATTTCCAGAATTAAACGGTAGCTGTTAATTACTTTGCACATGTACTGGGTTTTCTCTGCAATGGGGAAACTGCTTGGCTCAGCACAGCTCTGCACCATGGATTGGGAGAGCTCATCTCATCTGGCAGCATGTCAGAGGCACGCTTTTCCAGTTGACTTGAGGGGTCACCATGTCCCATTTGATGTTGCTACATCTTACAAGGCCACACACAGTTTATCTCGGTGGTGCAGCAAGCCATCACTGAAAAGTTCTTTTCCAAAAATGCAAACACCACAGAACTATTTTCCTACCACATCAGAAAAGACCATCCCATGCTAACAAAAGATTTTCACAGGCCAGCATGCAGGAAGAATGTTCACATCTCAGGCAGAAAGCCATCAGTTCTTTGCTGCTACTAATTAGCAAAATTCTGATTAAGTTGATGGAAAAGTGCCAATTTGCAGCAGGTGAGGAGCTGGCCTGTGTGGAGTTGGTTGACATGGCCTACTGCCACGTGGACTGGGAGAGTGCCCTGGGAATGGGGTTGCTGTGTGCTGAAAGCAGAGCTCAAAGCAGCAGTGATGCAGAGCCAGTAACGGTGTGACTTGGATGTTCTTTTCTGTACTGTATTTTTCTACACAGAAAGGTGTAGTCTCTTGTTATATGTATGTGCATTTCCAGTTTATAAAAAGAATTAGCTAAAGCCTGCAAGAACCAGGAGAATGTGCTTAAACTATCAGTTGCCCACAGATGTGCTGCCTGCCTCAGGGTGATCGCCTTGGAGGGAGTGAGTGTGGGATCTGCCCTGTACGTAGGTCCTAAAGAGAGCTGGTTAGGAAATAGGTTTATTCCCCTTTCTGCCTAATAAACATTGCCTTCATAAGAAAATATACAGCCAAAACATACCAATCAATTTTTTTTGAAACTTTGGAGCTCTTTTCAGCTCTGGTCATTGATGTACACATTTTTAATACAGTATCTTAACATTTCAACTTCTTAATCACTTTTGTCCTCAAGTTACCCCATGTCTGCACAGATACATTACTCCACTTTCAGTGTCTGAAAATGTTTCTGAATTGGATGAATGAATGGTCATCTGAGTCTACAGAAGTATTTATCCAAAAGACACGGGTTAACAATGTTTTAGGTTTCCTGCATGAAATCTCTTTATTTAGATCTCTCAATTTTTCTGTCTTGCTGTAGCTGATACTAACATTCAGGAACTGGTAAGCTCAGAGAGAAGAGTTTGTGGGTCAATATTTTCCTTCTAGCTGATTTGTTACAGAGGTCTATAGTTTGGCAATATTAATTAAAAAAGCAAACCTATAACACAATGTTCTGAAAGCACAAAAATATTTGACTTATTTCTCATCCTTTTTGTCCAGCTCAGTCCACAACAGTATAAACTTGATGCTCATTCAGGGAAAACACTCAGCAAATTACTAGTTTGAACTCATTAAACAGAGACTAACGTATGGGTTTTTATTGTGCTAAAATACAGAAGGAATCTTGCTGTCTTCAAAGCAGATGCATCTAATAGTGCACAGGCACAAGGGGAACTAATTATTTCTCTGTTGTTGGAATACAATCCTTCTCCTTATATACTATTTGGTGGCAAAGTACTATTTTTATTAGGTACCTACCTACCTGTCCAGGACATATGTTTTTACCATCTAGCAAGGCTAACATGGGAAGTAGTATTGTAAAAGCTATGGATTAAAAAGCTTCTTGTGTAGCTAAGTGTCAAAGAACACACTGGCCTTTCCTGAATAAATAGTGTATGTTGTTTCTTTCTTGGGTCAGATGTACAAGCAATGGGATTGCCCCAGCTCAGGAAGTCAGTGTGTCACTGGTCGTCACGATATCCTAGATCTCATGCTGGCTAGTGGTGCAGGGTAAAGCAGGCTAATCTACATGCGTGAGAATCCCTCTCCTTCTCATTTAACTGGTGAAACCTCTGGAATGAAATGCACAAGCTGTATTAATGCTCCGGAGCAGCACTGCATGGTACTTGGCTGCAAAAATCAGCACATTGAAAAGATGGAGCATCTGAGGAGAACAAAAGCCTGATCTTGTAGAGTGATGGGCAAACTGTCACAGTTTGTCACCACATCTCTGCAGATCTTTTTCTCTTTTTCCTTTTCAAGAAAATGAGCATTTCGGCTTCATTTGCAGTCTTCGTTTCTGACAAAGACAAGGGGTGTTGTTCAGCATTGTATTGTCATGCTGAAAGAATATTAGTAGCTTTTAGCCTGCTGCAGACTGAAATTAGCATTTTTTTCCTCTTTTCTGTGATGTATCCCACCCAATGTTTTGAGACAGTGAGCACAGAGAAAGTCCAGTAAATGCTCTTGAGTGTTTATGAGAAGTTTAAGAGAATCTCTTACTTTAAGAGATGTGAGGAAAAAAAAAAAAGAAGAAGAAAAGAAAAGAAAATGAATGGTGAAAAACGTCTACACAACCCCGGTAGACATTTTTAGAGTGCTTACCACCATCATAGCTCTGGAAAAATAGATTCAAAGCCTAGAGATGCTGTCCCACAGCCCTAAATAAACAAGTCAGTGACCCTGTAAGGAATTGCTTTTCCAGATCATCTGTGAAATAATCAAAATGACAGTTCCCACCTTGTATTCTGCTGGCACTTAAGAATTACGGAAGGCTTCAGATACAAATTCCTCTTCTGGTTAATTCAGGCAGGCAAATGGCTGGCTGAACCTCATGATGTCCACAACATTCAAAGGCAAATACGCATGTTTCAGGTAAAAAGAAATCGAAGGCCAGCCCTTCATATGAGCATTTTAGTAGAGCAATGCTCCATTTTAGCCTATGATATCATCTCCTGTTTTGTGTTAATGACTTCCTTTGCCAGACATCGTGTGCTTGCTTAAAAAGATAAAGAGTTTAGCTTCTGAGCCTTAGAGCTGCATCTGAGTGTTGCCTGGAGAGGGTGAAAATCTTAGCGTTTCAGAGAATGATAGGAAATCAAGCTTGCAGGTGTAAATACCACAAAGAAGCGCTCCCCCGTAAGCACATGTGGCTACCACATGTGCATTCAAAAGACATGCCAGGCTCATGTTTTTGGACTTCCCTCGTTAGTCTAGGTTTTGTTGCACTTATGATGCAACTGAACTTCCAGGGTACTTTTGTTTGTTTTTTCTGGCAGTTGTATGAAACAATTTTACTAGTTACTCTTTTCTAAATAAATTAGAGTTTTACTGGGAAGAAGTGTACTTTTTCTGTGAGTCTGCACAATGTGTGTGGTGGGAGTGTTTGCCTCCCCCTGCGGCCTTGGTGAGGCACCATCTGGTGTTTCCTAATTTTCACCAGATGTAGGTGTAATCAGCAGGATGATTGCAAAGTTCCTCTTCCTTCCATTTAAGGACTTTGGAAAACAAATGCAGTGAGGCATGGATGTGTAAGGGGAGATTGCAAACATGCCATGGCTTTCAAAGAGATACCAGACCTACATTAGATTAGTCTGGTACAGATTTAAAAGCACCTGGGTTAATGTGCACATGGTGAGCAAACGGCTGAGGTTCGACCGCTGCAGCGTGGCTGGAGGTGGCGTTTCTTGGGGCGGTCGTGCAGGGGAAGCGGCGGGGATGCGCGCGGGCGGAGGCGCTCGGCCTGTGGCCGTGGCGGGCAGTGCCTGCCTGCAGCCCCCTCCCGCACCTCGCCTCTTGGCGGCTGGCTCTCGTCATGGCAAGCGTGTTTTACGGGCGGGTATGGTAGAAGGCAGAAAGGGATTATTTTTACTGATAACAGTTAAAATCAGAGATAGGTTGTCTTTAAGGGCTGTTGGGATCTTAATGGAGGACTTGTAGCCTGGAGGACTTGTAGTCTGATTAATATCTGACCATTTGCTCTACCTGCCAGTGAGAGACAGTTCAGGCACGGAGCTTTACTGTGCTTCGCCGGGGACCCTGCTACACGGCCAAGAGAGAGCTGGGCTTTATCCCTATCTGCCATGGCTTTAATGCTACCCCATCGCAAGCAAACTGGCCTTTCCAGGTGATAATTGAGGTGTGAAGAGTTTCCTTCCTTGCGGTTTTACCTATTTAGATGCATTTAGATTATAATCTGTTAGGTTAGAGAAAGTTTTGTTGAGTGTATCAATGGTTTATCTTGTTGTGCTGCCAGAAAGGCAAGAGTTAACTTTAGCTTATCTAGAGGGTAGTTGAATCAGTAACAGCAGCAGGATTAAACCCTGCTCCTGCTAGTTTGCAGTTCTGCTCTCCCTTCCAGGGCTGCCTCGTTAGGTCTGATTTTTCAGACATGCTGAGCACCTGTAGCCTCCATTGCCTTCAGCTGCTAAATCATTCAGGGGGACCAGATCTTCCAGAGTAGCACATGCACAGAATGGGAAGGTTTCTTTCACTGCTTTTTCACCTTGGAATTTACTCAGATTTTAGCTGATCTGATGTAATGTGCTTTTCCAACACCAGCCACTGCAGGTATGATCTCCTACTACTGCTATTTCATAAAATCAGGTAGGGTACTACGTTCCAGTGGCTTGAAGTCCTACTGGATAGGACTTGAAGAGATGCCTTGAGGTGGTGAAGTATTGTCTGATTGAATTATGCTGAAACTGTTTAAAGAGATGTTTGCTGCAAACCTCTGTTGTGTAGGGTTGTATAACGCCCTACTTGCTTGGATTTGAATAATTTAAGCAGTGCAGAGCACAAATAGCTAACAAAAGCACCTTAATAATAGATTGCAGGGCTATGGATTATGGCAAAACTGCATAGACATGTAGGGGAGTATCAGTCTGGAAGGAAGATTATTTAAAGGTAGGTAGTGTTTATGGTCTGCCAGGCATTTCAGAGCCTTTTCTTTCGTTGTTTTTTTTTTCTTTTTTTGTTTTTGGTTAAAGCAGCCAGTAGTCATGTTTGTTCATATCTACCAAAAAATCTTTGTGTTAGTAAAAATAAAATTGCTTGTTGTTTTTGCACATGGCTGAAATTAATATTGTCCAGAGATGGATTTGAGAACATTTGGTGGGGGGGGGGGGGGGGGGCAGAAAGTTTCTCTTCTGCTTAATTATTTTCATGGAGCTTCTGGGAGAGGCAAGTGGCTATGTACTATCCCCGACTTCCTCTTGATCCCTGTCAGGGTGACCAGAGTTTCAAGGCTTGGATTTTAAGTGAAGTGTTAGCAGGAGTTTAGTAACAGTAGTACACAGCTGGTGTCCAAGTAGCTGAGAATCTGCACTTTGGTGTCGGTATCCCAGACCTTAACAATCTGCTACGCTTGCCCTGGGCCTCTGGAAAGGCCCAATCAAACTTCATGATTCCTTCTTGAAACACCATCGACATAATGAAAGAAGCATACATATCCCTGAAGAAATGACTGCTGAGCTAAACTGGAGAACGTGGTTGTGATCTGTGTTTAATGTGAATTAGTGGGCAGGCTGGATTTAGTCCTAGCACTGGGGAAATTGTAGATATCTCAGGTTTTAAGGTTTGTGTCAGCGTGACCCTTTGGCTAAGTCCAAGGCCCTTACAGGATAATGGCAAGATCTGCAGAAAGCAACAGTTAAGAAATTGGTTGCTGTCATGTGTAAAATAAATAAATAAATAAAAAATAATAAAAAATCCCAGTATGTTTTGAGAATTAATAGATGGCAAGGGGAAAGGTATGGGTTTGAGTTTAAGAGCAATGTTTGTTTAAAAAATAAATACAAAAGGACAAACGGCTGCTTAATAGAAAGCCATCAATTCTACCTGAATCAAAACTATTAATCTTGTTGCTAATTTGAAGCAAAACAAACTAACAGGAAAGCTAAACCCAACAACAGAAATCCCTCCATTGTGCATAGTGGAAATAGCTGAACAAAAGCTGTTCAGTGGAATTTGAATTTCTGATTAATTAGACTGCAGTGTTAATTAGTGCCAGCAGTCCTGAGACAAATCTGGTAATTAGTGAGGTGCATATCCAGTAGGGAAGCCCAGCAGAACTCCTGTTTTAAGGTGGATTCTGGATGCAAATGAGAGAGTTGCTGTTTGCTGGCAGTGCTGTTTATTTTTCTACTTATGTTGCGTAAGTCTGCCTAGTCCTGCAACCATTTGTATGTATGTGTGTGCAAGTATGAGCTCCTGCTAGGATGACGATGCTGGTATTAGCCTCGCAGCTGTGGAGATTCTGACTGTGGGTTTGGAAGGTGTTAGTCTCGATTCTTTGGACTGGAGTCATTAAGGCAGTTGCTCACACTTGTGTAAATTGGCTAACTGCAGCTCTGGTTCTCAAGATAAATGCTTGTATGCTTCAGGTCACAAACTGAATCTGATCCCAAATAGCATTAAATCAAGAGACATGCATATGAGTTATTCCCTTTAATGCCACGTCTAATCGCTAATGATCACACGGATTTCTTTCTGTCTTCACAGATGTGACTGCACGCTGTTTGTTTAGAGCAGAACAGCCGCAATGAACCTACAGGAGCTAGGTCCTCTTGTCCCTAAGATACTTGTCCACTCGGAATCCTTGTGGGGTTAGTGTGTTCCTGGCAATACTGGTAAATGAGGAGTTGTTTCTTAATTAAATCCCATTGTGCTGTGGCCATTTTATTTCCTCTCCAAGAAAGGATTTAGCTTTTGCCCCGTTAAATTACAGAACAGCAATTGCAGATTATAGGTTTATCGGAAGTTCAGTATGAAGCAATAGCTCAATTTCGTGGCACTAGGCAAAGATACTTGAATACAACTCTCAGCACTAAATAGTTGCCCAAGGAAGGAGGAGATACTGTCTTAATTTCTACCGAAGATTTTTGTATTAGGACAGAAAAGCTTCTGTGCTTATCTGCTTGGAGATAATTGTCTTTTTCTGAAAAGCAGACCTCTTCAGGACTAAGCTTTCACTTGGCCTTTATTATGGATGTTTTTAATTGAATAACAGATACGATACTAGGGTGATAGGATGACCAGATGCCCTTTGCGGCAAGGTTCATGCGCATTAAATGCCACAGGTCCCTGTGTGCAGTGATCTTTCCTGCAATACAGAACATTAGCAACTTAGAGGCAGCCAATAAGAACTGTGAAGTTCAGAGCAATTTAAGCCATTTGAATTTGAGACTTACTGTTGACACAGCTGTGGTCTGCTTAAGGTCAAGAGACAGAATGTTTGTGTCAGCATGGAGTGATACCGCAAATCAGTTTTAAAAGTGCTGGAGGAAAAGGGATTGTTGCTAAAGAAATGGGCTAATTTGATAGTCAGTTTCTGCACCAATGTATTCCCCATCAACTTGAATATGGTCATTCTTACTTGATACAGAGAGGCAAAATGCATCCCTCGGCTGTGAGCCAAGCAGAGTCAGCAGGATCTTGGAAGAAAAATAAAACACCAATCAAGTTAGCAAATAAAAGTGAAGATTAGTGTCTTTCCTCTGAGGCTAGTTCATGGTTTTTAAAAAGTATTGTGACTAGAAACCTTAAAATCTTCAGTACAGGTTGATCATTACAGGAAAAGTACTCCACAGCAAAACTCTGGTCTGCATGGTTTTCAGGAAAACTCGGTCTAGTTTTACAGTATTCTGTACAAGCTAATAAAAATACCATGTAAGGTGCAAGTTATAATACTGCGAAGAGCACTCATGGTATAGATTAGTATTTCAGCCTGTGAGAGCTTCAGTCTTTTGGGATGGAGATTTATCCAAGTAACTATATGTAAGAAAATCTGGGCAATGTTGTTAAGTGGGGATAATATCTCCTACTAGATCCACAGCTATCATTAAAATAGAGAAGGAAAATTATGTTTTTGGATATGCAAGCCCTTCCTTGGTTCTGAAATGTAAGCCACTTCTGGAGCAAAGAGTTATCACATGAATAGAAATGGGACAGTGAACGCTCTCATGAGTACAAGGCTATATTTTTAACTGGTTAATAGAGGTAAAGATGTTAAAAGTGGGCAGTTTCAGTCACTGACATAGCTACAGCCTTATCTGGAGTGAGAATTGGGTCATAACCTTCTTTCTTTGTTAGCTCAGGCTGTTACAGTACTGGTAGATACCCCTGTTTAAAGGAAGATGACCATAAGCATGACACACCAAGAAACTTTTCAGCACTTTCTTTGCTGCAGCATTGTCTGGATTAACGTTTTCTTGCTTTGAAGTTGCACTAATGAAAATGGCTTGAACACCACTAAGCACTGCAGGCATTCAGGAAAAACTGAATGTCAGAGTTGCCTTCCTGCCTGGTGCCAAGGATCTTTTCTTACTAACCAGGCTGAAGGAAGTGTGGCAAAAGGAAGGCTGGCTGGTCCCAGAGGCAGGCCTGGTGGATACTGTGCTGGGCATTTGAATGCCAGGTGTGCTTTGGTGTTCTGCAGATAGAGCTCCGTGGGTGGAAATAAATTGGATTTTAGTCATAAGGCCTGGTTTTTATGCCTGGGCTTGCATATCTAGCTTTCTTCATGGGAAGCAGGAAAAAGAGGCTTTCTCTTTGCTCTGATTATAGGAGTGGTATGCATCAGCAGGGCTGGGTTCTCCCCAGATGATAGCAGCAATGTGTGAGAATAGCACAAGCTCGTTTTGCAAGAAGTTGCCAATCTGGTCTAGATTGGAGGAGGAACAGCAGCATCAGCTGCAAAGAGAGGCTCTCTAGGACCTCTTGGGAGCTCCACGAGCCGGAAATGAAAGGTATAACACTTGGGCTACGTTTGTACGTCAAAGTCTAGACACAGCATTGGTGCTGGATGATGCTGTGTAGACATTTCATTCAGCTGAGACTCTACCTGAGTAGCTCTTTGACATGAAATCAACTCATCTCTCTACATATAGTCAAAAGCTCCATGTTTGCACAAAGGCAAAATGCTGTGTAATAGTTCAGAGTGGACAATGCACTGAGATTTCTTACTAGGACTGCTTTTTCAGCTGGACTGAGCTGCATAGCTTGTTGAAGCTGATGGCTAGATGCAGCTACCCAGAACATCTGTAATCACAAAATTCATAGCTTTATAGAAATTAGAGCCAGAGTGCAAGTGACCTCTGCAGACCTGCAAGCTATTATAATAACCTCTTCAGACTGATAAATGCTGTGAACAGTAGGTAAAATCTCTCCTTTGCAACCTTTCTCAGTTACAAGAAAGGGCAAATACTAAGGTTAAATGTAAACAATAGCCTGATGATAGGTGTGATAAAACTGTCCATATATAAGGGCTTGTGGTGAAGATGACTGAGAGTCAGTTAGCCTTGCTGACAATGTTGCTGTGGAGCTATCTACATAGATGACATCCAGAAACAGATTTTTCTAAAAGCTTCTGGATTTGTTGGAGGCCAGGCCTTTTGGGTGTTACCTAAGCACTGAAAGATCAAGATGATTGTTAACTCTTAGGGAAATGGTCCCTGAGTTCTTGAAGGTGCCTCTTGCCTCTTACTAACCTTGAACTTCAAAGAACATGTTTCTTCCTTTCTGTGAGTATCAAGGTAGGGGGGATGGGACCTACTTAAAAAGTAGTACTTGAAATTAGCTTGTGCTGTAAGGAAAACTCTAAAAGTGTTTTTTTTCTTTTTTTTTCTTTCTTTTTGGCAGAAACACAGGAAAGGACATTCTCCTTTGACACTATGTTTTCAAGCAGGGTTTCCACAATAAAGAAATATGGCAAAGTAAATGACAGCTTAGATTGGGATGGAGGGAAAGGCCAACTAAGGAGAGGCTCAGCATCTGTGCCCCTTTGTAATGCAAGGTGATTTAGGATAGTGCACCAGACTGAATTTATCTATTCCTGATAAATTTATTGAGTGCTGCTGGTTTTGGAGAGCAAAGGATTAATGCATTCTTATGGGGTATGTTCTAGCTTAATTCAGACTTCAGTGATTCACTACATTAGAAGTGGCCCAGAGTGATACTTATTTGTTAGCTTTATTTATTTATTTATTTATTTATTGTGCTTTTTAATAAAAGGGCAATTGCCATTCAAAGTACCTGGGAAAACATAAACATTTGAAATATCTGCCATTGTAAATAAACTCCTGGTGTTCATTGCTTAAGTAAAATGAAACTGAAGTGTTCAGGGTGGGAACTGTCAGCTCGTTTTCATTTGTGCAGAGCATGAACTTCTGATGTATGACCAGAGTTTCATGCAGGTAAGTAATAAAAAGACATTCTTACTTGATGTTAAAGTTAATTCCCCCAACCCCTTTTGTTTCATGCCTCTTCCCAGAATCACGCATCACTTCTTGAGCAAATTCAAGTGTGTACCTGAGTGAAAGGGAGCAAGATAAACTAGAGGAATTAAAATGTCCGTATGCGATCTCTGAGCTCAGGACCCTCTCTATGAATGTGGTCAGTGAACATACTCATAAGCATTGTTTATATAGATCATTCACTCTTGAGGGAAAAGAACATTGCAGACATGTCAGGTAATGCGGTTTCTACTTAGCTACATGCTCTAGGATATAAGAACTAAAGAGACGTGCTAATTACATCTTTGTATGTGATCCTCAATTTTGATCAGGGGAGGAGGGAGGGATAAATTACATATCAAGGAGACTATAAGTGCTTTTTCTGGTAATCATGGGGAGCTAAAAGTAAGGCATATATGACATCATCTGGGAGAGAAAGGAGTAAGTGAGCCATGAAGCATAGCTTCGTGGAGAGTGTCCTTTCCATCACTGCTGCATGTGTAGATGGGCGAGCAGTGTTGGGAAAGAGAGGAGAGCTTTGGTGCTGCCTGCAGACACATCTGTTGCCATAGCTAGGACAGGATGGCAAAGAACTGTCTACCCCCAAAACACTGCATTGAGTGGTCAGTTCTTCTAGGTAATGGAAAAACAGCCTAGTTGCATGATGACTTTGCTGCTCACAGCCTGGTGGGTTCTCACAGCCTGCTACTGGCAGTGTTTCTTCATTTTCCTTTGTTTTCTGCCTGCTTTCATCTCCAGAAGTATCTTCTGGGGCAGAATATGGAAGCACAGTGGTCCTATGGGATGCTCTGGGGCCGGGGTAACCTCTTGGTGCCAGTGTTCTTTGCCCAGCCTGTGCCAGGAGATGACTTTGAAGAGCTCTCAAACCTCTGGCAGATTGCTTTACTTTTCATTGTCCCATCCTACGGAGTTCTGTGACTCAGTGCCTTTAAGATCTGGCTAGTGATAAATACTTCTAATAAGAGGAGATCACTTGAATGCCTGTGAATTTTGGCTAGGTCCCTTTGAAGCAAAACTATGGGCTGCTAGGGACTTTGGTGATGAAACACTCTATTAGCTTTTTACTTGTAACTTAAGTTTAGAGGGCTGGATTTGCTTGACTGGAGAATGCTGGAAGTGAGCCAATGCTGTCAAAGTCCTGGACTTGTGTGCTGACTGCTCTTACTCAGGAATTAATTCAGAAGACCTCTACTGAAGTTTCTCCACCAGGAAAAAGCTCTCTATTGGGAAAAAGAGGAGCTCATTCCAAGATGAGAGAGAGCTTATAGCTGCAGTTTGACATTGCCCTTCAGGAGGCTTTGCTCTTTACCCAGAGGTGCTCCAGCAGAGCTGAGCCACCCAGCGCACCACGGGCTGCGAGATGTGCCTTTGCTAAACCCATGTTGCCTGCGCTTGCCCTCTGGCTAGAGGAGTCCTGCTGCTGAGCAGGCAATGCTCTTTTGTTAGATTATTCCAGTTTGGTGTTTGTGCTCACGATCTTTTTCCAGGTTTCAGTCTAATGGCCTTTATTTAGACAGAGGCATGCATTTCTTCCTTCATTTTTGGGAAATCCGCTTGTCACTTCGTTAGACCACTTACAGCTGAGTGACAGAGAATTGAATTTTCTTCCTCTCCTTGCCACCTTTGAAGAATCTTTTCTCATCTCTTCTGTCACCCCATCACGTTGGAATGATGTTTGTGCCGTGGAGACACTATAGCACAACTCCTCTAATAAGCCTTCTCTTATTATCATTCTGGTTTGGTGTCACACAATCTTACTTTCTGTGCTATAAAATCCTTGATTTATTTGTTGCTTGAACAGCTTAGTGATTTGATACATGTTTTAATCCTCCTAGCAAAGTCAAGAACGCAGGCACAAGACTGGAGGAAATAGAGGCCGTATCTATGGAAGGGTGAGATTCTGCCTCTCCTAACCCAACTGTTTAGTTAGTAGGGTCTCATTTCTCAGTGCGTAATATTGACTTGAGTGGAGCAACTCATGAAGTAACATACTAAGCATGAGTAAGGTGGCAGCACTGACCCTAACAGAGATTACTCCCTTGTTTCAGAGGAGGAAAAAAGGATTTAACCTTACAGGCCTTATGAAAACATCAGCACCCAAAGTACTAGTAACAGTACTGAAAATCAACTTTTTGATTTACAAATGGTTTCTTAAGAACTAATAGTGTTTAATTTGCATCAGAAGAAAAGAGAGGAGGGAGCAGTTTAAGCATGCATCATATCTGGAAGTACTGCCTAACTTGAACTGGGTGAATTTTCTTAGTATGATGCTTTAGATGACAAGAAGTCAGTTATCTGATGTTGTAATATCGTTATCAAATGTAAGAGTAACTGAATAGGAAGAAGCAAAACACCAACTGTCATTATTAAAGTTGTTTGACTTCAGAAAGTTTATCTGTCCTTGTGTCAATAGCATGTGTTTGAGGAGGATTATTGACAGCAGAATGTGTCTAAATAGCATCTCAACCATCTGTTTTAAAAAGCAAACAAAAACCCAACCTGTGATCTGAACCATCTGAAACAGGAGGAAGCTGCAAATATTTCAAAGGTTTTATTTTCTTTTTGCGTATTGTTGTCTCAGGCACATGGTTCTAAAGGTTTTTTTAAGCACATAAAATGTCTTAAAAATTTTTGTGAGTTTTTATTTAACATTTCAGATGTCAAGAATTGTTTTTTTTTTAATATCACTCTTTGAACATTCTGATTTTTTCAGAGCAACTGTAAGAATGCAGGAGGGATTTGTCTGTAAGAGCTTTTCCAATTGACAGCTTTATTACATGAGGAGTAGCCTTTTACCAGTGTGTAGTTCATTCAAGTAATTTAGTTTATCTACATATGTAAAGGGCTGTATGTCAGTAGGAACAAAATCTATACAAACATGTATATTTTGAAGTTTACTGTGCTTTACTGTAAACATTCTGTACCCGTGCAGATGGATACGAACTGGAGAGGGAGGTCTGGTTTACTTTAAATGTGCCACAGGAGATGCAGCTCTGTGTAAGCAGATTTTTATGTCAGGGCATGTTGTAACCTACTCAAGGTGGGAGATGCCCTTAAACTAGTCTCCTAAATCCAAGCATCTCCTGCAACCAGCTAATTACATCAAAGAAAAGAGGTGAAGTAGGAAGCTGAGAGTGAAGCCAGTAGCCTTCCAAAGACTGAGGATCTATGTTGCCTTGTTTCTTCCTGGGAAAAATGGCGATGCGTTGGGTTAATTCCTGTTAACCGAAGAGTTCCTCTTTGGCTTTGGGATCACAGCCATTCAGAAAAAGCCTAGAAATTTGCTCTGGATACATTGATTTCATAAGAACGAGGAAGTTTCATGAGAGGAAGTTTCAGGCCCTAACACTAACCAAGCTGGACATACAGCTCCCAGCCAGACTGCTCCCATCCATCTTCACCTTCCCTGGGCTGCAACAAAAAAGATTCAGTACCATGTTTTTTCTTTTCAGGAGTCCATTCCCTGTATCTGTGAAATGAATGAACTACCATCAGAGACTACTCTATCTCGCAGTACCTGTCCTTGAAATCCAAGAAATTGGAGAAAAAGGGGGGAGGGGGAAGCTTTCCAGATGTTATCTCCTCTTTTTTCTTTCTTCTTCTTATCTTTCACAACTTTGTACCACTGCTGTACAGCAATTTTCTGCCTCTGTTCTCTAGCTGACCTATACCTATAATAGAAAATTTCTCCTATATTTCTCATAGTCAGAAGTTGCCTTATCTTCAAGGAACAAGAAAATAGGTTCATTACTCAAAGAGAGACAAGAAGGTGTCATCCCGTGCTGGGATTTTGTGTGTATTTTGTTTGGGTTTTATAACTGGGCTCTTACTGAACTGGAAATTGCAGGGGTGGGGGGAGAAGGCACAGCAGCTATTCCCATTATTATTTTGTTTTTTAATTAATCCTGTCCATTCCAGCTTTATCTACTTTGCTCATGTGGCGTTTGCTTTTATAGTGCAAAAAATGGGAGAGGGGAGGTGAGAGTACCCGTCTCTGCTAATGCATTTTGATTGCTTTTCCCCCACTGTTTGGAATGTTGTAGAAGCATCAAGGCTCTTAATTTTTCATGTGACGCTGGTTTCCTACTGATCAGGCTTATTCGACTTGGTAAACATTTTGCCTGAAAGGTTACATTTACTTCGATGCACAAGGTGGCTGAGCCTTTGTGACTGACTTTGAGGAAGACGTAATTAAGACAGGCTTGTATGTGTGTCCGGTAACTTTTAATTCTGCATCTGAGAACTGAATAGTTCCTATTGCTAATCACTGCAAAACAATCCTACCTCAGAGAGGTGCTTGGAGAAAAGGAATTCCCCATGATATGGATTGCATGGAAGTGCCCTTTAGCTTAGCTGGATGGCTGAAATTAAACTTATTCCTGTGGCAGCTGTGTTTATTGATAATTACCATGTCACTCTACTGCCTGTGTTCCTACGTTGCTAAGGCTTTTTTCCATGCTTGTGAATTACTGCAGCCTGTCTGAATTTTCTAGTTTTGGTATGAATGCAGCTGAATAATATTTCAATGTACTTTACTTTGAAGTATTTTAACATTAAGAACATGAAGAGCAATTTATTTAATTAGCAGGAGCTACAGGCATAGCTTTCCGTGGTTCTAGTCCTTGCTGTTGTAGAGGCTGTTTTCAGACGAACAAATTTTTTCCTCTAGAAAAGTAGTTAAATTTTGATATAACTTTGCAGTGCATGTTAGTAAAATTAAACGAGGTTTTGAAGAGCAACGGAGCTGAGATATTTGAAAAAATAACTTTTAAAGCTAGCAAAGCCAAGGAACAGACCTGATATTGAAATCAATTGTTTTCTTGATCTGTCAGTTAAAATGAAGCAAATTTGTTTTTAAAAACGACTTTTGAAATGAAATTTCTGTAAAAGAATGATTATAATTTGTAACAGAAACTCCATTCATGAGCATTCTTATGGAACACAAATTACAGTTTTTGCCAGCATTGGTGATGCTGAAGAATAGCGCCTATCTCATTTGGTTTCCGATGCACTCGTAAATTAGTGCCTGTAACACTGCAGAACTGCATAGATCCATGTAAGTGCTATTATTATTTATTGTTAATTAGCATTAATGGCTGTAGGTCTCTCTGGAACCTGATTAAAGTAGAAAATAGCAATATTTAGGCCTTGGTATTCCTGTTTGTCTTTCAATGGGTTTTATTTTAGTTACTTTTGACACTACTTAAAGAATGTTTTCTAGCTCTCCCTTGGTAATTCTGCTATCCATTAATTCTGAAATACCTTGAAGTTCAGGTCTTGGGCCATTTTTCACCCTATAAATGTTCCTCTGAGTAATTTAAAAAGCCCTTTTTGAAAACATAACAACAAATGCTAGACACTAAGTATGCATGAGTTTAAATTATACATACCCTAATTCCATGACAGACAACCCCGCTTTCTTATGCAGTATTACTCTCCCAAGTCCTATATTTCCCCTTTCTGCACACTTTCCAGGATAAAACTGCCAGGAAAAAGTAGCATATTGGAAAGTGGGAATGTCTTGGTGTCTGAGTGATGCTGGCCTGCTGTCACTCTTCTGGTGAGACTGAAGATGTGCAGTATCCCTGCCGCTGGCTCTATTAGAAATAGCTTGGCTCTCGAGTCTCCAGGTGCTGAACGTGTATCCATGGTTGAAAGTGGGCTCCAATGTTTTGCTTTGCCGTGTGCTCTACTGAAGCTTCACCACTCTCAGGTAGGTGAAAACTACCAGGCATGTGTGCTACGTCATCCAGTGGCACCTCCCAGTAGCAGTGGAGCCTCTCCCTCAGGAGCTGGGAAGTTTCATCAGCATGATGCTGGGGAAAGCCAGGCAGAGGATATTACTTTTGTACTTGAATTTGGAAGAAGTGCTGTTTCTGATCGTACCTCCCAACTGTGCCCGTAGAGAAGTGTAAGGTGTGATAGATGGTGGTGTCCACCTGGGTTCTAGTTGGCAAAAGGAAGTGAAAACATACAGCACCCAAACCACAGGCTCCCTGGGCATGACAGCAGCACTTCCAAAAGATAACTTGTCTGCTTCCAGCTACACTGCTTCAGCTTCCAAACTTTTTTATAGGAAGCAGAAATTTTCACTTGAAACTTGAGATGCAGTAACTTGTGTGGGTTTTTCTCTAAAAACTTGTGTTGCTGCCCTTTTTCTAGCACAGCTCTGTCTTTAAGCCCCAACTTTGTAAACGCCGTTCAATACCCTGCAGTTCTCTTGATTCCCGTTAGTAAAAGGCCGGCTGGTGACACTGCTAATGCCCTAATGACTCACCAAGGTGTGATGGTGGGGTGCTTTCTGAGATGATTCAGGATACAGCACTAGCATGTTAAACCTTCCTGGAATGGGCTATCTTGCCCGATCCCTGGGGGCCTGCCTTCTTCCTATTGATCTGGTAATATGATGCAAAGCCCAGACGCTGCTGCCAGTAGGGATGACGAACTGTGTCTTGTAGGACACATGTTAGGTAAATCTTGCTGGTATTAACAAGGCTTTTAGGGGTGTTAGACCAACCTAACTCGCATGATCTGTCATTGCACCTTTAAATCTTCATTAGAGCACTGAGTCTTCCCAGAACTGTACTAATTGAATTGCATGCTACTGGGAAGGTGTGCATTTTGTCTTGCATAGTAATTACAGGCACAACCACTGAAAATTTTAGCACTGCTTGTTTTACTTTGCTTCCTCTGTAACTGCCATTCCTCTTAAAACTTTTAATAACTAGCAGCTACATGCCTTTGTGAATCAGTGATCTGAAGGAGTAAACAAAACTGGACTAGCTTTTCAGCTAATGCAAATAAGCTAAGTTTTTGGCACACTTTGTCAAAGTATATTTCTTTCTTTAACCTTTGGATGGTTTTTTTCCACAATAGAATGCCTGACACCATGGTGGCCTTAGGTCCATAAAGCAAAGTAAGCATAACTTATGCATCTAAAAACTGTCATCTTTAATCTTGATTTCCAGAGTGCCTTGCTGACCAAAATGCAAATTTAAAAGCTTTATTCCTCCTTTTTCTGTCAGAGGTCTAGTCAGAAAATAGTGGAGAACAAAACCATTTTTCAGCCCAGATGAAGTGCATAAAAATTATAAATTGATTTTATAGTGCTTGTTGAACTTGCTTGTTCAATAATAAATTATTCCAGTTATAAAGTAACCAGAGCATTCCTTGTAGCTACCTACTCTCTGAACAGTGACAGCCTACAACTTGTATTAATATAAACCATATTGAGCAATCAGTAGAGCATATGCAGTGTTTCAATGCAACGTCAGCACTGAAATCATGATAAAATACTTCAGGGTGTCAAGCTAGGCTTTGGCAGGGAGCTGGTAATTTAGTCCAGTCTCCAGGAAAGTTCTTCAGGAGCCACAGTGGAGTTAATAGGAAAAAAGGTTGATTGCTAATCAAAGACTGAATGCCAGTTTATTTGTCTGTTCAGATCAAATATCAGATGCCAATTAAAAGGGTCTCCTGTAGCCGCTAACTAAGGAGCACTGAGGCATTATTGATTACCCATTTACTAATGACCGTGAGTGCAAGCGCATTTGTTCTGCTACCTCAGCGTGTATTTTAGGGAATCGACTAGTTTCTATTCATGAATTAGAGCGTGGTCACATAATAAGCACGTGAGAGTCTGGTGTTTGTTTTAATAAACAAATGGTTTTACTGAGCAGCCTTCTTCAGCTGTAGAAATGCTTTATATTGCTTCAAAGGAATTTGTGTTCTAAAATGATTCTCTCTAGTGTAGCAATCTTAGAAAATGAGCAAGAGTCAAATTACTGTGCGTTTCAGTGGTACGTAACTAGCGCTCGTGGCTTTTACCCTCTGAAGTCTTCAGGCTGTGTGTAAGCACAGTATTGCATGGTATGCAATGACCATTTTGACGTGGAAGTCTTCTGCAAACGGTGTTGCCGGTATTGGCCAGTTAGTGATCCGTGTTGTTGCCCTAGAGCCTGGAAGAGTGGTTCATCTTCTAATAAGGATTAAGACACACTATTGGCAGTTCAGAACAAAAATTTTTTTTTAATAAACACCATAAATGATGTTCTTGAAAACTTCAGAAAGATAAAGAAAGCAAGTCTTAGGAGGACTTAGTCCACAGTGACAGCTTTGTTCTCCTTTTACAAGTGTACAATGTACATTAGAGAAAGGGGCAGTTTGTATGTGTGTCTTTAATAGCTTTTGCGGTTACCTCTGGGGCTTTCAGTGGAGTTTTATCATGGCTATCTCACCTCCCTCCATCCCTTCCGAGTCACCAGTTCTGGTCCCTTTGGCAAACGGTTGACTGCTTCCTGCGGAGTGCTTTGCTTGATGAATGACTGAGGCTGCTCAGCCCCATAACCACCAAGAACCCGCCTGGGAGGAACTTCACTGCCTGCCGTGCTTTATAGCTTAACTTGGGTTCCCCTTGTGGTAACAAAGAGTTATAATTTTCCTCTGTGATCTTCCAGTTCAGCCTCCTCTCCACCACCCAAATCCTCCTTCCTGTTACTATGTTACTGCTACTTTTTGGGAGGCTGCCTGAGACACAGCAGTTGCAGATCAGAGGCTTGTAACATAGCCAAGAGGTTTACTAACTTACTGTACAGGCAAGAGAGAAGTTTTAAAACAAATACCTGGACTGGTGACCCTTTCAACTCCTAGGTTTTTGTTTAAGGCAAGCAAGATTAAAGTGGCTGACAGAGGAGAGAAATGGGTGCAAAGCCCGTATGAACTGACAGCGGGCCAGCCTGTACGTTGAGTGGAAATGGGGCACTGAACACTTTTTTTGTGTGAGTGTTTTTTTTTTCTGGCAGAGCTGTAATCACTTTTTAACATTACATAATGAACTCTGTTTGACTTGGGCAGTGACCCAGAGAGGTAAGGATGTGAATGAGGAGGCTATAATGAAAAATGCTGTTTTGAAAGGCACAAGCTGCAGATCTAGATTTTGGTTCTGTTACAGCGCGCTGGCCAAAACTTGGAAGGATTCTGGTGTCTTGGCCATGCCCTGGCTCTTGGAGGCACTGTGAGGTACTAGAAAACCTGACAATCATCTCCAAGACTTGTATTGGGATTTTCAGTTTTACTTCTCAAGATCCTTTTCAAGCTCGCAAAGTACCCTAAAGTCCGAGGAACTTTCAGCAGTTCATGTCCAGGGCTCTTGAGGCTCTGTTTCCTTCACAAATGTTTAAGCAGTAACTGTATTTTGATGCATAGTAATCTTTTTTTCCATTGTTATTCTGAAAATCCGTTTTACATTTTTTTTAAAAAAATATTTCCATGTCAGAGTTTTGCACGTCATAGAAGCCAGCATTTAGGCAGTATTTTTGGAAAGCAGAGAAATGCTATAGAGGTGGGATATACCACACTTTTCTTGACTCAAAGTCTGTTCGATATTAAAAAGCAAGTAAGAGAACCAAACTTTCTGACATACCACGATGCCTTGTTCAGCGTGTGGCTGTTTGATGCCTATTCCAGACCTTATCCCAGTTTTAGTCCCATGTGAAAGTCTCCCCTGGTTCTGATTTAATGTTAGCAGAAATTGCATTCTGAATGAGATACAGTAGGAGGAAATATATCTCTAAAAATTTGATGGCTGAAAGAAATCTCTTTAATCTCTGCTGTTACTAGTGCTGAAGGGGCTCTCAGAGCATAATAAAGCTGTCACACTAAGCCCCTTAAGTCTTTCTTTTACTTATTTCTTCTCCTCTATTTTTCTTTTGCTTTCGTATCCATTTCCCTATTCTGTTTTCCTCTATTTTCATCTTTTCTTTCTTGCACTTCAACTCTCTGCATTTAGTGAACTTTTTCCTCACTTCTCCCTTATTCTTTTAAGTCTCGGCGCCTTTTGCCATCATCTCCATCTCTGACCATGGTGGCTGTGGAGGGAAATCTGTGGTGGGGTTGTGGAGCTGCTGCTTCCCTTTGTCTGAGGGCTGCCTGCCAAGAAGGGGGGACCGCTGCAGCTGCCTGGGATTATCCAACACGCTGGCCACCCACCTCACTCCCAGACAGCTGTGCAGTCAAGAAATGTTCCAGTTACTAAGTAATTTGGGAATGCATATGTACATAGCTGGCTAGTATTTTTGCTCTTTTAACTAGTTGCAGAGCTCTCCTTTTAGTTTGGAAGTAACTGTTTGCAGTTACAGTTTATTATTGATGTTGCTTATGAGTTAAAAAGCTGCTGTAATGGCAGTTGTAGAAAAAGAGGTTACTCAGCCTGCTCATTGGAATCAAGAACATCAGAGAAGGCTGTCAAAATCGGGTTCCTTTGATGCTATGTATCTTCAACCTTCTCTCTCCAAACTAAAAGAAACTCTAGAACAGAGGTGTCATTCTTGTGATATGTGCAATGGCACATATCAGTAAACTTTTCAAAGCTAGGTTTTTGCTACTAATCATGTTGTTACTTTTGTTGTTTACTTTTTTTTTTTGGTTGTTTACTTTTTTTCTAAGATAATTATGCCACTGCCTGTGTGCTGAGCTACCTATAGTACATATACAAGCACTTTGGGATAGTGCCTGTCATGGTAGTTAAAGTAGACAAGGCAGATGGTTGATTTGATCTAACACCAGTCAAGGCCAGTGCAAATCTTTTCATGGTTTTTTGTGAATGTTGAACCAGACTGAGAGACTGAAAGGCATTTCCCAAGATGATGCTGGTGGCCTGTATAAAAGCCAGGTAAGAAACTTGAAGCAGTGAAGTCTGAGTATTTTATCAACCAGAGAGGGAGAACATTTTCACTGTTGACAGAATCAGCTGTCAGCTGCTATTAAGTGGACTTCATGAGTAGAAATGAACTGAGTCTACTGGAGTAGAAATAACAGAATTGGAACAAATTTAGGACAGTTTTGTGTCAGTGAGGATTTTGTGACCCTAAATGAATGTAGTGCCTGAAAATGTTTCTTATGATTGGAATGCTTTTACTGGCTTTGTATAATGGAGTAAAATGCCTTAGCAAATGCTTTTCATGGTAGTGATCTTTCATAGTCATAGAAACATCACTTCCAGGTGTAAAAATGTAAAAAATAGCAATAATTCACAACATTGGATAAGCTGTGACACTGCAGAGTCAGGCAATAAACGAAAGAAGGCATTTGTTACTATGATGGTAGACAAAATCCATTCTTATGTACTATCTTATTTTCATCTCATATAAAACTCAGGAAGTGAGGAAGTGGCATTTGTTTCTTTCCAATAATACTTTTATTTCTGTGGCAGAATGAGAGGTAGTGTTATTTGGCCTATATTATATAGTAAGTTACATCTGTCATTCTTTCTGCCTTTAAAACTGGTGCTATTTGTTACCCTCATTGCAATATATCAATATTGTATTGCTCAAGATGAATTTTGACCATCAAGAGTATCATTTAGGATGAAGGCAAGAAAAAGTAGAGCCAGATAAGGGAGAACAGGGTTAAGACCCAAACTTTGGGATTTTTGCAGAGTGCAAGATTGGAGTGGACCTTCTGGCTGTAGTGGTCGTTTAAGTGTTTTTAGATTTCTTTCATGAGGCTTAAGGACATCTTATCTTCTAAATTTGTGCTTCAGATTCCTCCTGAATTAGGCCTCAGTGAATCTTTTTGCTTGTCTCTGAAATAGAGAAAATAAAAGCTCATTGCCTCATTTTTAAAGTCCTGCTTAGTGAAGTCAGGATTCTGATGAATCAAGCTGATTGTTGTAAAGATAAGAAAATTTTATACAGATAAAATAATGGACTTTGTCAGTGCCTTCTCTTCTCTAAAGAAAGAGAAGTATAGCAAAAGCCCAGTTATTACTGTGGATGAAATGTAATTAGTTGTACACTATGATAAGCTGCTCAGTGACTTGAACTGTAAGACAGATGAATTCTGGTTAATAATGAAGACTCATCTGCTTTTCATACTGGTATTTTTTCATGATAGTAAATACAGAAGTCAGGACAATGCAAATCTGTCCCAGGCACCAGGCATATTTGATCTTCTATATTTGCCTTATACAGGAATTACGAGTGTGGACATATAAGCAACCCTGGTAATGGACATCAAGTGAAAGAATGCATGTGAAATAGCTCTAAGCTTAACAGCCTCACAGAGTGAACTATTGTCTGTGGGCTGATGTCATTCAACCAAAAAGGATTATATTCTTTCGATTTTGTTTTCAAAAGCTAAGTAAGATCTTAGAATTTCTGCTGTGCATTAGGAGGTAGGAAGAACAGAGTGAGAGAAGAAAAAAAAAAGTAAAGGATTTGTTCCTTTGAACTTTTGAAGGTAAGAACATGCTTTAATGAGAAATGAGATACATATTTCAGAAAGAAAACACAGCCCTGTAACTGGGATTGAAAAATATACTATAATACCAGATAGTATTATCAGGGACAGCACATCTGAGAAGTATCCAAGGAATAATCAAGGTCATATATTTTGCAAACAGATTTTTGCATCTAGGTATACTGTAATCTGCTGCATATTCCAAAATACAGATAGCAGTTTTATATCTATACATGTAGATTTTCTGGCTCTCATTTCCATCTGAAGAAGAATCTGAATTGGGTAACTGACTCTGAAACACTAAACAAGTAGACAATGGACTATTTCTACAACCCGGAGTGACAGATTCTGGATGAGACTGGACTTTGTTTAAAAATCCATAATAAGCTTTTGTCCTTAACTTTGTTTTAAGATATCTTGATTTTAGGCAGCTGCCTAAAATATTTGCTGTTCAATCCTTTAATATCTATTCTTAAATAATAGCAAACGGAATAGAGAGAACTGTTTGGACAATGAATTCGTAACAGGGCAAGTTTGAGTAAGCAAAGTCCTTGCAATTCTGACCTTAAATATTGTCAAGTGTTAATTTGCATTAAATTCAAGATAAACAGTATTGAGTCTTATTGAGTGCTTATCTTCTGCCATTAAAATAAAACCATCATGACGAGCTGACCTCAGGTGATTTGATAGGAACCAGATATAGAAGCAGGACGACTGTGCTGCCAGTGTGGCAAAATCTGAAATTAAGCATGGTCCAGCTGCGGCAGGTTGCTGCCAACGTTATAGTGAGGGAGGCAGGTGGCCTCAGCATCCCCCTGATATTGAAATCCAGCTTGTTGGTTGCTTCTCAGGACTGTCTTTACCCAGTGTCCATATCTGAGTACTTGGATGATCACCATCCTGATGCTCCCAGCATGACTGTCCCTAGGGATTTTGCAGTGAAGTATGTCTCAAACTCAGAATGGCAGCTGCTACTTGCGTAAAAGCCAAGCCTTCATGAGCTTCAGCAGTTGTTGGCAAATTCAATCTGCAGTAGCTAGAGTCTCTGAACTGATTGTCTGCTTTAGGGTGTGACATGATTGTGACCATCCTAATGACACCTGTGCTTATTTAGCAAAGAGGATGGACTGTTTCTCTGTGTGAATTTACTGGTGGTACTTTCTTAAATAGAATTATCGGTGCCCCTTCAGATATCCACAGGCTCCCATTTATCAAAATGACAGCCAGCCAGCAAGCAAGCCAGCCTCTCGAAACATATGATAAAATTAACTGCAATCAATAATCCATTCAAACTAATATGATTAGGCTTAGTGATTTAAGTTTAATTTCATATTGCAGAGTGAAGATGACATTGTTTCAGAAGGACCTGGTATTTGCAATAACCAGAAGAAGATAAATACAGATCAATTCATAGTTCTTGTTGGCCAACTACACTTGATAGGAAGAAAGAGTGTTAGGGGAAATAATGCTGATATGTCTGTTGGAGCGAGAAAGTTATAAGTTTGCAGACTTTAGGCCAAAAGAGCAGAAGTTTTGCTATACAATTTTTTGAGGGCTCCAAATTATGCTAAAGGTTAAGTCAAGCTGATTTCAAATATATGTTATTGCTGGTACACATCAAATCTAGTGAGGCAGGATGTAGTTTGATAGTTATAGTTGGAATTATCATTTATATGTGAGTAGCTGTTAGTTCTGGTACCACTTCAGCAAACAACTTAGGCAGGTACTGAACTTTGGAATATTTGTGTAACCTTAGGAACGTTAGTGGGACGAGTTGAGTGGGAGTTACCCTGGTTATTTATACAAAATGTTTCCATAGATTGGGCGTTTGCCTTCATATATCTGATAGCTATGTAATTTGATCTTTTTGTTTGTTGTCCTTGGTTTTCCACTCAGGCCACTGATATCTCTGCAGAGTGTCGCTGGTTCATTGACAAAATTACCGTGAAATCTCAGAAAGGAGTATCACACTGATGTCAGTTCCTGCACCACTGAGGTGCAGCTGGACACTTCCTTGAACACGAGAATGCAGGTGCCACTGGCAATGCTGATGCTAGTTTGCAGCATCTTCCTGCGCCCTGCATGCTCACGCACGATTGTACGTGGGAGCGCTTTCTTGCTGTTGCACTCTGCACGTGATTTATCCTGCCGGCAGGGACGGAGCAGTGTTCTGCCTTGATGTCACATGCTGTTGTAATGCTGTAATGCAATATCAGTGAAGCCATAAATCAAGTCTGCTCTGAAACAGAGACTTTTAGAAAGCTAGGCATCCAGAAAGTTCAGCACAGCATATAGTCTAGGCTGATCATCTCTTTCCAAGCTGATACAAGCAAGATGATGTTTCTTAATAGAAGTGGGAGCTGGCTGGTAGCAGAATATTCCCTATGAAGGTAACTTATATGTGGAGTTTGTTCATCCGCTCTGTTAGATCCATTACCTTTCCTGCAAGACCCTTTCCTCTTGGCTCTTTGCTTGATGGTTGAGTAATTGGCTGAAGAGGTTCGGTGGGTAGGTCTAGGGGGATGCCCTAGTGTGAAAGAGGGATTGTCAGCAACTGCAAAAGGGATAATGCAGTCGGTTTGTAAATAAAGGTTTTGGCGGCTCCTGCTAGCCCCAAATCCTGAGTGTATGGTAATCGCTTACAAAGGAGGTGTCAGGAGTCAGTGCTATATCAAAGAAAGCCTGCACTAATCTTCCAATTTGGGCTCTGGGAGAGACTGTTCTACAGTAGTGTGTATGTGAGCATACACAGTGTGTGCTTGTATGTCTGTGTATACATATATAAACAGAAACCTTGCTTCTGGTTCTCCATAATCCTTTCCTAATAGGATAAAATTTATCAGTGTTATATGCATTTTTGATTCAGAAGAAGAGCCATGTCTGAGCACATTTCCAATCAAATTCTGCTAGGCAGACCTTTTAGTTAGGATATGTAAAGCTTACCACCCCAGGAGCTTTAGATCTATCTAGCTGGAAGGCTGCAGCTATGCTGCAAAGTGCCCTGTATGCTCTGACAGTGCCTTGATCTGAGAAGTGATCATGTTTTCATTATAGGTCACTTGGAAATATTTTTTTTCTCAACAAAGCTTCTCCTGTTCAAACTGTCATCTTACCCAGAGCATAGAGAAGAAGCTGCATCATGGGTTATTTCTCTGAAGGCACAGTTCCTTGTCAGACTTTCATATGTCCAAGTAGGTCAAAATAATCAGGTCTACTGATGTGTGCTGCCATGAGCAGCTACTTGGGCATATCAATGTTTAGGGTGGCTAAATTAAAAAAAAAAAAAAAAAAAAAAAAAAAAAAAAAGAGAGAGAGAGAGAGCTCTGCCTGCCCTGAGCCAGGTTAAGTTGCAAGTGAACTTGCAAACGACAGTTCCTCCTGCTGCAATTCCATCCCCCCGATGCTTGAGCACGCGCTGGAGCTTTAGCCATGTACTTTATGGAGGTGGAAATAGAATCATCTCATCAGTACTGACACAGCTAGGATTAAAGCACTGCTTCCATCAAGCGATGTGAAGAACTGCTGTGGTTAAAGCTGTCACTACCCTTGTAATTGTATCATGCTTTAGCTGATTCCTCAGAGCAGTTATTTCTGAAATTCAGATCAGATTTGGGAGGTTTATATCCACATTTTAGAGTCAGGGCTCTACTAGAACTATCGTACTTAATGCAAGGCAATTCAAGTGTCTCCTGTTTTTATCCATCTTCTCTTACCTAGGACAGGCAGAAGTGCACAAATACCTAGAGCTGAAAATACCTGTTTGCTGATGCGGCAGCATTGCATTGCAGCGTATGTTTCTTTACCCTATGTTGGTGTGTATATCAGGTATGAGTTTGCTATGCAGAAAGACTAAGTGTGTTTAACTTCATGCTGTGCAGCTTGACTTCATAGGATTTGCCTGTAGTTCAGCACAAGCATCTTCATCCGCTGTGTCAGGATGACCTGGTTCCATTCCTCTGCAAGGCAAAGTGGGGCTTGGAGATTACTTTGACAGCAAGCAATGTGTGTGCTTCAAGTTCCTCACTTGCAAGACAAGAGAACGTATGCTCACCTGGTCTGTAACATGTGTAGAGTTCTAAAGGTGATGCATGCCTGGTAATACATTAAGTACTTCACAGATGGTAATTGAGAGAATCCATCTGACTGTATAGTGCAGTCAAAAAAAATGATATGAAGATGAATTAATGACTAAATGTTCCTTAGTTATAGCTAACGAATGATCGGTAAAAGGAGGAAAGGCTCAACATTCACATATTCCTGGAGAGCTTGTTTCTCCAGAACACAGCTTTTGAAATGCCTCAGGAATCTGAAAGATTGTAAATGGCAAAGGATTGCACAAATTAACTCATCATCTTAAAAATCCATAGCATTTAAGATGTGTGAACAGTGACAGCACTAATCTGAAAGTGTTCCCTGATTCAGCAGCTGAATGGAAATAACCATTACAGTACAGGATGCTTCCTTACTGTTCTTCCCACGCCTTTCTCTTGTTAGGAAGTAATTCCTGTTCCCTCACAGCTGGTAATGGCAATGAACTCCTCTGTGTCACTGACATCCTGAGGCATGAGGAGAAATACTGAGAATAAAGAATCAGCCCCAGGGCAGCTGTGAGGGAGGGCTACCACATAGGCAACCAGCTTAGCTTTGGTGCTGGGCAGGTAGGATTTATTTGGTTTCAGGAAGAGCTGCAGATACAATTAAAGGTGGACCTTTTGGCTTGCAGAGATTGATTTGAGCTAGATTTGTTGCTAGTTAGACAAGGTTTGGGTTTAGGACAGGGAAGAGTTGGTGGATAGGAAATAATGATTAGTGTAAAGGTTAGAAGGTGCTAAAAGTGCCCGAAACATTATTGATGAAATATGTAGTCCAGATGGCATGGGGTGACAGTAGGTGCCTAGGACTGACTGACATGATGATGTGGGCTGATTTTGTCCTGGGGCTACCAAGTGTTGCTGACATCGGCCTGAGGTTTGGACTGCCAAAGGCAGTGGAGATGGCCAGGTTAGGATAAGACTGATGAGAACTTGGTCTAGGACTACCTTTAGACATGGGTTTCAGGACACCCTGATGGAAGCTTAATGAGCATGGGTTAGGGGTACCTAATCTGTTAATCTATATTTTCAAAAAGTTTCAAGGTTTCAGAGGAGCACTTAGTCTAAGGCTGGTTGATGCTTGCTGGAGTTCTCTTGCTGTATTAAATCTGGGACTGAAAGTGTTTGGGGCTTCTCAGATGATCTCTCCTGTAGAGTACGTTTTATAATAGGTAGCTGAGGAGGTGAAGTATTAAACGGGAGCTTTGGTAAAACTAGCCATCAGGTAGAAATCAATAAAATAAACTTCCCCAAGGGCTACAGTAATTCAGCTTTCTAGAACAAAGGGTAGAAAAAAGAAGAGTGTCTCCATATCACAGTAAGTTTTATTTAAGCTGCGTGACTTGCTTTTTACTGTAAGCTGTGCTTGAGGGCATAGTTTCTGTTTCTTCCCTTCCAGACTTATAGGCACTGCTGCAGACCACAGGGTTGAATTGTACTCCACTACATCAAACTTTATGGTCCACTCATGAAAGCAGATTTAACAATAGTAGAGACCTAGATCTAAATGTTGCAGCATTTTTGCAAAACAATCCTGGCTCCAGATTGACTGCCTCAACAGCCTCTTAAGAAGTATAGTTAGACAACAAACTGCAAGCCATCAGGGTAAATGCAGAGTGGCTCCAAATTTGGCTCTGATTCAAATGTAGGTTAACAGTGATTTCATCTGGGTAAAATTGCAAGATGCAGAACCTCAGTTTATCTGGAAAAAAAACTTGTACGCTCAGTCCTTTCTGCATTAGTTGGTTTCTCTGCTGACCTCAGTGTTCCTCCATTACTCCCAACAGTCAGCTTCGAGATCAAAAGGAAGGTTCGTTATTGCAGTTCAGCTGCAGCTGGAGAGAAAGATGGGCTGCAGAGTCAGGGAACAGCAGACAGAGGGAGTGAGTGTGTGCATATATGTGTATGGTTAAATTCTTCTTTCCTTCAAATATGATAAAATAGCCAAGGAAAAAAACAGAACTCCAGGCAGATGGAAAATCTTTAACTGTTGGTTCTACTAGAAATCATTCCTCTAGTAATTCCTATCATAACAAATCCATTTTTACATGCTGAGCCCTACCTCCTTTTCCATTGTATAAAGACGTTTGTCCATGCAACACTCATTTCATCTTACCTGCTTTGCCAAGAAGCAACCAGTGAAAAATGGCCCAAGAACAAACATAAGATTAGAACATTAAAACAACAACAACAAATTCTGTGAGGAACAAAGACTTCTACCTGTAAAGGTTTTGTATGCAACCCCTTTGTACTATCCTGCTAGACATGCCTGTGGCTTTTTGTGCACCTGGAACCTGTACCAGAGATACAGTATTCTTTAACATCTGGAGAGAACTCTATCCCAAAACAGTAAAAATTCCTCAGTCTCTGTTCTTTAACAGAATCATTCAGGAAGTCTGTACTGCTGCTTGCTGCTTGCAGTAGGACTAAGTGCTGTCAGGACTTTAATAAGCTATGTCTACACAATTTTACTGCAAATTTTTGTTTCTTGATTTCCTTGTGCCAGTTTGTTGTGTCCCAATTGTGCTTAGAAGATCTGTTTGTTCTTAGATAGATTGTCCTAGATGTTATTTCCCAAATGATTCCCAAACATAGCTTCTGAAAATGTGTTTAAGGAAGGGCTGCAGATCCTGACTCTGCAAGGGGATTGACTCTAAAGGGCTCTTCAGTGTACAAGGAACATGTCACCAAAATGCTTCCTTTTTTCTCAGCATGGTTCTCCAAGAGGTTGAAACACGTTCTTGGAAAAGTGCAGCATGGCTTGGAGCTGTTGCACTTCAAATGCAGAAATCCGGTGAGTAGACCCACAGGTCTTGCCTCTTACTCCTAGTTACCAGGAGGGCCTACCTCTTGTTAATTAACTCCTTCCAGCTCAGTTGTGCAGTCTCTTGAGTTGTTTTCAGGCACAAGGAAAGATTAAACAAGGTTCTTTGACCCTCTTCAACCCTTAGGAGGATGTTCGGTTACTCTGCTTGTACAGCACCTAGCAGTGTTCCTTGACCATAGGAGAGTAGTTGGTACTAGCAGTGGTAATCCTTTTCAAACTGCTTTGAGTATTAGGCAGGCATATCTCCAATTCCTGCATGCAGCCCTGTAGTCTGAGCTCCCTGAAAGTCAAGAAGCTGTAGAATATTTTGCGACTGCTTTCCACCCATCAGACAGTTCTTCCTTCCTGTTCATGCGTAGGGGGTGTATTTCATAAATGCAATGTCTTTGGACAGTTCAACATCATACAAAAGCATTGCATGCAATAAATTTTGCTTTTGATGCTGCTTTAACTGATACTGAGGTCTGCTATAGCTCAGAGGAAGTATTAGGAATGGTTTTGTAAGCCAACTAAAGTGATGTTCATAATACAGTGATGGACTATCCTAATATTCCTTAATGGTCCTGCTGATAGTATATACTAGCTGGGTGATCTTAGACACAGTAACTTACGTTAGTATTAAAAATTAATGGTGGGCATGGCAGTCTTTTTAAGAAAGCAAGCCATTCTGAGTTCAAATCAAAGAGTCTGTATCTTACCCTGAGCATATGAGTCAGCATGAAACCTAACTGAGATTTCTTTATGCTGATCTGAGTATTGCAATGAAACAGTGATATATTCGTGTTGGTCTCCATAGTACTGTACTAGCACATCTAAATCACCTACAAGAGGATTGTTTTTTCTTAATTAATGGACAAGCATTTGAAACATCCTGTAAGGTTCATTTGCATCTCTGTCCTTTATGCATCTCTCTAAATACAGTCAAACTCTGCAAGTTATGAGCCTCTTGCAAGGCTCTTGCAATGCTCTTACAAGCCAGCAAGGTGTATGCCCACTCCAGAGCCAGCTTCTCCAGCCCTCACAAACCTCCTCCTTTTGAGAAAGTCAAGGATTAAAAAGGACACCTGAAAGCTTGCAGAGTCAGAGAGGCACCGTCTCGCCTCACGGGAAGCATCAGAAAGGAGGATCCAAGGGTACTGCAGACGGGCCCCAACGCGAGAGGTTTCGAACTGAAGGGATGGGGTGCTAAGCCCACACTGCTGGCTGGAGGCACGTGTGGCTCTGTGCCCTCCGCCTCTTGGGGAAGCATCTTCCCGAACTCCAGCGGCAGCTGTGGTTGCAGCATAGTCATCCCCTTTTCCTCTTACTGCTGGAAATTTACAGGAGACGTGAAGTCTGGTGAGCCTGTTCTGCGGCTTCCTGGGAGTGCAGAGGCGCAGATTTCAAGCTGCCTGAACCAAATGAGACAGCGGGAGCCCTGAGAGTAGGAAAAGCCATTTAAAGCTCTTCTGCTTATATCTTTTACTGCAGAACTTGCTGTGGGGGTAGATGTTAATTTAATGAATACTCATTAAATGATCTTATAGTAACTCAGATAGGTCCCAGCAGGTTCCTTGAACATGACACAGGATTTTGTTTTGTATTGTTTGGGCTTAACTAATTTATCTGAAGGACAGTTACAGTCCTAACAGAAAAATGTGTTAAAAAAACACAGGACAAAACATCTGGGAGAGTACTTGTGCTCATCTGTGCCTTTTACCCCTGGTATTTTTAGGGTAATATTTAAAATAGGTATCTAGTTCAGCTTTCAGTATTGACATTTTTTTCCAAAACCCTTTAACTTTTTTTTTGCCCCTTTTTTTTTTTTTTTTTTTTGGAAATGGTAAAAGCAATAGTCTCAAACAGAAAAAAAATAATACTTTTAAGTGAAAACAATTAGCAATTGTTGACCTAAATCAATTTTAAATTAAGCAGGACTTGTCTAGGGGGTTTGTTTTGGGGGGAGGAAACAAACACATTTGGCTTGGGATCCATCTGAAGCAGCTTTCCACCATGTTTTTCAGGCTCCCCGGGGATACGGCTGATCAGTTGTTCGCACAACGCTGTTAGCAGCGTGGGTTGGGATAGATTAATTCCACATGAGATGTATAGTTACAAGTGAAGTGTGACACTTCCAGCAGCAGCAATTAAAAACAAAAAATAGGCTACTCATCCAAAACTGAAGCCTGGTGGAAGGGAGGAGGAGGAGGAGAAGCAAAACAAAAGAACCGCGCGAGCTTTGTTGCAGATGATGCTTTTCAAGGCTGTCCCTGAACACGACTAGCTGACAGATTGCCAGCGAAGCCATATTGCGTTAGCAGTAACTGAGGACTAATTAACAGCCAGGATAACTGCTTGTACTTTGTTCAAATCTGTTAGCGATCCAGTGTTGGTAAATACGAATCGCAAGCAGTAAAACATTTACCGTTTCCAGGGTTTGGAAGCGGTGTCAGCAGCTCTGGAGCGAGCGGTGCTCCCTGGCAGCCCCAGCGCGGCGATGCTCCGGCGTCTGCTCTCCCCCACCAGGAAAAACATGGGTCGTGTTTGGGATTTCCTAAACTGGCTGAGCCCCTGGGAAAAGGCGGAGGGTCCCGTGCGTAGGCGGTGCGGTTGCTCTGCCCTGGCTGTGCAGTGTCCTCCCCGGTGATGGGTAGAGCAAAACGCCCAGACATGCGCCGGGGCTCGCTCTTGGTCCTGCTGTTTCCCGTATCATCGGATGAGAAAGCTCAGATCAGGCATAGAGAGAACAAGCAGGATCTCAACAGCTGATTTCATGTTCAAAACCAGATTTTTCCTTATTTGGACTAACAGCTTATCAGTGTGAGTCAGGCCCAAAGAAACGAAACATTGTGTTACACGGGTTTACATATAAATTAACTCCCACTTTCCCAGAGGCAGAGCGGTCATTTTCCATTAGTTTAGCAAAATTTTCCAGTGATTGGGGTCTCAAAGGCCAATCCAGCCTGTACAGTGAGAATACGCGCTGAGGTTAGCGTGTGCTTTTATCGGAGATGAGGTGTGGTCTGAAGAGTTGTTAGGAGTTGAACTGATGTGCAGCCGGCAGGTCAGTTTGAAGGCAGGCAGCATTTAAACCAGCTCAACGCTCCACCATAGGTTTATTTAAGGGAAACATGGAAACAATCTGTTAACTCTGATAAAATGAAGTGTCAGAGGTTGCAAATTATATTTTAAAGGAAACTTTGAGTTAATATGTGCCTTTAAAACAGTCAGTCTGAATCCCTCCAAGTTAGAATTCAGCTAGGAAAACGTGGGGGGGTGTGGGACAGTTAAAATCATTTGTCTGTAGTAAGGAAATCTGAATTAACTAGGATTTCCTAATGGGCAAAGCAGCTGAAGATATTTACTCAAGAGCAGTGAGGGCTAGGATGTGTTTTTCTCTGGATGGATACGTTCAAGAGCAGTGAGGGCTAGGATGTGTTTTTCTCTGGATGGATACGTTCTGCCGAGTAAAACATTTCCAAAGTGCCTGTGGTGTAAAGAGGGAGTAACAGCAGTGTGAACTGCCCGGCAAGGCTGTTGCTCCATGCTTGAATCATAGCGTGGGTGTGAGCAGCTTCTCTTACTCCGCTCAATGCTGGAGGTGGCCAAGAGTCGGGCGCCCATTGAGCAGGGATGGCAGGGGCACCCTGTTTGAGAGGTGTGACCTCCTGGAGCTCCTCGGGTGGCAGGTCAAGGCCATCTCCCTCAAGGCATAAGGAGACTGCCAGGGACCAGCCTGGGAGTGTTTTTGTCACAGGTCTTATATATCCAAAGTGTAATTTTTTTTTTTTTTTTTTTTTTTTACAGCTAACCTTCTCTACTCTCTTTTAATCCAGTAAACATTGCCTGCAGGGAATTAGCACTTTGGGGATGGGGGCGGGGGGGGGGGGGGGGGTGGAAGAGTGTAATGGTTTGTTTTTTAGCAGACAGTGGCTGCTCCTAATTTTGTCTTTGAAAAGCTCCTGAAGCCTGTTCTTTTTTTTGGGGGGTGTTTTGTTTGTTTTTTTAACTGAAACATTTTTTCCCTAGCTAATTTTTTAGCTAGGAAAGCCTAGTGCTTGTCCCAATTGCAGATACAGGGATGTTCTATTGCCTTGCTTTATCAAGGTAATGTTGTTGTTGTAAACAGTTGCTTTGAGTTCTCTGCTTCCAGCATGTTGAGACTGGAACTGGAAACCACTAACATTTAAAGAGAACTAATGAAGGTAGACAAACACTAGTAGGACTTTAGTGAAGGTGAGGTTTGGGGAGGAGAAAAGTGTTGATGATAAAATCTCAGCTTGTGGACAGAGAAGAATTCTTAGGTTGTTTTCATGCTTCACTGCTCTCTCCATTAAGCAGTGATTAACTCTCTTCCTTAGTCTTAAGAACACAAACATTTGTTTCAAATACGGCACCCTTCCTCCTTTTTCCAGGTATCTCTCTGCAGTTTCTTAGTCTGTACTATTTTGGATGAGAGATTGATGTACTTCAGAGTGTCGCAGGTGCATGAATAGCTGACCTGAACTTTCACATATTCATTTCTTGTACCATTTCTGTACCATGTTCAAAGTTGAGTTCTTAGTATTTTTTCCAGTAAAATTTGTACTTATTCATGAGAAGCATCTGCAGAAAACTGAAAATGCCTACATCCTCAGAAGGCGGAGTAGATCTTATCAAATTACTTTATGCATCTTAAGCTGTGATTTCCTTTAATAATCACAATAAATCTAGATTACCAGCATGATACACGTTAGAGGGTTGATGCCACATCTTCAGAACATCTGTTGTTGGATCTCATAGCTCAGTGCTTGGCTTAGCCTTCTCTATTTCATCATCTTTTACTTCCACTGCCTTCTCTCTGAACTGATCAACGGCCGTCAAAAGGTGAGAGGAAACACAGTATGTGCAAAAGGAAACATGGTGTGTGATTCCATCCGTGCTTAGAGAAACAAAAAATTGACTGAAACTTACTCTGATGGAAACGAAATGCAATTTACATTTCTTAGTGCAGCAGCATCATCAGAAATCCAGCAACACAAGGGTCACAAATATGTTTTTAAGATGGATTCATACTCAATTAGGAACCTGCCTTCAGTGCTGGGGATATGAGTAAAATCTTGCACACCACTTCCAAATTCACTGCTGAATTGCTTGAGCTCAGCCTGTGTACTGTAGTGTGAATTATTAGCCAGAGTTGGAGGGAGGTAATTTTAAACAAAAATATAAATTGTGTTCCTTTGTGCCTTCATGAATTCTCTTCTTATTAGAGGAATTTAAAGGTTGTAATAAACACTGATTATTTAAGATTCATAATTTTTTAAAATGGGAGTTTGGTGCATGAATTACTGGTCAACTGTTTGTCCTGAGGTTTTTAGACTGTACAGGAGGTTCGACCAGGTGGCTCTAAAAATCCAAAGATAAGTTTCTGGACCAACTGAATTTGGTGGCTGTTTTGCTATTGATTTGAATAGGGGCAACAGTCCAAGCAATCAATCTTCTATAACCAACGTGTTATACTTAAGCTTGAAAATGTGCCCCAGCCTGTGTACAGATAGCTCACGCTGGAGGAGTTTGCAGTGTTAAACCCCAGTGCAGCAGACTGTAGGAGTGTGCTTACTTTCTATTTGAACTTTGCTTTAGTAGTGACCATACTTTCCTTGAGACTGCACGAAACAGTGTTTGAAAATGTGCGTTTCATACTCAGATAATGAAAGATAAAAGTTTTAGTCTTTCAGGCCCGCGTTTCATTAGGTCACAGGCAACCTCTAAAACTGTGGAATTTAAGCACATGGATTAAAATCCATCTTCACTGGGTTTCATCATTTTTTCAAATGTGGTCTGTTGTTTCGTCTGTTTAAGACTGGAAAAGCTCACGCTTTCTAGTTCTGTATTTTAAATCTCTCATCCACATGTGGCATTGGTTTTAAGAAGAAACAAGCTTTTCAAGAAAATTTTGCAGTTATCTTGACAGAACAGTAATCTCAAAGGGTATTTCAGTGGATTTGTCACCCACATCCTGAGTGCTATTCTGTTGCTTTGTTTGTTTGTTTGCTTTCTTATTTTTGTTATTGTTGTTTCAGTGTTGTTTCTTGGAGCTGAATGTTTAAATAAATGTAAGGTGAGAAAATGAGTGCTTAGGTTCCTCTTGGGAGATTTATATTCAAAGTTTCATTTGAACTGATTTGGAACTAAGATTTGCGGTCTTCTCTCCCCCATCCCTGGTGAGTGATGGCAGTTCTAGATGATTTAATTATTTGTTCTGTTTCTTTCTCAAAAAGAAGCAGAGAAAAGTAGAAGTGTAAATCTCAAAATTTCACAAGACGAGAAAATGACTTCCTGCTCGTGTCTCCTATGTCATGCCAACTCTTAAGGAAGAACTAGTTTATAACTTCCAGTTTCTTGCTGAAAAACTGAGCAAGCCTTTGGTTTGAGGTGCTGTGCATGTTGGAGGAGGTGACCCTCTCTCAAGACTCACCTCTTAATCTTCTTTCTGATCAAAAAAATATTTACTGGTACAAAGATGTATGGGAGATACAGGAGTCCTACTGTCAATTCTGCTTTTTCTGGCGCTGCTTTTTGATGCCAAAAAGCTTTGAAAAGGTACTTGGAATCCACAGGGGGGAGAGAAATTAAACTCCAGCTGACATGACTGAATTTAAAACTACTGATTTTCTTACAGTGAGAATAGATAATGCCAGGTTCCACTAAGCAGAGCATCAGGGGTTTTGTTTGAGGGGTTTTGTTTTCAGATGCGATATAAAAATTAAAGCTAGCAGCCCAAACCATTGAATATCTTTAACTCAGCATGTGACTCGCTATCCTGCTCAAAACTGATGCAGGACTTTTCTGCAAAGTTTAGAGAAAGTTAACCTTTCCTGGCATCCCTTAGAAGTGATCTCAATTGCATGCCTTGTTGATTAGGGTTCGTCTTATTCTCCAGGAGCAGCAGTAGCAGAAAAATAATGTGAAGAGCTTCCTTAGACTGACTGCTTTCTGGCACACGTTGATAAGGTGGAGATGCTGTTTCTGCCTGTCCTGGAAGTGGTAAATCCTGCAGTTCTGCTCTCCCAGATGATGTGGCAGCACTTTGTTATAAGGCTTTCTCTGACCCCCCCGTCTCCTCACAATTCCACTTTGTGCTTGGTCCCCAGGCTGAGGAATTCTGCTGTGTTATTTTCTTCTGTGGGGTGTTCTCTCTCTCTCTCTCTCGTCTTTTTTTTTGAGAAAGAGACAGTCCAGTACTACTAAGCTGAATTACCTGATCCAATAGAAATAACTATCATTTTCATACTACTGAGAAGATGCATTTAATTAAAACACTGCAGACAAAGTAGATCAAAACATGCACTGTTCATTTACTTTGATCTTTCAAATACAGTTGCAAATGTTTATGAGGCTCAAAATACAAGTGCAAAGCCATGTATTTTGTAATGAAACAATATGGGTTTAGCAGACTGAGACCCATCCTACAGCATCGTGCTATGAATTCTTTTGGACAGGAATGGGGTGAGGATGAGAGCCAGACATTTGGTGGTGTGAATCAGTGAACTAAGGATAACTTAATTCATTTTTTTTCCATTTGTTCACTTTAAAATGGAAAAATGAAAGCTCGTTTTGGAAGTCTGTGGCTTGACAATGGTAATACCTTACAAGCTGCAGAGAGTTGCCTGGATCTTACTAAGAAACGTTTGTATGTGGATACATAGTACCTTTAGGGCAGCTTTGAGGTTCTACTGTAAACTGAATTTAATGGCATCTTTCTGGTGAAGCTTCAGTGTTGCACTGATGTTGCAAACAGGATCATATACCCCTCAGTCACATGCATGTTGGTATTGCTTCTCTACAAATGTTGATTCATTTGATCTGTCAGTTTTCTAGATGTTGATCTTTCCCCTCCTTCCAGGGAGGTGGGGAGTATATTTTTCAGCCTTAGAATTGCGACAGGTGCAGGAAAGACTGCAGAGCCCGGGGGACTGAGCAATATTTTTTCCTTCTCCTTGCAACAGAAAATACATAATGCTTATTTCAGTGTTTTAACATTGAGCTGCTGCAAGGGACTTCTGCCCTTTATGGGTTAACACCTTCGCGACGTGTGACACTGAAGCCATTGCTCGGCTGCTGGAGCGCGGAAATTGTTTGGCATGAATTTGTGTCACTCCATGTGCACTTAAAAAGAGCAGCCTGGAAGTGTGTAAAAACATATTTGTTCCTTGACTGATCTCAGTTTCTTTATTTTCATGATTGTTCTAATCTCTCTTGGATTATTACTTTTCATAGACTGAGTTACTACCGCTGTTGGCAGAGCGGTAAGGAGCCGGCTCCCAGGGCGCTTTCATGCCGTGCTCGCGTTAGAGCGAGGTGACAAAGCCGTCGCACCCCGCAGCGGAGCCGAGGCTGCGCGTCGAGATCGGCGCCCTGCTGCAGCCTGCCCGAAACGGTGCAGGGCTGGCTGGCAGCGCTGCCGCCGGCTCTAGTCGTGCTCCAGCGAGACTCTCTCTGCGCTGCCCTATCTAGGCTTGCTGAGGCTTTTGTGGGCCCCTGCTCAGGAGAAGGGGACCTGGGTACCAGCTCCCTATTGCTTGGGGTCTTGAGGAGGAAAGAGAAGCCGAGGTTCAGCTTTGTGACCGAGGTTTTCCCCACGAGCCCTGTAGGTGCTGAGCCTTTCAGTCCACCCGCTCCCGTGGCTTGAGCTGAGGCGTCCTGCGCTGGCACTAATCTGACAGTCTGCAAAACCGTAGCAGTGTCCTCCTGGGCCCTGTCCTCCTCGCAGCTGGCTGCACGCATTGGAAACATCGTCCTGTTGAGTTACTTGTGCAGGACTTGACCCTGGCTTGAACAGCAGCAGGAAATAGAGGCATGGTTTCTCATAGCTTTGGTCACCTGGGGGACTGATGGTTGCTCTGGCTAGAATTTAAATTGATTATTTTAATAGTTTTTCCCCTGTTAATCACAATTGATTAGCTCCTATGACATTTCACCCCCCCCCCTTAAATTTTCAGCGCTTTAATAAAACTGCAGAGCATGTAAAGCTGTAATTCTACAACAGAGCATGTCTTTGGGTATTCTTGTTCTTTGTGGAACATGTTGTGTAGGAGTTATTGAAGTTCAAGCTATTTCAGCAAATGTTATTAAAAATGGTGTTTGAAAGGAAACAGGTTAGGTAGAGTTATATGAAACATTCATGGTGAAGCCTTAAAAGCAGGATTAGATCTATAGCTTTGCCACGGATCCAAAAATCAGCTTTTGTCTGTTGTAGGGCCTGGATTTTCATATTTCATTTCATCCATTTTCTTTCTTTTAGATTTTTCCTTCTTGAGGACTGACAAATATGATGTTTTTGTTATGTCTCTGATTCTCAGATGATTAGATGGATGGAAGATGTTCCTAGACAAATTTTTTGCTGTTGTTTCCTTTCTAAGCATTTTGTTCTGGGACTGATGCAAAACAGAAGGCAATCTATTTTGGAGTAAAAACATCTGTTGATGTGGCATTCAGTAGAGAAGCTGGAGACCCAAGCCTAGCTTTGTCTGGTTTGGCGCAGGAAGGTAAATATTTCTTCCATATGCTCAGTAAGTGCTGTCATCCTTGGGTAGTTTACTAGTCTGATGTGGTGCACTTTTGACTTCTTTTCGATTCTGTGGGGGAGAGGGGAAACCTTTCCAATCAAACATACATGTAAAATGAGGTCTCAAAGTTTGACAGAACTGACATTTTCCAACCAGGAAACCAGAATTTTTAGGCTAATTGTGGACAATTAACTCTAGATAGAGGTCTTCAAGTTATGCTAGCTGGCTAAGCCATCCCTTTGGACCTCCAGAAGAAAGAACAGGCTTGCAGTCTGTCCTGCAAGGATTTGAAAAACACTATGCTTAAGAGAAAATTCACACTCCTCTCCACCTGAGAAACATCTTTGGCTGTGAAAATTATTAGGCTATACAAAAAGAAGTGGATTGCTCGAGGTACTGTGGGTCCTGGGGAAAAGTAATTGAAGCAGGACCACCATTGCCAAGCACCACTGTTCCCCAGCTGGAGGGACAGAAAAAAACAACCTCATTTACTTTATACAAATGATCTAGAGAGGTATGGTGCCACTGTTTTTAATGTTTGAGTAGTCAGTGTATTCATCAGAAAAAATGACATGAGCGTCTCTGTTATGTGTGTGGCAGGTTATAGAACAAGAGAGAGTGAGCAGCTGCCATGCAGCCACCGCTGCTGCTTCTCTCTGCAAGATGATGGACAGTGCAGCTGAACAGTCATGGAAAGGAGCATTTGCAGCAGATATTTTGTGAACCAGTTTTAAAGAAAGGAAGGAGTGAATAGTGTCATGGATATAAACAGGGGTGAATTGTGATAGAAGTAAGAAAAGCAAATGAGATGAAGGATGTTTGCTCTGTTTTCAAGTGACTTGTTCAAATTCAGAGGGAAGATGTATACAAGTAGCAAAATCACATTCTCGGTATAATTACAGTTATCAGAGATATGTCGGAAGATTTGCAAATCTAAGTCTATTAAAAACAGTGGAGATTTGAATAACTTCTTTATACCAATACTTGGCATTGGACAAATGAGACATGCAGTTGCTTTGTGCTCTTAAAATGGGCTTTAAGCACCTGTGTGAACTGAAGCAAAGATGAGAGGTTGAGTCAACAGAGATGTTTGCAAAGTCTAATGCAAAGGGAAAGGGAAGTATTACCATTTACTTCAGTTGGAGAATGGTAAACGCTGCAGGCAGACCAAAGAACATGGTCCCATTTTCAATGGCAGAGATCACTTATCAGGAGAGGAGTTTGATCCTAGACTGTGGCTCACCCCAGTTTTCTAGATTGCATCTCTCAACTGGTTCACATGGGCTTGGGTCATATATGAGTAGGAGAGGAAGCTGTGTTATGTACTGTGTACCAACTGGCTGCAATCCTGCAGTTGGTCACAGTGGAGCCATCCCTGCTGTGCACTGAGGGCTTTGTTACCAGCCCGTGACGTTAGTCTTTCATCCGTGACAGCTGACAATATGCAGAGTGTTCTTGCAGGCTTTCTGAAGCTGTTCATTAAAACGCTGAAATACTGAAGAAGAGAGAGGCAGGATTGCAGTAATCCTATATTTGATATCAGATATTTTGATTGAAATGTCCACCCAAAACTGCCAAGCAGATCTGTCAGCCATTTATATATATGGAAATGTGCCTCACGCTATTGCCAGGTTTTGTCACAAATTGATGATTATTGGTTAATTATGGGGCACCACTCTATTTGAGCATCCAATTTGAACAACCTTAAAAAGGCCTCTGTTACCAAAAACACTGCCAAGCTGCTTGCCTTAGGACGTTTCAGTGTTGGAGGCACCTCAAGCGTCTAGTGCTTTTTGAAAATTTTGGCTGTAAAGTCTGAAGCTGTGAATATATAATATGTGATGGCACCAGGCCCAACTGGAATATGAACACACACACACACACACACACACACACACACAAAGAAAAAAAACACATGAGACTATGAACAGTGCTAACAAGATACAGATATTGTGCTCAGCTGCTATTCTAATCCTAATTCCATAAAATGGCATATGGAAATGAAGGATTTACTCTCTTCCCTTTTCTTTTAGCCTTAAGGTTAAATTATGAATTTTATGGGACTTTCTGGTTTCCTCTGATTTTCATCTCCTCTTTCAACTTCACATTGCCTTTTAGCTTTATTATCTTGAAAGCTCAGAGAGATTCTGAATTTTATCTGTGAGGAAGCTCATTTGTTTTTAAATGATTTTCAGTCTGGAAGTTGGGAGATTACAGGCAGCTGTAAAAGAAATCGCCTGCGAATAAAGATGAGTTTCTTGGTTACCTGAAAATCCAAATGGGTTCAAAATAAGAGTTTAAAAGATGAGATTCTTCTGGCAAGTCGATCTAACGATTTTGTACCTCAAAGCCTATTAAATAATGAGGGAGACTTGGATTTCTTCCTCTCTTCCAGTCTGTTGAATTAGTCGTATGCTGGGCTGTGATGTGTCATGAGCTTTGTTGGGTGACGGACAAATGTCCGAGGGCACTTGCTCCACAGCACTGTTTCAGCCAGCAAGGATACCTGCAAGGTCACCCAGCAGAGAAGGAAAGGCCCCAATCTCCAGGAGGGGTCCTTGGCCACCACGTCACACCCTTCCTGAGCTCTGCTTCTCGCCACAGCAAACCTGAGCCCTATGGATAGAGGAATGGAGGGGGGGGGGGAACTCCACTGGAAATTTTCGTTCTGTTGTTAGCAAACCCAAGTTATTAAAGTTATTCCTTGGTAGGGTGATGCAGAACCTCATTTATTCCAAGATTTCCCCTTGCTATAAGGTATATTTCATCAAGGAAGGTGGGTGAATCAGGGAAGGATATGACTGTCTTTGAGATTTTTCTTTTGCATGAGACAGGTAATAATAAAATAGTTTTTAATGGATGGTTAAGTTTAATGTGATTAATAGAAGACCGTTTTCCTGTGCTGTGGCTGGGAAGATGATATATATGAAAAAACAAAGTAGAAACCCTGGAGAGAGAATCTTTTCTTCCAAGGTTTTTCTCTGCTTCTTCTCCCTCCCTTTTTCTCTTTCCTTTCCTTTTCTTTGGTCATTTCTCTGTCATCTTTTTGCTTTTAGGGTGAGATAATTGTGAAGAGAAAGCAGTTTAAAATGAAGACATTTCAAAGTTTGCTTTCTAGTGTTCTCAAAGGAAACTTAAGACTGCCTGTGTTTTTTCCATTTCAAGTTCTCTGCTGTGCTGTCCCTGATAACAGACTTCAGTGGTTTGAATGAACATGAGAGTATCAGCCCAAAGCAAGAAAAACTGGCAAAAAACAACTGAAGACTGTCTTTTAATGGACAGTGTTTATTCCTTTCTGCTGTGATTCCTGTGGAGCTGTGATCAGGAATTCAGCAGAAATCTTGGTACCTGGCTTATTCTGCCAGTAAACTGGTGCAGATGCATGCACACTATGGAAGGAAAAATAGCACATTTGATCTAAGGGATCAAATATTTTGGGGAATCATCCGATCTCAAGGGTATCAGCTCCTTACTTTCCCCACGTTTTTCTGAAGGTAGGTGCCTTGCTCGTCAGGCTTGGTCAGCACTCTGTAGCCAGCAGACCTGTCGGCAGTGCTGGAGGTTAATGAGACAGGCAAAAAAAAAGAGGGGGATTGTGTTTGCACTGGTGGCTTGAGTATTCTAGATGTGTGCCAGACTGCTTGCTTCTGGTGTGGACAAAAGGGACCCCAAATACTAAGTGATACAGAAGCAGAGTAGTAGTGTGCAGGTTATAATCATTGGTTATTTTTTCCTATAGCATCTATTAGCTTGTGGAGAATATAAAAGCTGCTGTTTTAGTTCACAGACCTGGTCCCATCTTTCCTCCTCCCTGGCAGTGGCTGGTGTCAGACAGTCCGAGGAATTCGATCCTTGGCACTAAAGGGGCAGTAAGGCTCCCAGAGCAAGGCTTTTTCAGTTCTAGAGGATGAGCAGTAGCTTAAATGCCTTCCCCAAAGCTGCTGGCTTTTGTCAGAATCTGGACTGAGATAGTCATGCTCCAGTAATTCCTCCCTCGCCTTTGATTTAATGAAATGTCTGTGTGTTTGGGGAGTGGCACTGGTGGTGAGATTAAAAAATGGACTTGTTCTTGACTTTCCAGAAAACAAGACAAAACAAAACAATCATTTTGAAAAGCAATGCGTTGTCTTCTCTTGCAGATTTTTTCAGAATTTCTTGTGACAGAACACAACCTTTTGGCCGGCTCTATCCAGCAGTCAGTGAGTGATGGGGTTGCAGGATTTGGAAGGTGCACCCCAGCAACATCAATGTAGCTTTGCAGTGGGCACTAATCTGACATTAATTAAGCCAGATAAAGCACTGATTGCCTCAGCCAGTTTAGCAGTGAGGATATACCCACTGTCAGGTGGTTTTGTTGTGCTGTTGTATTTGACTTTCTCTGACCTGAGAGTAAATTAATCAGAATCCAAGTGCCTAGAGCTGAGAGGTGAAAAACCTACTGTGTCACCTGGTTTCTCCTGTAACAGTTTGTCTAAGTATTCTTTCCTAATGATATTACATTTCTGTGTTTGTCCCTGCCTTAAAGAAAATAGCCTGGACATTAAATGAAATGTCCTGAAAACTTGGCAGAAGAGGAAACCGCTTTTCCCTCGTTGCGAAGGGTGTTGGGGCTGTTTGTTCCAGTACAGCATTTTTGGGAGTGCCAAGAGCACTATGCTAAACTTGGTTTCCTTGTGCTCCCCAGTCATGTGGCCTCTCTTTTGGGGTGTCTTCATATGCTAGAGAGGCTTTGCTGGTGTGGCTGCACTTACTAAGTGGTACAAGATGTACCAGTCAAAGTGCCTTATTGAGGCAAACAGCTTCTCTGCTAAGAGGGCTTATAAAGGCTCTGGGTACCCATGAAGCTAACTGCAGTTCCTCTAGCAAGATAGAGGGCACTGATAAGAGCTTTGCTGCTGCTTTAACTGCATCTGTACTACGGCTTTTTCTGGTGTAAATCAGCTGTCTAAAATCCAGAGAACGATGGTAGTGGGATGTGTGTTGTGAGGGGGGAGCGAAGGAGCCCAGTGGCTGCTCTGCCCCAGCTCGGCTCAGGCGAAGCCGCAGCAGCAGCAGAGCAAGTCTTGCTGCAGTGCTCCTGGGTGAACCTGCGGCTGGGGTGCAGGCCTTCGGGTGTGCAGAGTGGGGTTGCTCCGTGTTTATATGGGAGTTAGCTTAAGGAAAGTTGCCAAGCGTGCCTCGGTATTGTGGTGGTACAAATGATAACCGCAGTACGGACGCAGGGCTCTTCGGGAATGCCGAAAGGGGCACTGGTACCCCCAGCAGCGTGGCACGCCTGTCCATCCAGGGGAATGAGCACTTCACCTTCGCGGTCTAGTGCCCGTGCTCCGTAATAGGGGCCACCTTCCTTTCCATGGAGTCAGGCAGCATCGCTACCCTTCAGGCCTTTTAAGACGTCTGATTTTGTTTAAGCAGCTGCCTGCCTAAATCTGTTACCAAAGCCATGAAAACATTTCTGCTTCACCTCCACTAGAACCTTGTGCTGGGGCACAAACAAGCCAGAGATTTTAGATGTCCTTCGAAGGCAACTTCTGTCTTATCGATGTGCCAGGGCTCTAAATGGGTCTTGCCGTGTATATATAGCACGGTAATTCTTTCTAGCAGCAATGTATACTTGAAAAGGAAAAAGCATAATTTCCACAGTCTATACATAACAGCTTCAAAAATTCTACATGGGATGATTTATCACTAGCTAAAAAGTAGTGTTTTTCCAACCCTTAGTTCTATAGGTTTCCTGCATAAACCCAGCAGATGGCTGTTGAACTGTCCAAATTGCTGTATGCAAGTCACAAGCAGAATTTTTTCTTTCTTTTTTTGTTGAGAGCATCAAAAGTTGCCTTTCTGACTGCACAGCAGAAATACGCTTTTTGCTACTTACATGAGCATAATTTTGTGACTAAATAACTTAAGTCAGCAACTAATTTCACTGCTGCCTCAGACCTATTTTAAATGAACAGGTAGATCCATCAATCACATCCTCGCTTCTTCTAGTACTGGCCTAATCAATACATGCAAGAGCTATTTAAGCTCTTTCCTACTTAAAAAAAAAAAAAACAAAAAAAAAAAAAGAGGAAAAGTGTGGCTAGACAAAACATCAGGATGTTAAGTAGACAGAATTTGAGGGACAGGCGTTGAAGTTTGTTATTCTGCATTAGGAATGTGTAAAGCCCTGAGGACAAAGGGCGACGTGATGAACCCTTACATCTAAGGCCCTAAATTAGGACTCATAGTAGCAGTGTTGTGATTGGATACAGATACATTTGACAACTTCAGAGCTTAAGCAGTTTCAAAATGCCTGCATGCAAAGAGATTTCATTGTGTTGAACACCACAAGCGCTCGTGATACCTGGTTCTTATAAAGGGCAGAGGAAGCACTGGGCAGTGCTACGTGAAAGCAGTCAAATGTTCAGATGGCAAATGTCCGGCTCAAGAAACTTATGCAGCTAGAAGAGGATGAAATAAGGTCTCTGGAATAACCATGGTCTGCTAGATCTCTTAGACCCTGCTATATTTCTGGATATTAGTATTTTGTTGATGTAAATGCAACGTTATGGACTTGCTGCAAGGGACTGTTTTTACAGTTCTGTATTGGTCACAGCTGAACTCTACCTGCAGTGCAGCTTCCTGGCTAAGTGAGGTATTTTAAAATACCGATTTTGAGGGAAATATTGTGCAGTGACCCATAGCCAAGAGAAATGAGAAAAACCCGTTTTGATACAGGAAGTCCTATAAGGCAACTCCTCTGCAGTCAGCTGAATCACGCTGGGCTTATGAGGCTTCAGCAGTGTGTCGTTAGAGATGAAAGATGGGGTCCTACAGTAGTGAGACTTCACAGCAGATCAGCTTTTGTGTTTTGGTCTTCAGTACCAGACTAGTAGTACTGAATTGGACCTATCTTGTGAGCTTTTTAAAAAGGCCTTAGCTGCTTCTACTCTTACAGCAGCTTTGTTTTTACCAGCGCCTCATCTGAGACACCTGGTGCTGCAGAAATGCAAATAAATAGCACTGCCTAGTATTTCAATTCCTTTCAAGAGTATGTGAATGAGGGGAGTAGGATTGTGAAAAATTTTCCATTGCAACAGCTATGTTGCACTGCTTTTGCCCGGTGCTTTGGAACTTCTCATGTATTATAGCACCAGCACTCTGGGTAGTACGTACCAGAAGTACCTTGGATTAATAATGTGTATTTGTGATACTAGCTGTTTTTACTTCTCATCTGAGCAAAGATCTTTCCTGCAGCAGGAGATGCATCAGAACTACGCCAGGGTCACTGGGTTCCTGTTGTGTCCTCACTAGGGAGGTACAACCAACCTGTCACTAAGAGCGTGGGAACAGTCTCAGTGTATTGGAATGATGCGGAAAGGGCCACGGATAAAGGACGGACATGAATACGTTGCCTAACTGATGATAGCTGATATTGTAGAAATCCTTAATGCTGTCCAGTTAAAACTCAGAAGCCCCATAGGGCTTCACACATCACTGGAAAGCTAACATTGTCCTTTTCATTCCGTGTTTTGCAGCACTGAGGGCTTTTTGGTCTTGCTGACTTTTTACTTTTTGTCTTTCTTATGCACCATGAAAATAAATGAAGCAGCTCGTATGTACTTGTGTGTGAAATTTGATTATTGTTTCAGCAAATCTATTAAAAACATAAATTAATGCTTTTATATTATGAATACTTTTAAAGAATATATATTATCACTGTGATTTTTGTTTCTTTTTTTACTCAGTGTAGTTCCAAAATCAATTAGATCTAAGCTATATTTGCAAGGTCAGTGTTATAAGAGTAAACCTGAAATTCTTGCAAGAATGAGGATCTCTTCCATTGCTAAAAGCATTTCTTGGGTTCAGCCTTGTAGCATGGATCCTCTTCCATTGAGTGATTCAGGTGCATCTCAGTTATTTAACCTTAGAAGCATGGCTTGCCCACCGAAAGGCTGCTGCTCCAAGGGAGAGAAGAAAGCAAAGATCTTAGTGAAGGTAATGAGGATCCTCTTCAACAATAACTAATTTCTTTATTTCTGTAAATGGCAACGAACTGGCCGTGAGTCACATTTGATCTGGATTAAGAATAGACTTCTCTTAGCAGCAGTTGTCCCTTGTACCATTCCTCAATCCCTTTTCTTTTCTTCCTTTGAAAGTAGCTGTGGCTGCTTCTATTTGTGTATACTTCTAATACCTTTTAAAACCAATGCCTCTGAGGGAGGATTTGTTTTCTTCTATGTAGTAGGGTACAACTCTGCCATCCAAAACCCTGGGTTAGCAAAACAAAACTAAAGCTGAAATATGCCCTCCTACTGTTCTTCTAAATCCCTGTTCATCTGTAGGGGACAGGCGAAGAGAATTGTTCCCTTCAAAGACAGGAACATTCAGATGAAGAAATTTTAGAGTTCCACATTAGTTTCAAATGGATCCTATTTAGCTTGACAGTAAAAGAGCCACAGGGCTGAATTTTATTACACATTTGTGCAACAGGCATTAAATGTTTCATGTTAAGAATATATCAGATTGTTTTAGAAAAAGAAACATACAGCCACATTCAGAAGGAACAAATAGAGAAAATGAGTAGCATTTCTGGGAGATTTTTGTACATTTAAAATCTGGAGATTGAAAAAAAAGAGAACACTGAAGATAATACAGAGGATCCTAATGCCTCTGCTATCCTAGGTGCCCCAGGGCTTTTTTGTGTGCGTTTTTGCCAATTCAGAAAGGCACTCGCTTGACTTCAGAGATGTCAATAATCCCATTGTATTAAAGCTTTTGGTCGTGGATTTGTTGGACCATGGTCTTCATGAAAAGTCTGGCCCAAGCTGATGCTCTCAGTGGTGTGAAAATCAACTTGGTGTATCACTCCATAAAAAACAAAATTTTTATTTGTGCAGTCCCTTTGGTTCGAGTATGCTAACGCATTCTTGCTCAGTAAAGGTGAGAGAATCTGCCTATTGATTTTGGTAGGGTTGTTTGCAGGGAGAGTAGCTACTGGAACTGAGCGAAGAAGTGGAACAAATGTGCCATGTTATAACTTGATGCCTTCGGTTTGAATTAAGGGAGTCTCTTTCACTGTGGGTGAGCACAGCATTCATGTATCTTTTGCTGTGAAAGGGAAAATATTTGTATTCAGTGGGGTATGGGGGACAGCTTTCTGCTGTTGCCGTTAGTGTAGTAACACTCACGCTGTAGTGGGATTCTCCTGTGCTTGCCTGTTTGGGGGGAAGGGTTATTTTGCAATTTTTCTGCTTCATATCCTGCAATAGCAAAAGAAATGCTTTCTTCAGCACTACAGTAATATGAGTGTGTTCTGACCCTGGGAGTCATAGTACAACAGATACACAGATTGCTAATTGCACTTCCTATAAGCATGTCTGTTTCATAGGCAACTTATAGCCTATGTTCTGCCATTTCCATCTGGCATTATGCATGCGTTCTTTCCTTTGTGCCTCTGTCTTTTAGCTACACAGCATCAACTGTATTATGGATGCAAGCGTGGAAAAATGCCATCCTTGGAAGGATGTGTAGGGATTGGCAAAGAGCAACCAATTGGCATTAATCATGCTACAATTGGAGTTTCTTGCTGAGACTTGGAAGTGTCTTTGGGTGTCCAGGCTAACAAACTGCCAGTTCCTTATCATCGACAAGCTCTATGCTGATTAGTAACCAGCATTCTCAACTAACATTTCCTCTTTCAGCATGTTAGGGGAATAACCCAAGAAAAGGGGGACTGCCTTGTATGCTTTATACAGGTGTGACCTAACCTTTGTGGACTTTGCTGTCTTATATCAAGGTGGCTCCTCCTGTGGCAAGTGTAGTGGAACTAGAGCAATACAGACAGGATGGTCATGGTTCTCTAGCATGATGTGCATGTTTGGAATCAATGAAAAGGGCCCCGTGTGTTCCGTGGACAAAATAAAGTATGGATTTGTCCATTTAATTGCATAATATTTCATGAAGCAGCATTACTGCACAGAGTAAAGGCCTAGAGTTTCACTGAGCATCGTAATTAAACTGTTCAAATACTTTGTGCCCTTGCTTGTGTTTACTGGAAATGACTTCTAGCTGTTAGCAACGGCCAAGTTGCAGGACTTGTTTTCCCCTCAAAGTAGGATCACGGTTTTGTTGTTTTTCCCAGTAACGTAGGAGACGCTCTTTGTTTGAAGTACAGCTTGCTAGGGAAGTACTACAAAGTTGTGATTCTCGAATGCATCAAATCAAATCAAAATGCATCAAAATTGAATGCATCAAACTATTTTTTTTGTTTTTGACAAATTTTGCACATTCTGATGCAAAAAATGTTCCAAACAACACTAACAGTAGGATTGTATGTTTAATAGGAATATTGGAATAAGGAGTTCTTTGGCAAAAGTGGATTTCTTCTCTGTGCATTTATGATTTCTTTGTGTCTATGAATTTTGTAAGAGATGCTTGGCACTAAAGCTGATTTCCTGGAACATCTGCAAATTCTCTGCAGAGATGATTATTAGTATCTTCAAGTGACATGTGCTATATACAGGCTGGTCCTTTTGAGTGAATAATTTTTTCTCAGTCACGAAATTATGCAAAAAATAGTTTTCTATGTCTAGTTTTCAGGTCAATAAAAGTTCTTAGTGCAGCATGGGAGCATGTCAGTGTAATGGAAGAACCTTGTTTGTGCAGACAGATGGACTAATGGAGTATTGTGGTCTAAACTGTATGGATTGATGACATACAAGAGAAATACCTTCCAACACTGTAGATACTGAGTTCTCTTTGAATATCTTTTCTAGAGTACCAACAGAACCATCCTGAAAGATGATTTATAATTTTAGCAGTTTCTGAATCACATTGAATTCAATTTTGAATCACATTTTTTTTTTTAAGGAGGAAGCCAATGTGACTCATACTTCAGCACTGGAGGTTTCTTTTAGTGGAGCAGTTTTGATGGCAGCAGTATGGCTTTTGTGTTATCCTTTGGTTTGTCAGGGGACTTATATCTTAGGTTTGTTATTAAGACTTCATTTCACTATCTGGGAAGCCTTGGCAGGTTATGACCATTTGCTCTTATGGATGGCTTACCGTTCTTGACAAATGCTTTTGCACTTATCTAGACTGGATTAATTTCAGAGGCCTTGTACTTGTTCTCTCAAAGATGTGGAACTTGACACATATAGCAGGTGTATAGATAGATCTAAATATACTACTCCTATCTTGACATCTTTATCCACAGTAAAGATTTGCCAATATAAAGATCTAGATGAGCTTTAAAGCTATTACAGATTTAAGGCAATGGTCTAAATTTATCTGAGTAATGTTTTTTGCTTGATGTTCCCTCATGATCATCTTATACTTCCTCTTATTTATCTTACAGTAACAACTGCAGATTTCCGTTCATGTTCTGGCAGTCATATGACCATTTAGTAACAGTCTCTTCCTTGGAAACCTGGAGTCCTAACAGACGAGATAAGTCAGAAATGGGGGAAGGGAGCATTACCTGTGCATGAGTAAGTGTGATGCTGATGCAGGGAGAAGCCTAGCTCACACAATAATTGCATACTGAAGCTGCTAATTGACTTGTGATCTCCATGATTTTGATTTAGGATCTTATCTGCATGATTTTCCTTCTTTGCTCTGAGAGCTCTTTTGAATCATTCTTGACGGCTACTTAGTGACAGTGGGCATACTGAATCCAGAATTAATGTGAGAAGTACGCTTACCATGGTTTGGTTTGTGTCTGGTTGTGGAATGAAAGTGAGGTAAATTAGTAATATCTTTTTGAATCTAGTAGCTAGCTAAAATATCAAGTTTTAAAGCCACCTTTATTCACAAGGTTTTTTCTGCATCAGTTAAAGTAATTGGTCTATGTCTAAATCATGTTTCCCCAATTAATTGTGCTTGAAAATATGTGCCTGCTTTTTTCCATATGCACATTCTGGCTGCATAATCCAAAGCCAGCTCTAAAATTTGAGTGCTTAATTTAGCTAAGTGGGTAGAACGTTTCAACAGGCTACTTTCATTTACTTGCCCAACTCTGATGCAAAGCAAAGCTGAAGAAAGAAGCCAGAATGGCAAGCAAACTTATTCATCTCTTTTCTGGAGAATCGTCAGCTGTGCACAGATGGCCACAGGAAAGAGTGGGCACTTCAGGCTTCTTGATGAAAAATACAGGAACGCACTGGTTACCGTTCTTTGAGTGATTCATCCATTCAGCTACACTTGGTTTTTTTGGACTTTTTTTTTTTTTTTTTTTTTAACATACTCTGTATGCTTCTCAATTTTATGTGGTATTTAAGAGCGAGCATTTATTAGCTATTCATCATGTTTGTCTTGGCAGAATGGAAGGCAAACCTCCTCCATCACCAAGTTCATTTCATCTTCGTTCAGTAGGTCTTGGAAGAAAGAGTTGAGTGACTGGGTCATACTGGAACAGCAGCAAATCGCATGGCCTCTCCATATGTGATTGTCCAGGAGGTTTTTGACTTGTACGCTTGCTTTTAGGCTTAAAAATGAATTGACATTCATGTCGGAGGGGCTGCACTGAGGTACTCAAGCGATTGAGGATGCAGTTACAATGCAGAGGGCTCCTTTGAATTTCAGAGTGTACAATTTGTGTGCAGTCAGATGTATCCAAATGGGAACTGGAAGATGCAAAGTGTGTAGAGTCTGACCAGGACATCATTCTCTGAGATGAGCCCTAGAGTTAAGCTCAGAAATCTCATTAGCTCTTGCAGAGTTGCTTGGGAATATACCTCTTCAGAAATGAAATGACCAGTTCTTTATATATCATGATAATGTTTTGTCACCAAAACTCAGCTTAATCCTGCATGCATCCCTATCTCTGCTTGAAGAATTTTGCATATGTTAGGAATTAAACCCTTTGAACTGTCCATAATTTTATATACTGTGTCATTAATAGGACACTGCAGCACATCTTGCTCTCAGCAGCATTCTGATACCTTAGCTAGCAAAGGCCTCTTACTGCAGAAATTGTAACCATGCTGCTTCTTACTAATCAGAAAGCATGAAGAGTATTGGTTAAAATAATTACTGGGTTCTGCTGTCTGTACGGATGGCCCTGCTTCACTTAGTGTGGTGTCACGCTCTACCAGTGCTTGCAATGATGGCTACAGAAAAACTGTCTTTTGTCCCCACCTCCCCAGGATGGCGAATACTTGAATAGTACTTCTTTCTGCTGCTGGCTCATACGGCACCATTCAAAATCACAAATATCCATTAAAAGATGAGACAGGAGATTGTAAGTTGGTTTAAAGAGTTTCCACTATTCTTCTACCCACTCTAGGATAAGGATCATTATCCTGAATTATATCCTCAGTTCTGTCTGCATAATCCTTTTCAAAACAATATGTCAAAAGCCAGATACCATCCTTCAAAATAACTTCAAATATTTACATGAAGGGGAGAGATTTCAAAATTTAGGAACCTGTGATTTTTTTTAATTCAGGGAATTTAAGAAAGCTTAATTGCTTCATGTTGCTTTATCTTTTTATGCTTTGTGATTGCACAAAGATTTAACAGTGGCCTTTTTATGGAGAAAATACAAGAGAAAATATTACATCAAAGAAAGCTAATCATGCATTTACTGCATTAATATCCTATGTTTGTGTGTTGCCCCTCGCTTTTTTTTTTTTTTTTAAGGATTACAATATACATTAAAGCCAGAGTTTGACATTACTTCCACTGATACTTTCATCTATGGGAAGAAGACCAAATTTGTACGGAAAGACCACTCTACTAGCTGTCACTAAACAATATTTTTACTCTTACTTTTTGTTACTGTTTACTACAAATGTCTACCTCATGTGAAACACTGAGAAATGCAAGCAAGTGCATGGAAACTGCAGAAGAAAACAGCATGCAAAATAGCTTTTTCAAATAAAATGTATGCCATGACAGTTTCTTCAGTACTGAAGGAAAAGAATGCAACAAGACACAGAAGATTCAGTAATTCATGTGCTGATTCTTTACACAGCAGCAGCACAAACATCAGTTCCTGGCTCAGAAGCACATTGTGCAAAGTTCAGCTCAGGTGCAGAATAAGATCCCTTCAAAGATCTTGCAGTCCTGCTACATATGTCAGTCAGTTGTCAATGGATTGGTCCTTGGTTATGAGTGGAGGTTGCCACTAAAATAAAATTCAGATTCTCAGGTGCTAAAATAAAATTCAGACAACTAGAAGTTTTCCAAATATTCCATTACTTTTCCCTCCATGGTACTACAGGTTTAATTTGCTTTTTACTTGTTGTTGTTGTTGCTGCCATTCCTTACAGACAGACTCAATGTCTTCCTGTGTTAATTATAGCCTTCATTAGAAGGAAAGATCAATATTTAGGATAATAAAATGTCACAGATAATTAGAATAATAAAACTCTAAAGATAATGAAAATAATTAAACCACTTTTCTAGGTGACATGAGGATATAGAATAATCTTTCTGTGGATCTGGCATTTTGATTCTAATGGAATTGATTCTGACCTCATACTTTGGAGTAGAATAAGAACAAAAAAATGGAATATGGAAAATGATGTGAATTGAATATTTCTGTTCTTAGTCTTCTGGACTGTAAATGTCTGGTCATCTGAAAAAAAAATGCTTCACTGTATTCATTGGCTTCAGGATCAGCTTGTGATCATCTGCTTTCCCCTTTCGTGATACAGGCAGAGTCTCACACACGACCCTGTTCTACAAGCTATGATTTGTGGTGGGAAATCCACTTGCTAATACAGAATATCGTGTCTGGAAAAAGCAACCAAGAGCTTTCTTCTCTTGCAAAGAGGCTTGATTTGGAGGTAGAAAGGCCAAGTGATCTACTGGATATTTTCAGTTGTTTGTGTTGATTATGTGTTTCTAAGTTAGTCCGAGGCCTCTGGCTAAATGCATCTAATCATAAAGCTTGTTATAAAATTAAACCTTTTTTGGGGCACTTTTCCGAATGTGTCCTGTTATTCGTCTATTGCAAAGTTAAATTTCAGAAGGCGACATAGATTGTCTGAATTCTGCACAGCAGGAACCAGGTATTAATAATGTTTCCTTTCCAAAGGCAAATTAAAATTGCAAGAAAATGGAAATGTATGATTTTTTTTCTAGAAATCAAAATTTTCTTTTAAGATTTTTTTAAGGTGGGGGTAGTCTCCTTTCTCTCCTTCCTTATCTCCTGTCCATGCTAGGTGGTTATGACAAAATCTAGGCACCATCCTTGTAGGCTTCTTCAGCCTTTTTCCCATTGAATAGGAGCATCTTTCTGGCCCAAATCTACAAGATTCTGTAGCGATAACCTTGGCCTGGTTTCCATCGTAAAGATTTGGTGGCCTGGTCATGCTTGTTGTCTTCCCATTGCCATTTCTTACAAGTGTCTGAATGTCCCCCTGTGCTGTGATGGCATCTCCAACCCTAGCCTTGAGCAATCCCTCCTGGCCCCCTCCCCCTTTTTAAGCAGATTTTTTAGAATTCAGTAATTTCTGTGAACATAAAAGCCTGAGCATGCTGAGATATAATGGTAGAAAGAAAGAAGAAAAAAAACCAATACTATGGCTGAAGTTGTAAAGGGGAAAAGCAACATAGTTGTTCCCTGTAAAACCTTTGCTTTACAAAGGCTCCCACTGTTTTTTTTTTTTGTTTTGTTTTTTTCTTTCCTCAAAACTGGTACTATCTCTTATTTATGAAAAGCTAAACCTGGTTATTTTACTAGGCAGTGATGAATAATCTTTAGAACACTGACCAGCCATTGGTGCATGTGCTTGCATATTGAGACTTGCAAAAATAAGAGGAATAGTCAGCACTGACTGTTAACCTTATTTTGACATCGAGAGAGAAATTTTATACAGAAGTGAAAGAAAGTCAGACAAGGTTTGTAGTGAAGTCTCTGAGAAAAGGTGCTTATGTGAGCAAGAAAACCAGAATACACTCAAGTTCCCTGTAGCACAACTGTCAGAAAAGCAAAACTAGTATTCAGAGCCCAGAAGAAAGCTTTGGTGTGTTAAAAGCCCATTTGGGGATGAAAAGTTAACTAGGGGAAATAGAAACAAAAGATACGTGTGAGTGACTTCAGGAGAAAGAGCTCCTGGCCTGTGGGCAAGAGCAAAGTGTGTAAGCTGCTGCTGATGTTGGAGAGGGATTTTTTTCCCCTCTCTCTTGGTTAAGAAGAAAGCTTTCTTCCCCTCACAAAAAGAAGTGCTTTTCTTTCACAAAGAATTACTTGAGGATTTGTGACTGTGGAACAATGGATCGATACTTGTTTGCAAAGCTTCGGTTAAAGTGGGACAAGTAGAGATTAGCTAGATGATCTGCTGGTTGTCCATCACTATAGATTTCTTGTTGTCAGCTGGAGAGGTTTATCTTGCCCTCCCTGCTCAGAAGTGGGAAGTGATCCGAGATGAACTGTGTGGCTGATGGGAATTAAAAATAAAATAGGTGCGCTGGGAAAGCAGGAGCATGCAAGGAACTTTGAACCTGTTTGTGCTCTGGATAAACTGACCCTGCTTCAGCTTGCCTTTATGTCAAAGGGAACTTGAGCGGACCGAGGTTGTAGGGTGCCGGGGTTAGTCAATCTCCGGTTTTGTACTCGCTGTGTAGCAGTGTCCCAGAACACTGGAGAAGGCTCCTGCCTCACAAGGGTTTCCTGGTGGCTGAACTCTCGTGCCCTGGGCAGAGCTGGTTGTTACCTTGCCTGGTTTTACCAAGATGCCACTTCCTGGGTTTTAAGTGTTTGACAAATAGGCACTTTTTAATGAAACACTGTCAAATTATTTAATTACCCACTAAAATCAAGACAGTTCCAGGTGAACACAGAGGTTTAACTGTGTGGCTGTGACTATGGGAGCTACGCTAGCATGCACTTATCTTTGAGATTCAGAATTGTTTAGATTGGAGTGAATCGTAAGATATTTGTAATTGGAGTTTTAACGGTTTAGCTGCAACTGTACTCATTTTATACCAGCTGGATTTGTTCTAGCATTTGTTTATATTTCAGCAGGGGATGGCAGGATTTACCTGCTTTTTTAAGTGACATAGACAAATTAACCAGAAGTGTCTAATTATCTTTATTGATTAACCTTATCTTATAAAGAAGCAGTCAGTCACTAGAGCAGTCCATTTTCTGTACACTGCAGAATGAGAAAATGATTAATTTACTCTCTAGTTTCTACTGCTCTGCATGCTACACGAGTGATGGATAAAGGATGGCCTGCACCATCCGGGGTCGCAACAGGAGGTCAGATTCATTCTTTACTTTTTGAACGTAGAGTGAGAATTTCCTGGTTTTGCATGTCATGACCCCAATTCCCTTGTTTACAGGGAGAGGTAGAATTGGATACACAGCAGTGTTCTGCCTTAGATACAGAGTTGCTGTTGCAGCAGGTCTGAAGCATCTGTAGAGGCAAGTAGGACCTGTGATTTCTGTGATAAATTGGAGAAGCTTTCTGTTAAATGAACATAAAGCATAAAGTAAACCGTTAGTTTCTTTCAAATTGTGCTTTTCAAAATCTCCTTTGTTGTGGTGCCAAGAAAAACTGACTACGGCTAGGGTGCATATGTGCTTAGACCACCTTTTTGTCAGCCAACACTGCCTTGCCTTTTCCTTGTGGTCTACCGTCTATTCATCTTCCGAGGCACGTGGAGCAGGGCTGTTCGTGTTTGTAAGCCTCGAGGGCAAAAAGATTCCAGTGTGTGATGAAGGATCTTACGCACAGTTTAATGACATAATCAATCTTTATCCAGCTGGGGTGGGGTGTATACATCTATGTATGTGGTCTCCGTCTACGTCTCAGAATGGCTGTGTCTTAAAGAATTCAGACAAGAACATGCATTGCGCATGTTGTCATATTTATTGCAATGAAAACAAAATAATGTAAGGAATAATCCCCAAAAATCCCCCAAAGAAAAAGATGATGAAGCTAGGAATGTTCCTTATCAGTGCTGTGTGGTCTGAGAACAGTATGTTTTAAGACATTAACGTTTATGTTCCAGCCTCCCCTTTGGTTCATCGTCTTCCTATTCAGTATCTCTAAGATGTAATTTTATTCTCTGCCTACGCAACACAGTATTCATCTAGGCCTCCCCTATTGCTGTATTTCCCTCTTCCTTTTGTATTCTCATTTTCTGTCTTACAGACACTCATGTTCATCTTCATGTTTTGAATGAAATTACCATAGTTCATAATTCTGACTGCATCCTACATTAAGGTGGACTTCCTCTTTTCCGTCCATTAAACGAAGCCCTTTCACTGCAATAATTTTTATCCTGTCCTGCTGACCCCTCTCCCCTACTCCTCAATCACCATTTACTTCCACTTTACTATGACCACTGCTACTTTAAAGTAATGCTAAACTGGGTCTCTTCTCTCTGCATCTCTATCTCCAATCACTTGTATCCTTCCCTAGGAAATTTGGTGTTCCTAGCTGACTAGCATAATGGGACTTGATCCCTCTCTGAGGCTCTCAGTGCTCCCACAGCATCACAAATCATACTGAGCAGTACCTGAATATGCTTATGTCCATCTTCCTGGGGATGGTGGAGGAAATTCCCTTCTGAGGGGTAAGATTGTTTTTTGCTATTTGTAAGATAAATACCACTGAGTTAGTTTTGCCTTTGACATGTTTCACCTTTATCATACCACGCACAATACGCTGGCATTTTGGACTGCATCATGCTTCTATTTAAAAATTCAATCACTTTTGTGTGGTACTCACTGCAGAATGGCTTATTTTTTCACTGGTCCAGGCATTGTGATTAAATGTTCCAGGTTACGTTTAATGGTGCTGATGCAGATTGGATGATGTCTTTCCCAGTAGGTTGATCGGGTATGACCAGCAATACTGGCTGGCTTTAAAATATGCCAGCTACTTCCTGGGTACAAAATATCTAAATAACACTAGCCCAGACGACACAGGTGTGTGCTCTGTGTGTCATGTATGCTGTGTAGCGTGTGGTAGCTGAGGCTTGTGCATGAGCACAGCTACGAATGTGCTCTCTCAGCTATTGCGTGCAACCTGAGTGAGCTGTGTGGCAAAACGTAGGCTTTTGTCTGGTGAATCATGATATAACAAGTAATTGATGCTTTTTGAATATGTTGTTCCGTGGGCTTTTTTCCATATTTTGGGATCTGAGGCCTTCAGACAAGATCCAGGAGTTGGACATGCTCATAGCACGTGTGAAGTCTGCTTAACAGTTTTTCTCTGTTTTCCAGAACACGTTTTTGTATCTATTTGGACATGAACTTGATACTCAAAAATAAATTTCCTCCTTGTTGGTATAGTCCTCACTTTCATGATTTCTGCCCTAGGGTCCAATTCATCACTTTATTTCATTTTTGCACTACATTTATTTCAATAAAATTACGTAAGTATAAAGATGGAGTGAGAAAGCAATAAACAGGGTTTTTGTATTTATCACAGGTCTTGTATATAAGAATTTTTCTGTAAGTCAAATCTTGTTTGCCCTCCTGACATGAGTAGTAAGAACTCAGGCGAAGAAAGAGTAGTAGGAATTTTCCATCTCTGAAGAAAAATGTTAACCTGACCAGCATTGCTAATAATCTGTTCCGTTCATTTCAAGACTCCTGATTGTGGAGGATAGCTGGCGTTTGTTCTGCATACATTAGAGACAATTTTCTTAGCTTTGCCTTCCGTTTTCCAAATTTAACCCACATCATTTGTTCTAGATGATTGTACCACGTAATACAAAGTAAACTTGTGCTAGATTAAAAGCCATTTTATAGAGTTTACAGTTTGCTAGTTTTATAGACTAGCATAAAACATAGAAGTATCTTGGGATTTTTGTTCCTCTACAAGATACTGAAGAAGATGTTTTGCTAGCTACTTGAAAATAGAATGCCTGAATGTGCACTAGTAGCATATAACCATTTTGATCATGTTAATGCTACTCTGTGGGGTAAATTCTACCTCATGAGGGGAACCTTAAAGTTTTGAACTATTATTATTATTTGAACTATTATTCTCAATTATTATTTGTATTCCGGAGTTTAGTTTAATCTTTGGATAAAATATATGCTTTGTCCTAATCTTCAGAGTGGAACAGAAAGTGGAACAGAAGGAAAACATTTATCACTGGAAAAAACACTTCATGTTGTAGCCTTGCTTTCATTAAGTCCTGTAAATCAAACATATATAAGTTTCATTAGTGGATTTTTTCACTAGTTTGCCTGGTTAATCAACACACAGAGAAAGCTTTTAGTCCCTCACTCTCCATCTTTATTCCAAAGTCTGGCGTTCCCAAAGAGTTTCTCTATGGGGAGATGCCTTGTGGAGGCTTTTCAATTTGCCCGCAGTTGCTTAGGCTCCCTCTGTGTTACGTGTCTCTAAAAGCTGTGGCACCAGCCTTAGGAAGCCTGAAGTACGGAGCTGCCACACTGGAAGCATCTACCAGGGAGAGGTACAATCAGAAATGTGTTTAAACTGATCTTTTGAAAATACCAGACCTGGAATGGCATGAGTAGATAGCAATGTGTGACTGTCTCTCCGAGGCAGGCCAGGAGTACAGTTTACCGAGCTGCTCTCTGCGTTGTCTCTAATCCAAGCAATTTTGGTGCTAGAGCTGTCAAAGTGTGGGGAAAGGCAACACTTTCTAGTGTCCTTATTGTGTCTCTAATAAAGACAGAGACTTGGGTATGGAGCCGGATCATAACATACAAACAGTGGTTTGAGTTCTTCGCCGTGGCCCAATGTCATGTGCCGTCCTTTTGCAATTCAGCTCAAGAAACTTGCACAGTTTTTCTGTTAGGCAGGATAAAACCCTTATTGATTTTTACAGCTTGATGAATTTTGTTTGTGCTTTCTTGCCAAATCAGCATAAAGGAAGAGAATCACAAATCATTGTGCAGAACTAGGGAAAATTTTCAAACTTAATGAGTTTTATACTTGCTCTCTAAAATCTTAAAAAGCATGCATTTTGGATATCCTATTGCTAATCATTTTTTCTCCAGAAACAACATTGTTGGAAACAAACAATTGGTGGTTTGACTGTTTGCACCATGGAAAATCAAACCATCATGAGCTATTGCCTGTGCTTTTCGTCACGAAATGTGAACACACACCAGTTGCTCTGGCTGAGTGGGCTGCAGCGGAAGCCACTGAACAGAGCCACGCCGTGTAGTGCCTTTGTGCTGTGATCCAGCACAGATCACCTTGAAGTCACAGCAGTAAACTTTACTCAGGAAATCAAACCACAGTGAGCTTCACTTCTCTGAAAAATCATTTCTTATTAGAAAAAGCTTTATGCTGCTAACACTGCCATGGACCAGCCGTCAGGTTTTATTGCTTGGGAAAGCATGCGTAAGGGTGGCTTTAGCTAGCACTTCAGTGTGTAAGGGAAACCTTTTCACTACTTAGACTGTGCTGACATATAAATATATCAGGTATTCCTCCAGAGAGAACAGCTGCAGCAAAAAAGATTTTTTTCCATCCTCCTAGTCTCTAGACTTTTAATGTGGATTTAAAGACAAATAAAAGAGGAAAAACCTTTCCAAACTATAAATTAATGGATCAAAATTTCTGAATGCAATTGGAACATCATCTGTGGTTGTATTATCTTTTGCCATACAGGGCTGTCTTTGAAAGGGGAAAAGCTTAGTGAAAAGTAATTTCAGAGCCTTGACTGCTTTTTGATTACAATTTGGGATTACTGTTTTAATCACTGCTTATCAAGTAATACCACAAACCTCAGAGCATGACCATCTTTCTCAGGGGATGCCTGATTTAAAAGCCAATTTTCAGCAATCCTTCCTCTTTCTCCCAAACTCGCCTAACAAATATGGAGGGATAATAATCTGTGATACTGCAACAGACCTTAAGCAATGCCTGAATTCTCTGCATTCTCTGATTTCTTATGTTTATTATTCTTGTTGTGTTGGAGTGTTTTTGTTTGGTGGAAGTACTGGCATGCGCCTAAGCAAATCCTCAGCTGCTGATGAGTGTTTCCAGGCAGTCTCCATCTGAGTGCAGGATGATAAGCATGCTGCCCCTTTCACACGCTGATGGTAGATTTTACACATGCAAACTTTGCTCGGGTGCAAGTATGTGTGCACGCTGGGGGGCAATCTGAAACACCTACCTTGTAAATGCAAACGGATAGTACGATATGGTTTAGTGCGCAAGCAAAAGTTCTCGCAGAGATGGATGTGAGCTAGCCAAGATTTCCCTGAGATGCGTTAGAGTTAAGAGATGGATCCTAGCGCTCAGCAGCGCCTGGTTCTGGTGTTGCTGGAGGTGGGCGGCAGCCCGGCATGCTGAGCATGGCGAGAGAAGAGGGGGAGGCTGTGCTCCGCTGCCGTCAGATGGGCCGAGACCGGGCGCGGGAATGGGGAACGACCCCTATGAAATGAACGATAAAATTTTGAAATATGGTTTTAGAAAAGGTCTTTAATATTTTGTCTTACTTGCCCTAGCGCTCGCAGACCTGGACAGTCACGGCCCAGCTGGCAGTGCTCTGGGAATCCAGGCTGGTGCTCTGGCTGGGGCGGGTGGACGCCCTGCGCCAGAAAGTCGGAAATTCAGGCCTGGCTCCCATCCCACAGCCTTGCCTTTGCTGAAGGAGCTGTGTTCTACCTCAGGCTACTTTATGCTGGCTACAAGTACAAATAGGAAGGCAATTCCTATTTGTACTGGGGGTAAAGTGGCCAAGGTCAGCCCTGGATCTCTTCGGGTTTGCCTTGCTCGTTCTGCCTCACAGTGACGTGCCTTGCCTTGAGTTTCTGTTGTACCATCTCTGGTGCATGGTAGCTCCCTGAGGTAAATACTGTAGTTTTTTGTTTTCTTTTTATGTGAAAACAAGCCGTCCCTTTTCTCTCCAAAGAGCTGGCATCTAATTAAATGGACTGGTTCTTACCACAATTAACTTTTATCTGAATTATTCAAATCCTACTCAGTAACGATTGCGATAGAAGAGACCTATTAGATCATTATATTTCCTTTCTGCAAAAAAAACAGGATATATAACGTGAAGGGAGAAGATGTACGCTTTACAGATGTGATACAGATACAAGTGATCTTAGCCAAAAGGCTTGGGAAATGCTATTACCTGCGAAGGGGACCCAAGAGCTGGTTTTATTCAGGAGCTACTTTGCGTGTGGTACATTTGCCTGTAGACACATTTGAGGTGCGTGTTCATGCAGTTCACTGGAAGGTTAGTGTGCCTGTGAAATGATGCCATTGCAGAAACATTTATAAACAAATCGCAGTTCCTTTAAAAAAATATATTAGAAAGAAATATGAAGAGTGCTTTGAATGAGGGACTAAGTAGTGTTAATGAACTGATAAATTGCTGAAAGGGGAGCAGGTGAGCTGGTGTATGTGCAGCTCTGGGAGGAACTCAGAGCTCATCTCTGCTGTTAAGGTCTCCACTTTTTACGTCAGAGTGACTGGCATGTAAAAACTATCCTGAAGTAAAACTTAGTGAAGACAGAATGCTTTAGGTTTGCATCAGGATAGGTATACTTACCAAGACCTATCCCATCTGTGCATGGAATTGTCTTAACTTGCTATTTAGAGCCCATCATTAACATTGTTGATATTTGTTAAGATAGTACTTGGTAGATGCGTGATATGATAAAAATCACCACCAGTGGGAGAGATTCATCTTCTGACCACCTTTCCTTTCTGCTCGAATTTGTGTTTGGGAGTTCTCTTCCAGCTGGGTGCCAAGGATGATAAATCCAGAGTACTACTGCGGGAGCAGAACCCCATCTGTCTACAGTGTGAAGAGCTTACCATCTCTCTGGAGTAGGGAGAAAGCCTTAAAAAAAAAAAAAAGAAAGAAAAAAAAAAAACAAAGAAAAAAAGTCAAAGTTATTTTTTAGGTTAGCCTGGCAAGGCAGATACAGCAACAGCAATGACAGTCATATGGCAAATGACTTGCAGGCCTAGCATTGCACAGTGCAGAATTACTGGATTAGCTGAACGCTTCAGCAAAAAACATGTGTTTGACCAGCTGCAATTTGGATGCCCATTGATCTTAGCTGTTACAAAGCTAGGCAATGCAGCCTCACAATCCATAATGTAGGATTTCTAGTGCTTCCTATTGGAAATTCAGGATGTCAGTGGCTCCAGCCCAGCCAGGACTTAGGAGGAATGGAGTTAAATTCATATCCTTCTACCTATTCTGGGCCATAGGAGACAACAGTTTGAAGGGACATCATAACATACACTTGTACATATGGCACAGTTGGCCTTCTGTCTGCTGAAATACATGTCCATTTGTTATTTCTCTGATCTTAGAGCAGTTAAGCTCCTGATCAAAGGATTATGCCTAGCTGGTGAAAATATCAGTAATTATAGTTTACTTCCTAGTCTGCTCTTCATATAGATGGTTATAAGAAGGTGGAGAACTGACAACTTCACATGTGCCAGAGCACAACTATGTTCTTGATTGTGCATATGTTTCACATTTGAGTTTGGGTTGGAAACAGCAGAAGATTGAAAGGTGTGCAGGTCTAAAAGTAGAGTTGCGTATTTATGAGTAACTGTTTAAGTTGTACTGAAATTGATCCTTAATTAGTTTCTTTGGTGACTACATTTATTTCAGATGTGGATAGCAGGAGATGTTTGTACTGATTTGATTAAGCCTGTCAGCTGACTCTCTTGCTGGAAGGGGTGCTCACAGAGTATTTTTCATCCTTCCTGTCCGAGATATACCACAATGTCATTCCAGAGAACTTTCTCATATTTCTTTAAGGACGTTAAGTTGCGTGATATTGTAAGGTTTAGATTTGGAGAGCAAGTTGAAGGGACAGCAAGCAAGATTGTAGTAATGCTTGTGAATGCAAGAACTCTCTCCCTCTACACAATGTTAAAATCTAATTTTTGTCTGAGTCAGAATAGAAACAATTGGGGGAAAAAAAGTATTCTATCAAAAGGGAGTGAAAACTTTTACCTATGGGCCCCTACTTACAACACAGACAGAATAAGGCTGGCTTATGTTACAGTCTGGAAGTCTTGAGCTTATTTGAGTGGTAGCCTATCATGATGTTTCAGATATGGGAAGCCTGGCATTTCTGTCCCTACTTGTTTCTGCTTGCAAAACATAATCTTCATCTGCTTCTTCTGCCTGCCTACATGAATGTACCAGTCTGCTCTTAAAAAAAAAAAAAAAAAAAAAAAAAAAAAAAAAAAAAAAAGAAAGAAAAAGCTGAACCCCCTTCACCCTGCTAACAAAATACATCAATATCAGCAGCCCCTACACATGAATGAACCTCAATAAGCAAACCGCTGTGCATGGGTGGCAGAGGAGAAGAAAAACAAGGAATCGAATAAAGAAATATATTTCACTTTCAGGCTTCTAAGGCGTAAGCTTAAAAACAACAACAAGCAAAAATAAAGCCAGTCATTTTTTTAAAACCATGAAAAATACACTGACAGTAGCCTCCAAGCTTAAGTGGGTTTTTTGCCTGCAGAAGCAGACAGAGAGCCTAGGGCAGATAACCATTTTCAGCTGTTATTCTGGAGCTCTAGTCATGTTACTCAAATATGTATTGATGTTTATCTGTCAGAAAGCTGAACCCCTTGGTGTTTTTGTAGCCTTCTGCTAGGATATTGTGTAGATTGGGTTAAGTCCCTGCCCTTCGTTTAAGATTGCTTGCAGACAGTGGTGGACAGATTAGGACATCTAAAAAGCCGAAGCAAAAACGCTTGGGAATTCAGATGCTTTGAGTGTAAATATTGACTTTTAGACAGATGAGCTGACTGGTGTCTCCTTTTGGGTTAGATAAGCTTGCAACAGCTTTCCTCCTAGATTATCTGTCTCAGAAGGATCTGGAGCAGTTTGGACTCTAGGCCCAGTCCCCCCTTCACCTATGGCAGATTGGATGAGTTAGAGAAGAGGTGATCCCTCTGGAGGAACATAAGATGTATTTCAGCATGCAGATCATAGAGACAGGAAATGTGCACTGTGGCAGAGAAAAATAGTGGAGCTAGAAGGTTTAGATTACATTAATACCAATTCTGGCAGAGATGACCTTAAAGGCATGACTTAATCTTACTGCAGAGTAGTTTGTGTTCAACGTGAACACAACATTTTATGAAACAGAAGCGTGAGCTTCTGAACTTCAAAGGGGATCATTAGCAAGTCTGTGCTTTTGTTAGAAGGGCAAAAAAAAAAATCCCCTTTTGTTATAGTAATATTGGAACTCCGGATATGCCGGAATGTGCAGGCCTGCTCTGTGTCCCAGACAGGAAAGAGAGTCTGAGAAGACTTACAGGTTCATGCCAGCGCTGAGGCACTTACGCATTTGCCTATAGGATTGGGCACTTCCTACTATTTCACACTGTCCCTCGGAGGTTAGATACTCCTGTTTTTCCTGTAATGCAGGTGACATACTAGGGCATAAAGTCCAAGGACTAAATACTTGAAGCTGTTAACTTCTCTCAAGATACAGGTAGATCTTAGTCTGTTGGTGGTTTTGACTCCCAATTGCAGGTGCCCATCTACATCTTTAGAAATCTGAATACTGCTTTGAACCTATTTCTGAGTGATCTGCCCAGCCCATAGCGTTAGTTTTCTTGCTTGTGGTTGTCCCACCTGTTGGACTAGGAATGTCCAGGAATAAGCTAGTACATGTACGTGTGGGAGGGTAGGGAAGAAAGGAATGTGCAAGGACTCAATTACAGCTTCTGTTTCTTGGTGAAAGATGAGACCTATGATAATTTAATTCTCGAAAGCTGCCTTGTCCTTTGTGGGGTGGGGTCTGCTGGGCTGCCCTCAGTTGCAGGGGAACTTTTTACCCCTTGCAGGTTTAGAGCAAGTGTTTTGTCTTGTCTGGTGTATTTCTCATCAGCACCATATTTGATTTATTGTGCAGTGTGCTTTTTCCCCATGCATCTGTAGAAAACGTGGAATAAATGATATAGAGTGAGTGAAATCATATCTCCCAAGCCTCCTCTGAAAACTTAATTAAACCCACAGGGTCTTGTTTGGGGGTAGAAAAACAGCAGAATGTGAAGTGCTGAAGACCAGTAAATAAAATATTGGTGCTTCTTGCTATTTCACACTGCTAGTAGTTCTGAGGAGGAAAAAAAAAAAAAAGTTATCCTTTCTGCCTGACCATTTTATTACTGGCAGCTTCTCTATGTTTTATCCACTACTTCCTGTTGAACAGAACTGACTGGGGAAAAGAGTTTTTAAAGGTTGGACTTAGGCTCATAAATATACAGGAAGCCTCTCCACTGAGCCTGAAATTCTTTGCTCCTATTTTTCATCCAGTATATCTCATCACACAGGTTGAACCAGAGACTTGTGGATGTGGCTTGGAACCTAGTGCAACAATATGCAAGCTGCCTGGGTGCAGCAGTAGTTGTCGGGGCTAGAGACAGATTGTGTAATTACAAGGGCAAAATATTGTGAGATCTTATTAAAGTGTGGCATGCACAACCAGTTAGCTGGAAAATGTAGGCCTATTCTTTAATTACTATCGCAGTGTTTGATATCTTATCTGTTCTAGGGAATTGTATTTTATCTTTGCTGTGCTCTATTGAAATAAGAGCTCTCTGATATTTCCCAGATGAAGAACTGAGGTGAGGTGATTTGGTCAAGGTCACATGGAAAGTCTGTGGTGGAACAGGGATCTGAAGTTGGTTTTCCATGTGCTAGGCAATAATGGATGGGGTTGGATGAGAACTCAGTGCTCTTGTCACATTCGGGTAGCAAGCAGAATATATAGCACATGTGTAATGAGTAAAGAAGTCAGCTTTAGCTCCTGACTGCCACAGGAAGGACTGGCAATTCTGTCCTGTGTCTGCCCTTCCTATTTCTACAGTGGTGACAAAATCTGGATATTAAGGTACCTGAAGCTGGCTTGGTGATACCAGCAGTCTTCATCCCCTGTGAAATATATGGTATTCATTAACCTTAGAAGCCAGTGATGAAGGGGAGATGCCAATGCAATAGTGCTTCGCACCAGTGTCAGTGCCGGGAGGCACTGTCATTGTGGGTGGCTTGCTGAAGTCACTCCTAGGGGCTGGGAGGAGCTTCAAAAAGGTGTATGTAGGTCAGCACACAAGGGATTACAGATAGAGGTAAGATTTCCAGGCATTTTGCACCTGGCATCAAGCCCTCTAACCAATGACCTTTGGTGGTATAAAGCAGACAGAGGTGCATGTAAGTGGAAAGGTCTCAACTTCTGTTTCCGTGCAGCAGTAGTCAGGCTGAGCCTTAGTATGGGGGGCTCGTAATACTGTAGCTGCTAGAAGACATCAAACTCTTTTCTTTAGGATCTTGTTGGTCCACTCATTTTCAAGCACAGAGGCATGTCCTGATTTTTAAAATTGGTGGTCTAGTGGTGACAATGTTAAAAGGTGGAGCCTGGCATTAACATTGTTTGGGGTTAGTTTATGGAGATGGACAGTCCTAAAGAGATGCTTGTTTGGACCAAGGGACTTCTACAGAATTACTCCTGTTTGCTTTACCTTGCTTGAGTCTAGCCTCTCAGAGGTAGCCATTAGCGCAAGGGCAACAAGGCTTGGTCTTTTGGAAACTGGCTATTGAATAAGATGATTGGATGCACTCTAGGCAATTGCTAAGGTTTCTTCTGATTAATGAAACAGAAGAAGAGGAAACTTCACAGTTTCTACTTTACACATAGTCATTTCCCATCACATTTCTCTTTGGGGACCTTTGCTTTTAGTGTTGTAGATATAAATGGAGAACATGCAGTACTTGCTGTTGCCATATGGAAATGAATAATGGTTCTGGGCAGAGACCAAGCTGAGTTTCCAGAAGGCTGCTCTTTCCTGCCCGTTCATCTGTATGCTATATAAAAGAAAACCAAAATATACTGGCAGGGAAAAAGTACTGTTTAGTATTCAGAGCTTCAAAGACATTTTAACAACATTGTCTTCACCTAGGAACCAAATTATTTCTTCAAGAACTGTGCAGAGAACACTTTGCTTTCAATTTACAGCATGGTCTGTTGGAACATACTGCAGTGGTGAGAATTTTATGGCAAGAATGCTGGATTTTTCCAATAAAGGCTCTGAATGTTGTGTTGTGAATCCACTTTGTCCGTTGGTGTGATGGAGATTTAGATCAGAAGATGTGCTCACTGATGCCTTTTCCTAGCATTGTTACTGTTTCAGGAGGATGGATATTATATGAGAAGATTAAGAGATAAGAGCCCTTTGATTTATGTGTCATACAGACTTCATAGGTGAACTTCACTGAGGAATATGCTTAATGCATGCCTCAATTTTCACTTTTTAAATTGGGCTAACCACTCTTTTAGACCTGTTCTCAAGCCTGAATAGGTTGCAAGTTCTTGGCTGCACAGGCAGGAATCATGTTGTTTTAATGTCTTTGAGTGAAGCCAGGATTTACCAGGACTAATCCAAAATAGTCACAAGTGCATTGTATACATATGTGAGGACAAAAACATCATGTTGTTCTGGGATTAGAAAGGTTGTAGGATGTCCCCTAAAGTGCTATACTTTCAGTTGGACGTAACAGTAGAAGACTTGATTATTCTGTTTCTACTTCAATCTATTTAATCCTAATTAAAACTAAGCTATGCTCAAAGGTCATATCATGAGCTATTCTTTTTGTTTGTCTAAGTTCTGTTTTGCTTTGGCTCAGGGCATATGGAGGGAAAGAGCTTCCTACACACAGTCTTCTGTTTCTCCTGGTGAGAACTGGGGTTCTCCATTGCATAGTTTCTCAAACTTCCTGGACTCAACGTTGTTCTGTGTTTATGATTAATTGTTTTATCCCTAGCGCAGAAAGTCAAGCAAGCATCTCTGTATCTAGCAACTCATCACACGAGGGTGACATACTCTTTTACGAGAGTTAGGAATTGGAATAATGTTTCAGTAACAAGCTGGAGTTTGGAAGGGAGATGAGTAGAAAGCCAGAAATCTTCATGGAAATATGTTTCTTCCATTATGCTTGTGAGTTTTTCTGGATAATGCTGGATATTGTTTCTTTAATACCGCTTGTTTGCCTTGTTCCTGAAGGTATGAGGAAATTACACATTCCATTTTGTTAAGAAAAAACATGTCCAAAGACTAGTTCCATCAAGATGTTTAGAAGCAGAAGAAGGCCTAATAGGTTAGTCTCTTAAGTCCTCTTCAAAACAAAAGAGAGAGAATCATGCCAAAACAGATTAATTTTTTTTCTTCATTCGTTTTTTAGTCTGACCTCTCCTTAAAATCTGGAGCAATTTTGTTAATGGTACAGTAGCTGGCATGGGCCTATGCTGTTTCTCATCTGATTGAATGGGGTGTTCAGCATGAGCATATGCAAAGAGAATACACACAATCCACTGGGGACACTGAAGTTTCCACAGCAATTTTGTAGAAATCCATAACAAATGCATGGTTAGGTTGGTTTATTCCTTCTCTTCCCTGCTGTGTAAAGTATTTGATATTTAAATTAAAATGGTGCTTGTTTAGGACAATTCAGTTATAGAATAAGTCTGGTAATTGGTGCCCATGGGACTGTTTACACTCTGCTTGGTGTAATCCACTTATTGAAAATTAATGAAAGGCGATTTCTTCCTCTGTTGTAGCTGTTTTAATATGTACACTTTCTGTCTTGTTTCTTCTTCCAGCTGAAGCTTCAGACAGTTATTTGGGGACAAAAGCCCCAGCAAACTAACATACTCCCTGGAGAGCTTCTTAGGGCTAGTAGTCACCTTGGCAGCAGGGAAGTTGCTTGTGACCTTGCCACACTGTGGCTCAAATATACCCTCTAATGAACTGCTCCTGGGGAGGGCCAGGAGGAGTAATTTGCTACCAATTGGTATTTTTTGATGACACTTCCCAGGGGCAACCAAGCTGACCCGAGGGTCTGACTGACAGCGGAGAGCGAGAGCTGTTTGGGAGCAGGAGGCCAACTTTCTCGTCGCTGCCCAGGCTGGGGGAACTGGACTGCAGCGGTGAGACCATCATCTCCAGTGAGCTAACTGCACTTTATTTGCTACGCTGTCCACCTGGCCACTTTAGTCCCTTTGCTGATACAGAGGAGAAGGAGGCGGGGAGGAAATGGGTTATCGTGCATATGTACTAGTTATGGTGCATTTAAGGTGAGGGAACGCCTGTACCATTTTTCATGTACTTGTAAAGACGTTATTTGTCCTATAGACTGGTTAAAGGAAGAAATCTTTTAAAGGCCGGAGTCAAGCCTGAGCGAAGGTACTGCTCTTTCTATGTAGGGAGTTTCTGTGTCCTGTTTTGTCAGATAAGGGGAGAAACCAAAAGAAAAAGGCTCATATTGCCCCTTTCCTCAGGAATGTTTTCTGATTGTTTCACAGAAAACTGACTGGAGAGTATGGCCTGCATGTAAGAAGGGAAGTATTTCAATAGCTGTTCAGTTTTATAAAGCGGAGCTAATATATGATCTTGGGCAATGGGAGCCCTGAGTCAATATGGCCAAAGCAAAGAGCTCAGGTTCTAGAGCAAATAGCAGCAACAGAATTGGGAATATTGAGAGTAGAAGTGGCATCATTTTGTTATTCACGGTGGTTACTGAGAAGTTTGCTGAGGAAATAGCAAATACAGAGAGTTGGAGGTCAAAAAAGAGAACAAAATCAAGACCGTCTCAGAAAAATTACTGAGGTACCTTGCCTGAAGAAAAGTGAAATGAAATCGTTGCCTCTTACCTCAATAATAAAGCATCAATGGCAACATGTACAATTTGATCTAGGTATGTTACTTAGGAGGTATCATTTCATCCCTTTCTGACACCAAATTCCCTTTCCTCCTTCAGTCAGTGGACAGAGTATATTTTCTGTATCATTTCTAAGAAATGCCTTTTTGTGTCCCCAGTCAGGCTTCCTATCTAGAATGTCACTTCTTTTAATCAGGAACACTGTAGCCTTCTCTCTCTTACTGTTCCTAAAATCCACATGAGTCTCCCTGGCCCAGATACAATTACAAATGCTAAAATGATCTCTCATGACTCTCACCTTGCCTGTTCTCCTGGGAGCTCTGTCAGGTGTGACTCACCATTTCTCAAGTCTCTATTGCATAGCATCGTCTTTGCAAATCTAGATATTTTTGCCAATTTCTCCCATACCTGTTTCTGCACCTTGGTTCCTTATGTATGAAACGTCTTCTCAGAACTAATTTACCTGCTCCTTTCAGTCTCTTCTTGACATCTCTTTTTTTCGTGCTGCCTCTAAGAAATAACCTAGGTCAGATTAAGTTGACCAACAGGGCAGGGAGGGAGAGCAGAACTGTCCTTTTCTTCCCTGTTAATTGTCTCCTGCATTTATTTGGAAGCATGAGTAAATAATAGGAGACAAACTCCTATCCCTAGATACTGATGCTGAGAGCATGGCTAGATGAGTTGGACAACCATCTTTGGTAACCAGGCTGATGCTAAGAAAACATCTGTAGTAGCACTTGTTTGGAAACTGTTGTGTCTTTTGCCAGATAGCATCATCATGAGTGTGAGGCACAGCTGCTGTGCTTTTTGCAAGTTCAGAGCTCAAGGTACATGCATCAAATGCTTTGCTCAGCTGTTTGTTTACCCAGCTCAGCAACGCCTCACACCTGTTCTACAAACCATGTAATAAACCTCACCTGAACAGCACTGTGTCTTGACTATTAAAGCTTGATGTATTGCATGCAAGATCCAGCTCATAGTGGCCTGCGTTCCACAGCTCATTTGGTATCGTTCTGAGAAGCATCTGTCTTAGCCACTGGCAGTATGATCTTTGAAAACAAGCTTCATTTTGTATTTCTGGCCTTTGGAAGATGGGGAAGATTTACAACCTGCAAATAATGATGATAGGTGAACTTGCATCCTAGGAAATGGGATAGAGGCAATGAGCTTGAGAGATGAACAACTCTGGGGTCATTTGGGCATTCCCCCTGGCATTATCAAATAGAGATTAATCAGATTCATTCTGCCTCACCATTCAGCAGTGCTCCCATGCAAGAGCTGAATCTCTGTAATGCAGCATTTTCCAAACACTGGGGCATCCACCAGATGCCCTCGGAGATGGGCTCGAGGAGGGACAGGGAAGCATTTAAAGGCATTAATTCAGTTTGTCAATGCCAAAAAGGGAGTTGGGAAGGGAAAGAGATTGGTGGTTTGAGACCTGTTACTTTTCTTCCACTTGAATGTCAGTGAGAGGAACTGTCTTTTATCTCCAGGTGACTGGCACCTCCCACTCTGGATTGAAGGGGGACTCTCTCTTCATATTAACATATCTCTTGTCTTTTTGTCTCTTTCAAAGTTTCTATGAACTGTGATTTTTTGCTTTAGGCTTGATGAATTTCATTATCATTTCATTTAAAGAAAATGAAGAAAAGGGCTTGCCTGAGATGTGTCATGCTTCCTCAGAACTACTAGGTTCAATGACTGAGACCTTCAGTTGTCCTTGAACAAGCCTTTCTTGGTTCTTACCATATATTGAGTTCCCTTTGTGGATACTAGATGTGAATGGTAAATATTATTTCAGGGGAGCTGTGTTGCATCTCTCACTATGTAGTGACACAGTTGCAGAAGGTGGAGTGCAGGGTTCACTCTGTGTATGGCCTGTTGCATGACCTGGCCAAGATGTTGTAAATGGAGAGTTGTTTACACAGGGTAAGAAGCTTTAGATCTTTCCTTGGAAGTTGGTGGAAGCTTTCCATCAAATTTGATGGGAGAGGGGCTAGGTGCTGGAGAAGTAACTTGCTGCATGTTAGGTATCATGATATGAACGCAATGGTAACTTAATGGTTTTATTGGAAAGATTTTGGCTAACTGATTCTAGGAACTACTGAGATCAGCAGTTGTGGTTAAATGGTATTTTATGCAAAGAGGTCTCCTAAAATTAAGTGGAATCAGTGTATGAGGAAGACGAGGATATTTGGCTGTATGCCACAATTCTAATAAGCAAGTAAAACAGAAGGAAGCAAAAAAAAAGTCCCTATTGGTGGTTGTGCGTCTTCATTCCTTGAGTGTTATCTGCAAGTTGTTGGGAATAAAAGAGAGCAAAATCCAAGAGTTCCTGAAAATCATTTCACTGTGTAAAACTTATGACAGATGCTTTTCATTTAATTCATTCAGGAAATCAATATGTCTTATAGAATCATTTGAGTGTGGTTGGCAGTGAAATGATAAATATACATGAAAACAGAATTGGATTAATAATTTTTGACAGATAATATAATGCAGCTGTTGCTGAATGATATTAACAAGAGGAGGCATGTTAAGTCCCAATGTCAGAATAAGGCTAGGTGGTTATAATGTCTGAATAAATTTCATGCTGTGACTGAAGACTCTTGATGGCAGATGGAGATCGACAATATAAAGTTCCATTAAAAAGGCCTTTGTTTTGCTAATTCTTGACTCCTTTTACCAGTCAGTAGTCTGCTCATCGATCTTGGATGACTGAAATAGAATTTCCCATTCTATCTGCCTAAGCCAATAGATTTAGTTCTCAATACTCTCTTGAAAAAGTGGGAAATCTCACCTTCTTATGATAAGCATGCCAAAAAAGGGCATCTTCTGGGCAGGGCATCCTCTCTCTTCCAGCTTTCTGACTCCAAAGTGAGACTGAGATTTTAGATTCCTTTCTTCAAGGTTAGCAAAATGATTGTAAATACTTGTGAGGGAGAAAATGTATGAAGGACATGAGATCAGGTTTATTGCAGTTCTCTCAGCTTTTCTGTTCTTCATTTTCATTTCTGTGCTACCCCCACAGTCCAGTTGTCTCCTGGATCTTACTTGGGTGGGATTTTTTTTGGCCCCAAATAATGCAAAGCAATCAGAACCCCTCTCACTGTCTGTGGATTTGTGTGCTGTTTCTTGCAAAGGAGAAGAGGCTGAGATACTCTCTTGTTCTCACTATTCATAGGACAGATGAACTCTGAAAATATTAATATATGGCTTCTAAGGGACCATGGTCTCTTTCTAAGCTTGGCTCTCCTCCTCCATCTCCTGTTGTGATATTTAAAGTGCTAGCAACAACTTGATCCTTGAAGATGCTGAGTATGCCAACATCAGTTCAGCAAAATATTTAAGCAAACATTAACTTTGAGCACAGGAATAGTTCCCCTGGAGATTTCACATTTAACCATGTATTTGCATGCCTTTGGCCAGGCTGCTAGGTGTTTGCTGGCTGAATGGCTTCAGCAGAATTCACCCCTTGCTCTTACTCATACCAGAAACTTCCACATCATCACACTTTGATGTTTGTGTATAAGTTTAGTGAGTTTTGTTAAGTTCAGCACAAGATCTAGTAAGTGGCAGATTTCATTTGGGGTATGTTCTACTTATCTACCTGCAAGGAAAATTCATTATATTCCAATGTCATTTTATATATATATATATATATACACCAAATATCATTTAAAAAGAGAATTAAGGCAGAAGAACAGTTTAAAGGAGGTATAAAGGTGTGGGAACAGTAGGCCTTGCTCTGAGAAAAATAAAATATACCAATTTATTCACTGTAAAATACACCAATTTATTCACTGAAGGGAAAACAGGAATTAAGACCATGTTGGCCAAATATTTGTCATTTAGAACAGTGTGTATCTGGAGACGGTGAGTTTGAGGATTGTGACTAAAAGGCACATTGAGTCCTATCCATGAAGATGTAAATATCAGAAATAAGCATGTTTTACAGATGACGGAGACTGGAGAAGCTCCAAGGTCTACTTCTCCTGCCAGTGTAGAAATCAGGACTTCTATGTAAATTCTCATTTGAGCTTTGCAAAAGCCACAATGCAAGAGCTGTTCTGCAGAAGAAGACAAAAAAGCGTTGGTTTTTCAAAGTCACATAGTTGAACACTAATTTGAGAATCTGTAGTGAATTAAGCACCTTTAGTAAGCATTGAAAGACTGGGACAGATTGATATAGCTAGACTTCTGAATACCTAGTTAGCTGCTCTGTCTCCCTGTGCTTCCCTAAGATTTAGAGGGATTCCCTGTAGCAGAGGGAGCTGTGTCCCAGCCCAGCAGTACTCAGCATAACTTTCTACTGCCATCTGAGTAGAACTGGATCATGTAGCATTTTTCATTTAAGGAGTTTCTTTTTAGAGGAATAAGCACTCCTCCATGAGTTTTTCCAAGCACTCATACTCAAGTCTGCAGACTCTTTAGCTGAGTGTTTGGCAGCAAAAGCACTGTAAAAGGGAACTGATTTCTAGTTCTGCAGTTCTTTGGGACAGAAGATGCTGAATGAACATAACACCCTCCTGTTGGAATGTGGAATCTTGTCTTTAAAATGAAAAGTAACTAATTTCATGGTGTCTGCATGGTTTTCCTTAAACAATCCCCACAGACGAATACAAGCTTCACCATGGAGCTACAGAGTTCTGAGTTACTGATCAACTTGGGGACCAGCTGTCATGTGTTTCAATATATATTGGCATTTAGTCTGTTAGCTGTTAATCACATGAAGTCATTTATTTTTCTTAACAAAAGCTTTTTATCTGAAGGGTCCATATTTCAGTGAGCATTTGCTTCCCCCTGCAAGGCCACAACTTTGTGAAGTGGGAAAATCAAGGATATACAGAGCCTGAAAAAGAATGCACCAGCTGACACAAAGGGACCCCAAACCTGGTGTAAGGTAGTGTGAGGTACCAGAGTTGTAACACCTCTGTGGTGGTGAGGCCTGGAGGCTCTAGTGGGCACATCCCTGGAGAAGGTCCTCTCTACACCCATCAGAAAGGCGATACTTCAACAAAAAGGAGCATTTGTGTTGATTTTGGTTGTTTTAAAGGCTAAGAGCTGCTGTAAGCCAAGAAGTGGCTGGACGTTAATGAGGATCTGGTTCAATACATTATAGTAAAGGCAATTAGCAATACTTTAAAGGCAAAAAGAAACTCAGCTAGGACCTCGAAGCATAATTCAGTGAGACAGAGTAGACAAAGTGGCAAGGCAAATAAAAGCGCTGGAATTCTACTAGTCTTATTATAGCTTGATTAAAAGATTATTTTAATTTAATTGATAAATTAGATAAAATTGTATACTAGTGTGCTGCTGACATGGGCCCATATGAGTGCTACCAGTATTTGTAATGTCCATCATACCAGCCCCAGGTATCTTTAAAATGATGTACTTAATGAAAAAGTGTTTTTCATTAGGACATTGCTGTATTTGCAGGATTACTGAAACCAGCAATTGTGGAGCTGGCTAGATAACGTTTCTGTAAGAAGTATTCTACTGGCTGCACAACCCGTTGATCTCAAAACAGACACATTTTAACTATGTTTGCAGCATCACATATCTACTTCTGTTGTGATTAGAAATAAAACCATGTCAGGGGGCTACACTCCATACCAAGATTTAATTTCCACCTGTTAGAAACTCTTTTCTCTGATACATTAGCTGTTGTTTTCCCCTTCTTCCTGTTATATTCATCTTTATTTTTTCAGCACATATCAAGAATTTCAGCATAATTTAGTCATGCTAGGCTTTAAATAACATAGTATTTGAGAATGAAGAGATTTTTTTGTTCACAGTTCTCTCTAATCTGGACAGATCCACAGCTGTTTTTAATAAGCCGGGTGGCTCTTCCTTTCCGCACCATCCAGTGCTGAGCACTTTCACTACTCTGGACTACTAATATATAGAACATAGTCATCTCGTACAAAAATGGCATTTTTCAGTGTGATTTCAAAGCCCTTCTAAATGAAGCTTCAGCAGTCTTGTGTGTATCATCACCATAAAAACTAGTTCTATTAAGTTAAATGAAATGTTCTCAGGAAGCATCTGGTTTTGTCTAGCAATATTTTGTCTTTTATGGAGGAGAAGGGGCAGATGAAACTCTTTCTTACTCAAAATTTGTTCTACAACACACAACCTCCTTTTACAACAGCTCTCTCTGGAAGTGAAGGCTGGGCCTGGGTTGACATCAGTTGAACAGAGAAGCTAAGCTGCTGGTTGACTACAGTACTTTTGGGAGGCTGAAATCTTCCATGGTCCTTAACTCTGTGCTGCATCAGCATGTCCCCAAGAATATAGAAGATTAATCATTTCTGTTAACTTTGGAAGCATTCAACTGAGTAATAAGGTAGATATTCTACTCAGGAACTAATTTATTCTGCTTTTGTGTTTCATGTTTATACTTTAAGGAAATGAGTTACTAGCTCAATATTCAGGACAAATGCTGTTCTCTGGTTTGATTCTCCCCTGCCATGCAGTGCAGGTGGTGGTTTGCATCTGTGTGGTGTGAGTGTAGAACAGTGTAGAGGGATTCAGCCTCTTGCCCTCGTTTTGTATACATGGCTTTGAATAGGGTGAAGGGAGAATTTTCCAAGCAGAGGCAAGGTGAGTGCCTGTTGTTTCCAGTCTTTCATATGTTACAGACTGTAAGCGGGTCTGTAATATGCAACCATAGACCTTTCTGACTTGAAACCCCAAAGGAGCCCATGAGAATGTGATAACTCACCCTCTGTTACAGGACAGGCAGAGCTCTGTCCCAGGCCACAAGGGCCCCAAATTCCTGAGCTTCTCCTTTTTTGATTTTGAGCATTTTTACATTCACCTTGCACATGCTAAAATAAAGGGCTGCAAGAGACAGGCACATGATAATCAGGCGGTGAGCTAGAGATCTGCCCGTGGCTGTGAAAGTTCGTAACCAATGGAGCTGGCTTGCCTCAGCTCTGCTCTTTCAGCAGGAGGTGGGGAGATGTTGTGCATATTACCAGTTTCTTTAGGGCGAAAATGTAGATTTATTCCCAGCCTTAGCAGTTTTCATTATTCTTCAGGGGAATCAGATGGGTTGAGGACAAGAACCTGAGGATAAAGTTGTTGTTTTTGGGAGAGATATGTTGTTCAAAAATTGCTGTGTGGTATTGTAAAATAAGGCAGGCATTTGCAAATAGGAAGCTGAGACAGAGAGAAGCTCTGAGACATCTCAGATGATTGTGCTAGCCAATGGCAGATGCAGGAACTAGTGTTAGTTTCCCTGAATCATGTTTTTTAACCAGCTCTTGCTGTTTTAATGCTAATGAATGGCCAGGCTGTGACCAAGTCCTGCAGAACAGCCTGCAGTAAGGCCTGTTGTGCTCTTTATGTTGGTGCATTACTGCTTCTTTCTACCCCACACTCTTTCCTGAGCAGAAACATAACAAGGAAGATGCAGAGTTGCCTACTACCCACCAGCAGGCTGTACCTAGCGAAGAGCTGCAGCAGGGAAGAGCAGAATTGCAAGGCAGGAGCAGGGAGTGAATCACACTTCCTTCCCCAGGCACCTCAGTGCCAATCCTTAAACAGGGCACCGAGCAAAGGCTCGGTCCAGGTCAGGATTAACTACGAGGTGAGTGTCCGTTTTCGTTAAATCTAACTCCTGTTAAAGACTTCAGGCAAAGCATGAAATGTGCTAGGATCCTAGAAAAGGACAACAACAAAACCTCCCAAAACCCAACAACAAAAAACTCTGTCCATCTCAAAAATGGCATCAGTAGTATCTGATTTATGAAAAATGTATAAATGTGACTTGGGAACAGCTTGCGCTTTCACACTAAATAAAATGAGAAGACAGAAGAGGGAACTCGAATGTCTGTGAGCATACTCATGTATACAAATGACTGTCATAAATCTTTTTGCTTGATTGCTTTGCTTTGTGGCATCTCTTTGGGGAGTTCTGCAGGGGAAAAAGCCCTATGTTCTGGAAAACGGAAAGAAAAAAAGGCAAAAGAAAATGGATGTGCTGATGTAATTATGCAATTCATGTAGAACATACTTGGTCTGCTAATCAGAACGGAAGGGAAAAGAGCCTAGACAGTGCTGTTGGTTTAAGGAAATTGAATTAAAAGACCAAACAGCCTGGGTGAGACTGACTCACTCAGGAGGCATACCCCATTCTGGAGGGAGGCAGAGATGGAGCCTTGCAAACACTGCTGAAAGAAAGAAACCACTGAAGAAAAAATGTTTTATTCTTTCTAGGTGGGCTGGAGATGAAGTCAAATCCTCACCTGGTGTAAGTCTGCCTTGATGCGAGTCCTGATTGACATTACCTGCAGATTTGGCCCCTAGCATCCTCAAGCTGTTTTTAAAGTCGCTCCAGATTGTTGTCCAGCTTTATCAACCTGGAGCTCAAGCCAGGAGACAAAACTTACCCGAAAAGCAGGGTGAACACTGGGGAGCTTCTCTCTCGCAGAGATCAGTGCAGCATTGACCAGATGGGACCCAGTACCCAAGCTAACTCTCCTCGGGGACTGTGCTCTGCTTGCTGATTTCCTCAAGGCATTTCTACGCTTCGTCTCTTCAGACCAGGTGGTGATCCTTTTGATCTGCAAAGGAGGAGATCATTTAGCAGGAGATGGCGTAGAAAGGAAATTAGTGGAAAACGAACAGAGCTAAACTCTTTGTGCTCTTGTAATACAGTCGAGTGAGTTGTGTTCTTTCAGGGAACACTTCCTTCTCTGCAGGACAAGGAGGAGCTGCGCCTTGTTTTCTCTAGACCTGCTCAGGAGAAACAGGCTAAGGCACCGCAAGTGGCAGTTCTGAGCTTTAGTGCTGCCTCTCTGGAGTTGTCCTGATGTCACTTCTGAACTGAAGATCCCAGTCTTGCTCTTGTGAGTAATCTGGAGCCAAGGCATATCTAAGAGAGATTTCTGCCATTAATAGTTTACAGAGAATTTCCTGCTGATTAACTAGGCTTTTGTAGCATACTTGTGTAGCAGTTGCATAGTGTTTATTACAGGGCGGGGAAGGCTGCAATAAAGTATCTCAAAATATCTGAATAGTAAGGAAGGATTTGGTTGAGATTTTGTATTCTATGGAGCAATTTTGTTTTCTGTGCAAGAGTGTGCAAATATAATGGAACAGCTCACAGTGACTCTCGCGATGGTGCCCTTGTCTCTGTCCTGAAATGACTGTAAATGATGCCAGTGCATTCAATCAAGCTGATCTTTCCTGCTCTTTCTAGCATTAGCCATCTGGCTCCATAGCCTGTGTGTTGCGCATGACCAGCCAGCTGGCCATCTGCACTTCTCAGCTCCCTTGCCCCTAAACTGCCCTTTGAAACTAGCCTCCCTTGGGGTCTGAAGAGCTGCTTAGATTTCCATGAAGGTATAAAGGTATAACTCTTTCTGTCATTGAGCACTGTTGCCAAATCGAATTAAAGATGATAGTGAAGTTGCTTTTAGCATAGCATTTTAGCCGAGTCCTCAACTGGTATGGTTTTTGGAGCTAAGCTTGCCTACTTAGACTAAAAACAATGTATTGTTTTTAACAGAGAATTATTCCTTTCATTTGAAAGCCTTTGAATTTTGAAAGTCACTAGAGGCCCCGTTTCTTCCCAAACCAACAACTTTTGAGGAAACCAAAGAGATTCTTGTTGATTTGAGTATCACTGGCAGCAGCTCCATGGTCCCTGTACCAGAGCAGATGTGTGAATCTGAACCAGCTGCAGAGCCCAGCTCAGTGGTGCCTGCTGGCACCAGAGAACTGGGGCTGTCCTGGCTCTTCCACCAAGGCATTCACCAGAGATTTTAGATTTCTCTTGCAAGTCCAAGCTACAGCTGCAAGAAGACAGTCTCCCCTTCATTTTGCTGGCAAAGGGAGCACAGCCTCTGCAGGACAAACTTCACTAAGGTCATGGTAGTGGCAGGCTATCTGTAAGCAGCAGTTTAATCTGGATAGCAATATTTTGGCCAGGAGGCTTATGCTGAAGGGAGAGTATCATGTGCCACAGCTTAGCAGAACAGAATAACAGGGAGAGGATGGTATGTATCTGACTGTGAAAGGCATTTTGCAGGCGTTTGAAATAATCCTTAATAACTCAGAGAAAGGTGCAGCTGAGCCTTTCATTGAACAGCAATGAGAATGGTAAAAATTGCTTACTCCTGCTTTTGTAGGCTTTTCTTTTACATTAATAGCCATCCCTCTCCCTGGCTGGGCTGCTGGACTAATCATTGTTGACTCACTTAATTTGTGTGCTCAGCAGACTAACAGGATGGAAACTGTGCCACAAGCAGTAGTTGCTGCTGTCATCCAATTTTCCATGGGGTGTGTAACATTAGTAACTGGATGCAGCAGGATTTGGTGGGTTATTTCCTTGTACAGAAAATCTGTCTAATTTGCCATTTTTCCAGACCTCCCTTCATTTTTAGTACAGCTCTACTGCAATTTTCCAGGCACAGGTTAATAGGATAGAATAGCTTTTTGTTACTATGGCTATCTGATTGGTCTTTGTGTGACAGTGACCATGAGTTCGAAGGGCTGCATAAATAGACACAACTCTCGCTCATAAAAGCAAGCTTTAGATTATAACGATTGTGATCCTGCAGGCACTCGGGGTGGTGGTGTACTTGTTCCCGTTCACCTTTGCAGATTGTTCTCAGGAGCCAGCGTTGTTTGTACTGGTTTTCTATAACAAAATGCCGTGGATGTGGGCCTTTGAAGGTAGATGGAACGTAATTAGGAGGGGATTTAAAAGGTTTCAGCAGGAATTTTCTAAAGCTCTTGAGTCATTAAGGAAGTGTAAGTACCAAAGAAATCCAGTGCTTTTTGTGCTCTTGAGGCCACTGCATGCTTTTGAAATCCCACTTGCTTCTGCCTGGGGCCTCTCACTGTTATGTTGGACAAACCACAGGATGCCTTTAAGTCCTCTCTCTATTGCAACCCAAGTTTGCAATTCCTTGTCCTAGTGCTGTGTCTTGCGCCCTTTCTGAGTATACAAGCCTTTATTTGAAAGAACAACAAAAAACATCCTTGAGTTGTTCAGCTAGTCACTGGTGGGGAAAGCAAGCGCTCTCGCCTGGTCAGGGAGCTCGCAGGTGAAACCTGCGTGATGTGGCAGGTATCGACGGCCTTGAGTGAAAGCCCCATCAAGTAGGTCAGTTCAGCTATAAAGCTTATTAAAACGTCCATAATGCATCTCTCCAGGTAGTAGGGCATGCTCATTGCCTCCTGCTACAGAGAAGCCTGTATCTTTAAAGGCAGTGCTAATGTATTCCATTGAATGCCCTGAAACCAGGGGTGTCATACACAAGAGCTGTCTGTTGCCTGCTCGGGATGAGAAGTGTTGCAGATTCATCACGTTTGCAGCCTCAGGCTGTCCGTGAGCACCTGACTATATGAAACATGATGCATTAGACTTGTGAGCTGCAGCTCCTGCTCCAAGCTGGTGGAACTAGGAGTCTAAGTACATTGCTCTTCCGTGGTACACCCTGAGTGCAATCTCTGGCCAGAAGTTTTTGTTGTTGCGGGGGTTTTTTTTTGTCATTGTGGGGTGTCTATCACCTCTTCCTAAAGTTACTAGACAAAGGAACAGCTTGATAGGAGCTATTAGGTGCTCAGCAGTTTGGGAATGCTTATTTAGGAAGCGTAATTATGGAGATAAGAGCTTGGCTGTATCAGGTCTGACTGCAGGCTTTGGTTTCTTAAAATCTAGTTTATGATATTATGCTATCCAGTGGGTTATGATGCTTTAAGAAGATCTCATTAAGGATGAACTCTTAATCCCTCTGAAGCCCATAATGGCATTCATGTTGTTGCTCAGTCAGCCTCTGAATCACTCAGTGATGTTAGTGCTGGCTTTGATGTAAACTGGGTAGAAACTGCTCCAAATAGCAACTGGCTATTCAAAACTTGGATTTCGTGACCCCACTGAACCCTACTGTCTTCTCAGAGGGCAGTGAAAACCAACCAGGAAAAATACTGATTTTTTTTTCTTTTCGGTTGCTGATATTTTTAAAAATACGCTTTCATAGCATGTAGACCATTTCAGTTTCAAGCATTGGTTTTCAGACCTGTTCAGAGGTAGAGTGAGTCTGGAAACCTACCACATTTAGAGCCATTGGGCCTGTTTGCTTGCGTCTATGTGCACAAAGTGCAGAATCCACCCAGAAAGACCAGCAGAGTTTTGCGTGGGTTTAAATGACTGCAGATTGCCAAGGAGAAAAGAATATGGCTCCACGTCTCTCTATGGAAGACAAGTAGCTCACAAAATAGGAGTTTGATGTGGTTTGTGTTTTTTCTTTGCTAAGCCCAGGGACCTTGTCATGTTGGTTTGGGAGATTGATAGTTTCTTTACAGCTCTCCCTCCAGGAATATTGTGGTTTTGGAAAGAAAAAACAAACTGCTAGAGAAAGGACTAAACTAAGAAGCAAATAATACTGCAGCTGTCTATCAGGTATGTGTTAGGAACATCTGAATTTTTTAATAGATAAAGTAATGGTTGTTATCCTCTAATCAAAATAATTTGTCTTTTCCCTCAATTTCCAGCCTCCCAATCATCATTCCCTCATGTTTTTTTTATTTTTAGAGTACAATCAGCAACAACAAACCAGGTCTGCAGCGATTTGATGTTTATAAAGTGGTCCAATCAAAGCTTCACTTCTGGGCAAGAGCAAATAAATTCATCAAGCAATTGATGCTTTTGCACTGCTGTTATGATAAATGTTGCCATCAATTATACCAGTATGCTCAGCCTGCAAGGAGCAGCGCTAAGAGAACATTGCTGCCTGATAGGAATGACAACAAGACAATACGTGTTGCCTCTCTTTATGCTTTGTATTCATAAACACAGCTCCCCAGTTATACTAATTTGTTTGTTTGGATGAGGCAATAGCTCAAGAAATGTTTTCAGTTAACATCAGAGGATAATAATATGCATTAATATTTTGGCAAATGTGGCATAATTCTCTGCTTTAGGCCAGAGTTAGCCATGCTGGAAGCATGCTCTCGTTGACGGTGAGGTTGCAGCAGGTCGGAGCTGTTGCAGCATGCTGTGACGGTGAGCATGCAGCTGGCCAGAAGCTCGGCATTCCACGTTGCCGGATGCAGCCCACACATCACCTGACAAATGCAGGGCCAGGGTTTGCTTCTGCAGTTAACTTGAATTTAATTCATTGGAGAAATGGTAGCGGTACCAGCTCTGAAGTTGTTTGGTTCATTGCTGTGTTTTGAAGAGGAGACGGTAGTGGGTAGTTTCCAGGACATTTACTGTTTTTTCACCTAAGGCCTGGCAATAATAAGGTAGCAAGTGGTTTTGTTCAGTTTTTGCATTGGACTCGGTCTCCTCTCTCTTTCCTTGCTACGTGCCTGGTGGGATGTGATTATAAAACAAAAGTTTCACTGTAAGGAGGTGAAAAGCAGTCTAGCAGATAGTGCAAGGTAAGATCTCAAGCATTTTTAACTTTATTGAAGTCATTCTTTGATCACAAACTGTGAAGAAGGAGATGTGTTGCATGAATTGAAGGAAATTAATTAATTCTACAGGGAGAGCTCTGTTTCCTCCTTAGAAACCATTAAAAAGCAAGCAGCTTTTCAGAAGTAGACAGTGCCTCCTAAACTATCTGGAAACAGGTGTATCTTAAGACTCCAGATAGAACTAAACATACAACAATTGTTTCTTTTGGTCGGAGTTTCCATACAAAGAGATGGGATAGTCCAATCTTATTTCTCATTCTGAAGTTCTCAGGTGCACCCAATGCATGTTTTTGACAGTTGAATTTTAAAATATAACAACAAGCATGTATGAACCCCATGTAAATGGCTGATGCAGAATCTGTCAGAGCCTATTCTTTCTATGCTGCTTTTGACCAGGGTGATGGGAATTCACGTACGTGGGTCTCTGTGCCGGATCAGTGCACTTTGCCAATCCCGCCAAAGCCAGTGATGTCTTTAAGAAAGCTGTGTTAAAAAAGAGTGCAAGTTTTAAAACTGAGAATGTGATCCTCTGCATTTTGCATATCACACGTTCAGCAATTTATTGGAATTGGTAGAGTTTCTGGTTCATTGTCAAGAACTTAAGATATACTCTAGTAGATTTTCAGGTTTCCAAAGCAGGTGCTTTTTTCTGTGTTGGAAGTTGAAAGCAGATTGTGGCTATCAACTCTTTGGTCCTGTGGCAGCTTCTTTATCTGCCGTCACACACAAGTGGATGCAATTATTTCAGAGCCAGCATGGAAAGGATTTCTTGATTCCTAGAAATCTCAGGTGTTGCAATGATGGATTTGGAGTCTTAGAAATGAAATGAGAACTTTTATGTGAATTGCACATTCCCCTTACTCTCTCTAAACATGATCAAGCAAAAAGCTTTGATAAGTATCAAATATTGAAACTAAATTCAATATTGCTTTTTATATTCTTTCTGGAAGTCAGTTTTTTTCCTCTCTGTAAGTGCTAAAATACTTTTTCAATAGACATTTTAATAGAAAAGAAATGTTAGACAAAAGTGAAATATTGAAGTAAGGGGAGTAGGGGCTGAGTTGCCACATTCTGCCTGAGATTTTGAGTATATTTCAGGTGTATTTGTCCATGCAATGTGTAACGTAGCTTTAAGTTTACTGTGCAGTGAAATATAGCAGTACCTGGTACATCAGCTGAACAGGCGTACGTATTCCTCCCCCGGCTTCCCGCTCCGGCCGTTTTTGGCAGCTTCGCCGGGAGGACCTGAACAAAGAAGTGACCTTTTAAAGGCAGGGAAACACGGCAGCCCTGCTGGGGCCAGTTGTGAGCTGTTCTGCAAAGGGAGTTGGGCAGGTAAAGAAAAAGCTGTTTTGAATTTCAGGCTGATTATAAATGACAAGTTATCAGGGAGCATAAAGCAGAAACCACAGTATGTTTTGTCACACTGATACCCTTTGTTAGACTACGGACAAAAGTCGGCTTTGACTTGAGACTACAGGAGAATGCAAGATGAGAGTCTGTAAAGATGGAACATATTGATCTCCCCTTTAGCTCTTCAAAGCATTCTGCTTTTGTCAAGGGTTCCTATTTTTATATAGCATAATGCCCCTATTTTCTAATATTTTATGCATTTCAGTGCACCCTTTTTAGGGAACTACTACATTAATGCTTTCTATAATTATACTGTTTTGCTCTAAATACTTTTGAGTAAGGAAGGGCACTTATGTATGTTACATACATGTGTAATAAAAGAAGTTATCTTTCTAATGAGATAATAAAAATGGGTCAGTTCCTAGCCTGGCATGAAAGCACACAGCTTCATGTCCTTCACTGAAGATTGATTTATATGAACTAAGCTTCTTTCTTACTAAGCCCTAAGAAATCAAAATGCCTTATTTTGGAGGATGCTGGCTCCTATTCCCTCTAAA